>NC_034015.1:17534007-17882959 GCF_000346465.2 Prunus persica
TAAATCAATGAAGTGTATTTTAATTAAGATAATTAGAAAAATAAATATTAGAATAAATCATAAAAAATAAAAAAATATTAAATAATTTTAATTGATGTGACTGTTCACCTCAGCTGCCATATAAGATTGTATAAGAATGTAGTATGCAAATATGATAAGAGTAGCATTATTCTTTTTTAATAGTCTCATGTCACAGGCTTCGCGAAAGTCAATATTTTCTTTTTAAAATACTAGCCTCTTCGCATGTGCGGACTTTTTTTTAAAATTTAAAATTTTATTTTAGAATTAAAAATAATAATGAATAGTTGTGTTTCATAAAAATATAACTTATTATTTAATTTTGTTTTAATATGAAAATTATGAATTTATCATATTATCCTCATTTAATTAATAATTTTAATTATTAATATTTGAATTAACCAAGAGCATTTTCTGGTATTTTGAATATTTCACAATTCTCTGCTTTTTGCTTTATATATATAGATTTATTATAGTTAAATATTTTTTTGGTAATTGAGTTTTACACGAAATTGTAATTTAATTTCTAAGAAGAAAAAAAAATGTTTAGGTATAGTTTAAACTATAAAGTATTCTCATACAAACAACCAACGTGCCATGAGAATTCGAACCTCGAACCTGAAATCACCAATCTGCAAGTTAAGACCATTTTTTCATTTTGCTAGACATTGTTTGCCTTTTTTAATTTTATGTTTAAAAAACTTATCCAACAAACGCATATTTTTGCTCACCACTCTAACCCAAGGTGTATCCTTAACATCATTCTCAACACTTAACATGTGTCTATGTGCATAACTATAGTTAACTCTTTGCTTTGTATTTGTGGAACTATAGTTATGTTCATAGACACGTGTCAAGTATTAACAAGAATTGTGGAAATATATTGAAAGAAGAGAACTTGAGGGAAATGTAATGGATAGATAAGGGTGTTTGGAGATAAGAGGAAATAGAGATGAGGGAGATAAGAAGGATGGGAAGAAGTGAGATTGGAGATTCAGAGAGAAGTAGGGAAAGGAGGAAAAGATGAGAAGAAATGGAACAACAACCAGAAGATGTAAAAAAAACTCTCACAGAGGAGAGGATGAACTCTCACAGAAGAGAGAAAGGAAAAAGGAGGAAACAGAGACTCTCTCTCCTCCTTTAGACAATGCAATTATGCAACCAGACAGTTTTGGTATAAAAATCTTAGATTAATAATTTGTAAAATCTCAGATAATTATAAAAATAAATTGAAAATAATTTGTAACATCATAAGTAATTAATATATAGAGAATATTAGGGGGAAAACAACTAAAGCTTGTTTATCAATTAAGAACAGGTACCAGAAAGCTTGTTTGTCAAGTAAGCTTGTTAAGAGTATATAAAAACAACACAAGCATATATATATATATATACACACTTACATTAATCCAAAGGATAATTAAGCTGGGAGTGGCCAAAACATCTGAGAATAAACAGGGGAAGAACTAAGCCAATTAATGCTACGATCTTCCAAGCTGAAAACAGACCCATCTGATCTGAGCAACTCTTTCAACGCGAAACCAATGTCATTTGAATCTGTGAAGTAAATGCAATTCCCTTTGCAACCCTCCAACTCTGTAGCCAAAACAGAGAAACAGCAATCAACACTCAAGAAGAAAGCTTGATCCCCCAAGCTCTTCACTTCAACCCATCTGCCCCCCAACTCTTCATCACCCAACTTATAGACCTTGAAATCAACTGCCTTGGGCCGATCAGCGTCGCAGATTCTTCGACGACGACGAAGAGGAGGATGGCGAAGGAAAAAATTATAACTAGCATTATGAAGAGGTACTTGTGATTTTTTATCTTGCTGATCAAGGTACCTATCCACCACATAAAGCTCTCCGCAACATTCAATTAAATTCTTTCTGCAACCAAAACCAATCGGAGGAGAAAAAGGAACCAACTCCAGAGACGAATTGATCCTAAAAATTTGACCCCATTTGTTAATAACAAAAGGCTGACCCTTGTACACAATCAAATCATCGTAATCAGAAATTTGGTCATTGATGAGTCTGAGCTTCTCATTTCCAATTTGGGCAAAACCCAATTTTCCTTCATCGTAAATCATGAAAATAGAGCGGTCTATAAAGTTAGTGGCTACAATCACCTTGTTTATACCAAAAATAGAACCAGAACCCTTTGCGTATCTCAGCGCATATGCTTTGCCCAGCTCCACCATGTTAAGGTCCACCAGGTTCAAATCCGTTGGATTTCTTGCAACGTTGTCCTTGACAGAGCTGACCCGCCAGTTGGTTATCGGATTCAGAAGGCGAATCTTGTCCGCGCACTCTTCGAGCTTCAGCAACCAGCCCTTGGATGAAGGCGACGAGGACGACGAGGACGACGAGGAAGGATTCGGATTCTGATCGGGTCGGGTGAGGTAGACGGTGATTTGTGAGAGGAAGCCAGTGGGCCCGTGGGGGAAAGGGAAATTGGGAGATATGGTAGCGAGGAACGGAGGAATGGAAGAACGCCAGGAGCTGCAGACGCTGCGGAATCGGAGGACTTCGATGTGGGTTTTGAGGTGGTCGGCGATGAGTGGGTAGAGTTGGGGTGGATGGTTGGTCCAGTCGACTCTGCTGCTGCTGCCATCCATGTCGGCCTTGTGCTTCTTCTTCTGTTGACTTTGATGAGTAGTTTTGCAGAGCATTGTGCTTCTTCTGTTAAATTTGATGAAACACTCGGCGTTAGTTTTTGGCTGTTGCGCTACTAGTAGTTACTAGTTTACTTTTTTTAATAGTCTCATGTCACGCTTCACGAGAGTCAATATTTTATTTTTAAAATATTTATTAAAGTTCAATATTTTTTTTGGTAATTGAGTTTTACATAAAATTGCAATTTGGTTTCTAAGCCAGAAAAAAAAAAAAAAAAAGTTTATATTAAACTAGAGGTGGACTCGGTTTGGTTTGGTTCGGTTTTAAGGCCAAACCGTGCGCCTAACTAATGAGGTGAGAAACCGATCATCTCGGTTAACCGGTTACTTCGGTTTGGTTTGGTGAAAACATGTAATCTCTAAAATTCATTCAAACTCAAACATTCATTCACAACCTGCTTGATATTCATTCACTATTCACATCACAACATATTCAAATTCATTCATTCAATCAATCCTTTCAATTCAAACTAAAACTAAAACATATGCATCATTCATTATTCACATCCATCCAAAGTTTCAAAGTAAACCATATGCATCATTCAGCATTTACAAATTACATCCATCATTCACTTTTTAAGTACAAAGTTTATAAATTACATCCATCATTCACGTTTTGAAGTACAAAGTACAAAGTTTACAAACCTATCTTTGTAAGTGCAAAAAGTTTTTGGCAAAAAAGAGCTCCAACTCTAAAATATTTAAGTGAGCTCATCAAAAAAGGGTTCCACATCTAAATTTCCTACTGTCCAGCCCTTTTCATAACAAACCTATCTTGTTATGTTCAAAAACCAACTTCAATCTCATCAAAAAAGAGCTCCAACTCTAAAATATTTAAGTGAGCTCATCAAAAAAGGCTTCCACATCTGAACTTCCTACTGTCCATGACAGGACCCGACCCAAATTCCGCTTTGGAATTCGAGCTGGACCCTGTGCGTGTCCGACACCTGGCGGATGTCGGGCACAAATGACCTAATTGCCCTTCTATGCAAAGCACGATAACATAATAAAGTTGACTTCTACCGAAAAATCGGCAGAGTTTCTCTTGTAACTAGCTCAATACCAAAACATTTACACATGCCAAACAAGTATATATATACAACCAACTGCCAGCATACGTATATATACATTCCAACAGTTCAATTCTAAGTCTAGGGCAAAACATCAGAGCGGTTATTAAGAATTTACAAAGGAGTCAATCCTTTTACAAAACAAAAAGTCCTACATCAAAAGGAAGGCATGGAAGGTGGAAAACGGCCCGGTGGTGGATCCCTGTGCAAGCCTACTGCCTGGGGGCACAAAACATTAAAAAGGGTGAGTGGACCCAAAAATAAAGTTTAGAAAAATACATAAGAACATACTAACCCCACTGTAAAAACAGTTATACAAACTAAATTATTCTCTTTATTACTAAAATCAATGCACTCAGATAATTATACATGTATATAAGTCAATCATACTCATGGTACTAAGAATTTACAAAGTAGTCGATCCTTTTACAAAACAAAAAGTCCTACATCAAAAAGAAGGCGCGGAAGGTGGAAAACTGCTCGGTGGTGGATCATTGTGCACGCCTACTGCTTGGGGGCGCAAAACATTAAAAAGGGTGAGTGGACCTAAAAACAAAGTTTAAAAAATAGCATATGAACATACTAACCCCACTGTAAAAACAGTTATACAACTAATTTATTTGCAATGCACCCTGGAAGCACAAACATGTATCATACTCTGAGAGAGCACTACTGGTGGCCTTTTATGAAGAAAGAAATAGCAGAGTACATTAGAAGGTGCCTACTTTGTCAGCAAGTGAAAACTGAGCGACAGAAACCATCAGGGTTGTTGCAACCGCTTCTGATTCCTGAATGGAAGTAGGAGCGGATTACGATGGATTTCGTGTTCAAGCTTCCCCAAACATAGAGGAAGCATGATGGAGTGTGGGTAATCGTGGATCGACTCACCAAGTCCGCTCATTTTCTGCCGGTGAGAGCAAATTATAGTTTGAACAAACTGGCTAAGATTTTCATAGATGAGATAGTGAGACTTCATGGAGTACTAGTATCCATTGTTTCAGAAGAAAATCCGCTGGATAACTGAATTCTTGTAACCTTTAAAAATTCTGCTGCCATTTATCTGATAATTAACTAGAATTTCTTTTCTTATATCCGTTAAAGGGTATTCCACTCGGCAGCATACAAAATAAAATATTCAAAAGCATAAAACAGCTTATAACACTAATCTTGGAATAAAATTTATTCAAGATCAAATACTGTAACTGAAACTGAACTGTTTAAATTCATTTATAAAAACAAAGAGTCCACTTACTGGTAGTCCGTGCTCGCTGGACCTCTTGAAGGTCCCTCTTGCAGATCAACTGGTGCCCGGGTGCCTGATTCAATGACCATAATATTCTATTAATACAATATAGTATTAATTTAAAAACCCTAACCCCTGGCTCCTAGAAGTACGTGCGTCAAATTAAAATTGGTTCTATGGCCATAAAAGCTTGGAATAGTTTAGCAGTATCTTGGGACTCAAAAAGCGCTAAAGTCCCAAAAAGTCAACCCGGGACCCCTCGGGTCCATGACCTCGCAATATGATCCGGAAGCCTCTAGAAGTTCCAATATACCTAGGACACATGTCTCGAGGGTTTGTCTCGATTGGACGGTCGAATTGATCACGATTGTACAATCGCACGATTTCTAAACCCTAGCCCTAGGGTTTGCGATTTCGGAGTATCCGGGACTTCGATTCACGATTTTGAAATTGTCTAGAGTAAGCTAGCTGAAACTGATTACGATCCAACGGCTCCACAGTATTGCACCCAGAAATCGCACAATATGTAAAATCCGTTCGAGACTCAAATGGTATCCAAATTGAGATCCGCGAATTCCTACGCTCTCATGACAACCTAAGGATCTCATCAAGACACAGTGCCACTTCACTACCCTTGCCCACGCACCGCCACACGTACTGGCAGCGCTGGGTGCCCAAAATGATTACGTATCGCCGGAAAATCTCCAAACCGCGGCCCCAAACTCCTACCCTAGATATAACACCCTATTTGGAACCACTTTTGTTCTTGGACCTACCTCAAAAACTGACCGGAAGTGGCCGAACTCGGAGGCCGAAAATCGGACGAATTTCCAATTCGAAAATCAATTATCTACGTTCAAAATCAATGCAATCCTACCCAACCATCAGCTAGAGTATGGAAAATAGGTAGAAATCCATACCTTACTCGTCAAATTTGGAGAAGAAATTAGGAAGAATAAGTGGTTTGAAGATTTGAAAAAAATCATCGGATTTCTGCAAATTCCGGCGACACCGGCGGCGGAGTGAAGCAGCCGAGGGCTAGGACTCGTAGAGGAGGATGAGCTGGTTCTTTTGGGACCGGTGCCGACGAAGATGGTGGCCGGACGTGGTGGCAGCGAGGAGAGAACCGATCGGCTGTGTAAGGGGGAGGGGATTGTCGCGACGAGAGAAAGAGAGAGAGAGAGAGAGAGAGAGAGAGAGAGAGAGAGAGAGAGAGAGAAGAGAGAGAAGTGAGTTTTGTAAAATCTGATTTTTTTCAAATTATTGTTCTGCCCTTTGGAGTATTTTAACCATATTTACTTCGTTAAAGCTCCGATTTGAGTCCACTTCGTGTCTACGAACTCGTTTCGTCGTGCTCTACGCAACAGGGTGTGTGTGAAATTGTCAAATTACTTCTTGGTCAAAAAGTCAACTTTTCTTTAATAAATTATTCTAAAGGCAAAATTGTTTTTTCCTCTTAATAAATTACTAATTAAATATAAATTAAGATTTGGGTTATTACAGTCCAGCCCTTTTAAGTAACGAACCTATGTTGTTATGTTCAAAAACCTACTTCAATATCATCAAAAAAGAGCTCCAAGATAAAATATTTAAGTGAGCTCCAATATAAACCTAGTGCATACAAACTGTCCAGCCCCTTTACAAACCAATTCTTCATGCTTCCTTTAATTTTTTGCAGTAAGCATTAGTGGCCAGTGGCCACTTGTTCATTTTCATTCCGTTGCAAAGTTTGAATATCTACAAGAATAAAGAACATGTAAGACAAATTCAAATATACAAGATTAAAACAGAAAAAAATAAAAATAAAAACATAACAGCAGTGCCTGATTCTATTTTCTCCAAAGCTTGATAAAACTCAAGCTCATCTTCACTTGGCTGCTTGTTGAAGTCAAAAGCCACTTGGCTTAGCCAATCCTTAGTGCAAACAAGGGCCTCAATTGTTTTAGGAGTCAAATACGCCCTAAAAGGATCCACAACCCTTTTTCCCATACTAAACGCAGCTTCCAAAGGCACACTTGAAACAGGGACAGCAAACACATCCCTTGCAATCTTAGATAGAACTGGAAATCTTGGAGAGTTCTCTCTCCACCAATCTAGCAAATCAAAGTTTGCTATTTCTGGATCTTGAGCTGCCTCTAATAAATACTTGTCCACCTCATTCTTAATTTGAACCACGACTCTATCTTTTCTTGTTCTCGCAAATTTTTTAAGTCTTGGATCATTGCATTCAACTCTTACCTCCCCTCCACTTTCTACATTAGCCTCTGCAGTAGATTGGACAGCTGCTGGTTCCACTTTCTTATAGGCCTCATACATCCGCATTAAGAGATCCTTCACTCATTCTACCATCAAAGTAACCTTCGAATCATCACTTTCTAACTCATCAAAGCTATATTGGATATAGTTCATTTTGTAACGGGGATCAAGCACCACCACCACAATCAAAACTTGGTTCACTTCTTGAATATTACCCCAATACTTATCAAACTTCTTTTTCATTGAAGTTGCAACTTTTTTCAAAAAAATGTCTTCACTTACAATCATTGCATTCAACTCATCAACAATAGAAAGCATCTCATTGAAGGGGATATTGGAAGTAACCATCTTATATGCACTAAATTTTGAAGGTAGCCTCGTAAAATCTTTTCAAGAACTTCGCAAAAGCTCTTGCATACTCCCAATCCGCAGTGGTTGGAGGCTTCTTTTTTTTAGTGCAGATTTCCCCTTCTTGAACCTTTCTTTTCTTCTTTTTTAGAATACCATCATCACGATCACCACCACTTTGATGAAAGTAAGATACATAGTCTGTCACCTCCTCTTCCAACTTATCAAACCCTCTTTGCAACTTTAAGGCAGCTTCTAACATAAGATAAACTGAGTTCCACCTTGTTTTACACTCCAAAGGTAATAAAGCTTTGCTGTCAATTTTTTGCAAACAATGCCTAAATTTGTCCAACCTAGATGGGGACGACCTTGTATATACACAAGCTTTGCGAATACTTTTAATTGAGTCATGCAATTCACTCAACCCATCAAAAACTATCAAATTAAGGATATGCGCACAACATCTCATATGTAAACAATCACCATCTAGCAAAAGAGTGCCCCAAAGCTTCAATTGCCTCTTCATATGCCTAATGGTCCCATCATTAGCCGTAGCATTGTCAAGTGTAATTGTGAAAACTTTATCTATTCCCCAATCATGCAAACAATCCTCCACAAGTCTCCCAATAGCCTCACCTCTATGATTTGTAATTTGACAGAAATTGATGATTCTCTTCCAGCTATCATCAATGAAATGGGCTGTCAAAGCCATATAGTTCACATTTTGCAAGGAAGTCCAAGTGTCCGTGGTAAGCGACACTCTTTGTGAATTTAGATTTAATACACTCTTGATTTTTACCTTTTCTTCTTGAAAAAAATCTCACACATCTTTAGCAATGGTTCTACGAGATGGTGGATCAAATCTAGGTTGACACTCTCTCATAAATATCCTAAAACTGACACATTCCACATGCCTAAATGGAAGCTCATCAAGTATTATCATCTTCACACAGGCAATTCTACTTCTCTCCTTGCTATATGAATGCACAACTACAGTTCCTTTGTTGTCAAATACAAGAACTTTTTGTTTGTTCTCTTCTCTTAATGGACACCCCCCGTACACTTATCTCTCAAATGTTGCATCATTGTAGATGTCCCATTTTTTTATGGGATCACATGCATAAGATGCACGACAATACTTACAAGAAGCTCTAGGTCCAATATTACTCCCTAGTTCAAATGGTTCCTTAATGAAATGTTTCCATACCTCCGATGCTTTCCTAATAGGCTTGATCTTTCCCGAAAGTGGAAGGACGTGAAGGGAGTGTAGCTGCTCCATCCCCAACTACTTGTGGTGTATCATTTGTTGTAGGTGTAGGACTAGCTTCCATATTTGACATTTTTAAGGCCTATTAAATGAAAAACATATTCATAAACAAACTCATAAACATGCCAAAACATGTTAACACTTCAAATGTAATAAACATTTACACACCAAACAGATTTTCAAAGCTATGAGTCAAAACTTTTACTTCTTTATTATTGTTTTTCAAAACATATGTAAATTAAACCCATTGACTATAGATTAAAATTATTCACAACTGCTTTCATACAAGTAAAGAAAATTGTAATTATATTATCAATTAAACTGCATAATCTTGACATGAACAATAACCCAATTAAACTGCATAATCAAGCCTTTTACAGAAATGTGTTCCTTAATACTTAATAGTACATTAACCCTTTCTATCTAATAATAAAGCTAATCAAGGATAACAAATGACAGCTAAACTAGTCTTGAATTAGAGGCTTTTATGTGTTCAGGCTTCAATACACACCACAGAATCACAGATATCTATAGAGAATAGGCTATAACAGTTACAATTTACAAACAAAACAAAACACATATATAGGAAGGAAATGAAACTTACCCTTGATTTTCAACACAAACACCAGTTCAAAACTCTCCAATTTGCTAGATAAAATGTCTGCATATGCAAGAACTACAAAAATTAGGGCTATACCAAAACCCCCAATAATTAGGGTTTATAACATAAACAAAAATCACAAAACAAAAAAAGAAATTGTTGAGGAATCAACTAACCTTTGCAAAGAGAAACCTTGTCTGAAAAATAAGATGAGAGAGCAGAATGAGTGATGACAAACTCAGAGATGAGAGACGTAGAGATGAGAGATAGAGAAACTGAAAGATGAGAGGGAGGTGCGTGCAAGTCAGGCTACGAAGAAGAGGTGCCGCCGATGATGCGACGGCGCCAAGTCGACGGTGAGTGGTGGTGATGATGCGAGGTTGAGGCGGTGAGGCTGAGGTGACGTCAAAGAGGCAAAGGGGAGGAGAGATGGATGAGGCCGCACGATTGAATTGGGGATGATCGACCTAGATTAAGTTTTGAATGGCTTGGATATGCTGTGCACAAGTGCACAGAACATAAATCATAATCCAATAGAAATCAGCCACGTGTATTATAATTATTTAATTATATATAATTTAATATACCCAGTTCGGTCCGGTTCATTGACGGTTTTTAAAATTATGGACCTAGCGCCCAACCGTGAAGGCCAGTTCGATCCGGTTCATGCACCGTTTACCAAAAACAAAGAGAAGAAAACCACACCAAACTGGACCGATCGGTTCAGTTCGGCCGATTTGGCCAGTTTTCGGTCCCATATGCCCAGCTCTAGTTTAAACTATAAGGTAGGGGATTCTCACCCAAACAACCAATGTACCATAAGAATTCGAACCTCAAACATGAAATCATTGATATGCAAGTGAATGCCATTTTTTCATTGTGCTAGACTTTGTTTGTCTTTTTTAATTTATGTTTAAAAAACTTATCCAACAAACATATATTTTTGCTCACCACTCTAACCTAAGGTATATTCTTACAACCATTCTCAACACTTGACACTTGTCTATGAGCATAATCATAGTTTCACAAATACAAAGCAAAGAGTTAACTATAATTATATAAATGAACACATGTTAAGTGTTGAGAAGAATTATGAGGAGATATTTTGAGTTAAAGTAGTGAGAAAATGAGAATTAATTACCAAATATTCTCAAGGTCTGAACATGACTCCAAGGACAACAATCCAAAACCGCTATTAGAACTAGAATATGAGAATTCCATCTGAAATCCAAGTAACCCAAATATAACACAAAACAAGAACATTTAAAAAATATAAGTTCAAGATAGAACAGCTTACTTTGTCTGTTTGTAATATTAACAGGCTCCAACCTTAAACATTGCATTGGACCGATAAAAAGACAAGAGTCTTAAACATTGGACAAACTAGACTGATAATTTACCACTGTTTTTATTCTAGGGTAATTTTGCAAATCACTCTTCATGAGAAATGGTATTTTCCACCTGCTCCGAGAGATGCAGAAATGGAAGTAACTTCCCTGTGTCAAGTATTGAAAAATAATTAATACCCAAAGAAAATTCCTTTTTTTTCCCCAAGTGAAACACAATTATTACAGAACATTCAGAGAAGAAAAATTAGTTAACAATAGCATACATTGTGAAGTTTTGATCTATCTCCATACCATAACCACAAATATACTGTCTTGAAGGATTAAAATGTCTTCTAGGCAAATTTCTTTTCTTTAAGATTTGTAGAATTCTCTCTTAAAATAAATAACTATACTCTCCAATTAATCTACCTCCTGAATTCTAGGCAATTTTTTTCTCCTTTTTGTTACAACGGAAGGAATCGAACCCTCGACCTAACCTAATTCTAACCCATATTCTCACCCACACTCACGACTAGGGCTAACCCCATGGGGCAACTCTTTCGGATTTGAAGAGCTATTTCTTCTTTTAGTTGCCTATGTTGTAAAATGCACCCTATATAGATCAGAGTGTTTGTATATAGCCCCTTCAATTGGAGCCTCTGTTCAACTTGCCAGACATTATGTATAAACTTGAGAGAGAGAGAGAGAGAGAGAGAGAGAGAGAGAGAGAGAGAGAGGACTGCACGCACTAACCATGTTATGATACCAAAACATGGATGCAAATACCCCAATTTTAAGTTTAAAACAATACAATCTACTCAACAGAGCCAAGCTTGTTTATGAATTAAGCATGATCCAACATTACTATACACTCAAGACCCCAACCTAACAATAGCTTATTAGTTTTTACATTGTGAATATGAAAGTTAGTAAGAAAATTGTAAGCATGTAACCAGTAAACATTCTATTCTATATCTTGAGAAGTAAGAACAAATATTTCATACTTAATTCACCAATCAGCATGCAGACAGACATCAGTCGGGGGATAGCCAGGCTGAGGGTGGCTGGAGCATCGGAGAATAGCCAGGTGAAGCTGCTAGGTTCGTAATGCTGCCATTTTCCAAATTGAACACAGAACATTGCCGAGTAAGTGTTCTTGGCCCTCCAAATTCTGGCTCATAAGTACGCTTTTGGTCGGTGAACAAAATGCAATTCCCCTTCACTCTAGAAACGCCTCTGGTGGAGACAGAGAAAGAGTCGTCATGGCTCAAAACAAACACTTGATCTCCCAAGCTATTCACCTCAACCCACCTACCCCATTCTCGTTCCAGCTTATAAACTTTAAAACTAACTGTCTCAGGATAAGGGGCAGTGAGATCCCCAAAAATAAGGTCCCGGTGCTCTAACATCTTGCACATCTTGAGCCTCTGCCTCTCAGTGAACCGATCAACCACATAAAGATCACCACAAGACTCAACCAAATGCTTCTGCTCACCCAACCTACCTAAGGGAGGCGAAAATTGAATCACCTTAAACTCTGAATTCATGCATGAAACTATTCCCTCTCTATCAACAACATAGCAGTGACCCTTATAAGCAATAATATCATCAAACCAAGAGTCTTTTTGTTTCAAAAGGGTCCATTTCTCATCTCCGAATCTGGCAAAGTACAACTGGCCTTCACCGTGCATCATCATCACAGCAAAATTATCCAAATGGGTTGGATTCAAGACTATAACTTTGTTCATACAATCAACGGTGAAATCGTTAAGCCGATACTTAAGGGCATACGACTTGCTCAATTCCACAATCCCAAAGTCCAATAAGTTGAATTGCTTTGAAGAACCGTCAGGAGAGTTCCTGAGAGGCGAATTTGTGATTGGATGACGCAAACGCAGCTTTCCAGAAGGGGACTCTTCGAACTTCACCAGCCATGGTTTTGACGAATTGGGTTCTCCGTCGACGAGTGCCTCCATGCGGTAGACTGTGATTAGGTAGAGCACGGCTTGGATTTCAGTTCCGGCAGCCCTGGCGCTTGCAGAGGAACAAGAAGAATACATGTGGGGCAGAGGAGGAAGAATGGTTCGCTGAAAAGAGGGGATAGAGGAACGCCATAACTTACAGACGCTGCGAAAGCGGAAAACGCCGACGGAATTGTCAAGGCATTTTCCGATATTCGGCCACAACTCCTTTGGAAGATCAGACCAGTCCACCTTCTTCTTCCCCCTCTCCATTTTCTCAGCTTATCACAGTGGAGACTTGACGAATAAGTTTGTGTTTAATATTGTCTGGTCCCCCCACAAAAGCTAGATTTTATTTTGGTTGGGTTGCGAATTTGCATGTATTCTAATTGGTCCAGATTGATAATTTCATTTTTAGTATAAAAATCTTAGATTGATAATTTGTAAAATCTCAAGATAATTATAAAAATGGATTTTCTGGATTTGTTTTTGTATTACTTCACTTGTATATTAGGGCCCTGATTTTCTCACTCCTTTTGTTTTTTCAATATTTTTTACTATTACATACAATTTCAAACAATAGAGTGTAAGTGGATAAAAAAAGAGTGGAAAAATCAGTTCCTTTTATGTAAGGTGTATACTAGCCCCTTGGCACATGCTCACACATGTGCCAATTGGGTTTCTTTTATATTTTTTTATATTTTTAGAATTAAGAAAAGATAACATGGGTAGTTATGTTTCATACAAATATGACCTATTATCTAATTTGTTTTTAATTTTAATTTTTTTTAATATGAAAAAAATATGAATTTACCATATCATCCTCATTTAATTAATAATTTCAATTCTTAATGTTTGAATTAACCAAAGGCATTTTCTGGTATTTTGAATGTTTCACCATTCTCTGCCTTTTGCTTTATATATATATATATATATATATATATTATATTTAATAATTAAAGTCTTCACATGATAATTTATCGAGAACCTATAATTGTTTAAGAGTTTCAATACTTAAATTTGGATTAGTCCGCCCACTGCAACTTCGACTCCTATAAGAGCATCTCCACTCATAAGGGATAAGGCAAGGGCAAGGGTTGCCACTATTCATGTGAATAGTGGCAGCCTTGCCTTTTTTGGTTCCACCCCAAAAGGCTAGGGCAAGGGCAAGAAAAAAAGAAGAATATGCAACAAAATATAAACTTGTTATGTATTTATAGGGAAAACATTCATAATTTTTTGGTTTTTTTTTTTAAAAAAAAATTTTGATTTTGATTTTTTCCATTTTTTCCATTTTTTTTTTACCCGCTGACATTAGCGCCCTCGGGTTGAAGCCCAAGCAAGATCTGCCCTTGGGCTTGCCCAGGCTGCAGGTGCTGCGCTGGAGGTCCAAAACTGAGGGAATGGGCCTCTTGTCCTGGCTAAAGTCCTTGCAGTGGAGATTCTCTAAGTGGTTGACAGTTTTAACGGTTGGAGGTTTATGATTGTCGGTATCTATGAGCAGCTAACAGTTTCAACAATTAGGAGGCCTATAAGCAATCGACATTTTCAACAGTTGGATAGAATTCAAAACCCTTCTGGACGGCTAACAGTTTCAACAAACTAAGGGCCGATGAGCTACTGACATTTTCAATGATCGGATATAGTTCAAAACCCATGAGTAACTAACTTACAAAAGCATATCCAACGGCTAAGAGTTTTGGGGAACATAGGCATCTTAAATATAAGTCGGTGTAATATAATGCTTTTTGTTTTGTTTTTGTCAAAGAAAATTTAGGGGGAGATTGGCTACTCTCGCCACCAGCACCAGGACAGACCCACAACCTCAAGCCGAAAGGACTTATGTGTGGCACTCAACTGCGAGCTGTCACGGGTATAGATTTATTAGGAAATTATAGATTGCGCACCAATGAGAATTGCTGGCAGCGGGACTTGAACACTGGTGGAGCTACACATAGTGCATGAACCTTACCAATTAATGCTTTGCTTTGCTTAAATGCTTTTCTTTTTGTTGATCAACGAGAAATGTTATTTTCCAATTTAAATAAATATCACTAAATCAAGAGTTAGTTAATAAACTTAACCCCAATCATTGTGAAATCTACTTTTTTTAAAATTGCTATTTGTTAAGGTGTTCAATAGACTATAAAAATAAAAATAAAAAACTATCTGGTAAAGGAAAATAGTTGGCAATGCATCACCCCAATGTGTGAAATGAAGGAAAATAAAATAAAAACTATTTGGTGTTAAATAGATTATGCAAAACTGGAAAGTAAAAAAAAATTGCATTGGAAAGCAAATTTTTTTTTTTTGGAAACAGTTTATGTGACACTTGTTGAACATGGATGGTCAATATTATTTCAATTCAAATCAATAAAAACAATTACCATCACAAATCATCAATAATTAGAGTAACGATTTCACTGTTTTTTTATATTTTTTCTTTTTAATGTCGGGTCTCGTGAGAACTTTAGAGCCCGGAGCAACTGCAAAGCCCAGAGCAATTGAGTACGACACAAATCGAACACAATTGGCTAACATTGACCATGACCAGCGTTGGTCGCCATGGCTAATTAGTTTGAAAATAAAGGGTAAAATAGTCATTTCCATTATTACACACCAAGAAAATAGTAATTAGGTCAACAGACAGTTTAACTACATAATCGGTATGTATACATCCAGAATAACATTAACAGACTACAATATTAAACATTTGGATAAACTAGCCTGATAAATTTTTACAATACTTTTACTGCAGATAATTTTACAGATCACTCTTCATGAGAAATTGGATTTTCCACCACCTCCGAGAGATGCAGAAAAAGGGGTCTTCATTAGCAGTAAGCAAATTTCCTGTCAAGTGTTAAGAAATAATTAATATCCAAACAATTTTTTTCCAAGTGAAACACAATTAGTACAGAATATTCAGGGAATAAATTTTTTTTTACCACAAAGCATACTTTCTAAAGTTAGGATGTGTCTATATGAAAACCACGGGTAGTAATAACCAAAATCAGGATTAAAATGTGATCTAGGGGAAATCTTTTCCTGAAGATTTGAGCTTCCAATCTACTTGCTAGACATTTGGTCAGCCACGAGGGTTTGTTATCTCTCACATCCGGCAATTCTTCGAGCTGAATGCTCATATTCTTTTGCAGAAGGACTGCAGGCACTAACCTTGTTATTGATGCCAAAACTTGAATGTAAATACCCCAATTTTAAGTCTAGGAGAATATAATCTACTCAGAACAGCTATGCTTGTATATAAAGTAAGTGTGATAAGATCCCACAATATACAGTACACTCCCACCATGAAATTTCACTCCTTCCTATTGCTTACTAACTATTAGATTGTGAAGATAAACAAGCACTTTTGTCTCATTGACTGGCAAGACAAGAAAATTTATAAGCGTGTAATCAGTAAACATTCTAGATATACAGAGAGAAGTAAGGATGAAACATTTCATACTTACACTCAGCAATCAGCACGCAGATGGGGACATTAATCGGGGCTGAGCCAACTTGAGGGTGGCCATAGCATAAAACAGGCACGAAAAGCCGCTACATTCTTGATGCTGCCATCCTCTAAGTCAAACACACAACTGTGACATTTTCTTGCTCCTGATCCTGCAACTCCTGGTAAATGAGCATGCCTGTGGTCGGTGAACAAAATGCAATTTCCCTTCACTCTAGCTAAGCCTCTGGTGGAGACAGAGAAAGACCCATCATTGCTCAAAATAAAAACTTGATCTCCCAAGTTCTTCACATCAACCCATCTAGCCCATTCTTGATCCAGCTTATAAACTTTAAAATCAATAGCCTCAGGGACCGCAGCATTGGCAAAGAAAGGATTAGGATGAACAGGATTATGAAGACCAAATATAACATTATTATCCTCAAGATGGTACCTCTCGGATCTCTCCCTATCAAGGCAACGATCAACCACATAAAGATCACCACAAGACTCAACCAAATGCTTCTGCCCACCAAACCCACATAAGGGAGGCGAAAAAGGAACCACTTTTAACTCTGAACTCACCCAAAAAATTGTTCCCAATCTATCAACAACATAGCATTGGCCCTTATAAACAATAATATCATCATAGTGAGAGTTTCGTTCATCAAAATGGGTCCATTTCTCATCTCCAATTCTCAGATAACCCAACTTGCCTCCATCAAATATCTTGAATATACCACAATTATCCAAATGGGTTTGACCCATGACCACCACTTTGTTCACACAAGCAATAATGACATTGTTTTGTCGATACTTGAGACTATACGATTTGCGCAATTCAACAACGCCAAAGTCCAATAAGTTAAAGTTCTTAGCTTTAGGGGAGTACCTGAGAGGCGAATTTGTGATCGGGTGTAGTAAACGCGACTCACCAGAATTGGACTCTTCGAGCTTCAGCAACCATGGTTTTGAATTTGATGAATTTGGTTCTCCATCAACGAGTGGCTGCATACGGTAGACTGTGGTTTGGAAGAGCAAG
The DNA here is from genome assembly GCF_000346465.2 of Prunus persica. NCBI lineage: Eukaryota > Viridiplantae > Streptophyta > Magnoliopsida > Rosales > Rosaceae > Prunus > Prunus persica. Next base: position 17,551,273 of record NC_034015.1, read on the forward strand.
GCTTGGAATTCAGCTCCGGCAGCCACGGCGTCTGAGGAGAATTTGTGGGGCAGAGGAGGAACAGTGGTTTGCTTGAAAGGGGGGACAGAGGAACGCCATAACGTACAGACGCTGCGAAATCGGAGAACGTCGATGCGACTGTCGAGGCAATTTCCGATCGTCAGCCATAGCTCCTTTGGAAGAGCGGACCAATCCACCTTTTTCTTCTTCTCCATCTTGACTGACTTGGCAGAGTGGAGAACTAACAGCTAACGGCTGTGTTTTTATGATGCCTGGTCCCCTCCGCTTGTAGCTAGACAAATTTATTTATTTTCCTTTTAATTATTCACATATTAGTATTATTTTACCTATTTATCCCTTTAAAATAAAGTTGTTTTGAGAAATTTTCTTACATTAGGGTAAATTGAATATTTTAAAAAATTAACCATAACGAAATTTAAAACAAATACCATAAAACGAAGATGGTAATATTTGTAGTTAGATTTTGAGCATATGTGAATCTCAATCCTTAATTGTATAAATGTTATTTGATCTAAATTGACAATTTGTCAACATAAACATTGAAAAATAAATACCATAAAACGAAAATCGTAAATCATATCTTCTTCGAAATGGAAACAGCTTTATATTAAACACTTGTTATAGTGGCATTTCAATCCAACACATACATGGATCAAAACTATAAACCTTCACAAAATCATCACACACACACATCAACTTATTTTAGGAAAAGGAAATGAGAAAATTCACGGGTGCCACAAATCTTAAACAGGAATAGCCGCCAACTGACTGAAATTCATGGGTGCCACAAATCTTGTCCCTGCGCCATAGAGGGTAAGTGCTGCTAGTCGGGAAGCATATTCAGTTGGATGATACAAGTCCCAGAACAAATACTCATGCCGATTCGCACAAAGGTTGGGGTTTAAGGAATGCATGCATGGGATTACTCCATTTAACTGTCCATTTCCACAACAAGCTGATTGGATGTCCTTAAAACCTAGCAAGTAGTTTAACAAATTTTTCTTTAATTAAGAAAAAAAAAAAAAAAATTTCAACATGATCTTCATTTTACTATTTGTCTGAAATACTTACCAAAGGCTAATGGGTCTTCAATGATGCTCATTGTCATCTCATAAGCGTTTCCGAGTGAGTATTTCATCCCTTTCAACTTTGAGCTCATTTCGAGCAGAAGATCCTTCAGTGAAATGAAAAAAGATTGAGCAAGCCTGTTTAGTTCCTCCCTGCAAACACCCGACGTATTTGAAACACGTGCATGAGGGCAACATCCAATTGGAGCAACACTTATAATCCCAAATTTCCGAGCTCCCAACTTGTACAAACCCTGCATTTAATCACAAAATCATCAAATTATAAGCTTATTTAAGGGATACTCTTATCTGGTCCACCCTCCGAACCGTCTATACCTCTAAATGGTTACGGTACGTGAATTGAAGATTTGCCATGTAGAAGAACTCATCCTCTGGATCAACTGAGGTAGAGGAATTGGAAGGAAGTTCCACATGGTCGAACAGGTCGTTGCTTCCGATACTAATGATGAACAAAGACTTGGCAAGAAATTTATCAGTCGCCTCGGGACCCATCAACTTTGTGAAATTTCCCCGGACTGTCGCAAATTGTTGGATTTGGTCTCCGAGTGGAACAACCTCGATCTACAGTTAATTGCAACAACACAGATTATGAAAGAAATATTTATAATTTCGACTTCAAGGTTAGTTAGTTTTAGATAATTTATAAATAAGACCCCCAACGTTCAAACAAGAATTAATTTTAATTTACAGTCTGACAACATAACCATGAAGTAAATAATATTGCATGCTTACATATCTGAATTTTCCGGTATCTTTGAGTATGCCGGATCCTCCTGAAGCAAAGTTCACCCCCTGCAGAATATCTCTTTTAAAAGTGGAGGTACGGTTGAGAATATACAAGAAGGGTGGCGGACTTCTCTGGTAGCCAAATAGTCTCGCTACAAATCAAAGTAGGAAAATCGTCAAAACCGTCTAATTAACTAAGTTAGATAGCTAATCAGTTAAGTTGCTGCATGCATGGTATATATAAACAAATATTAATTAGTGAATTAATTACCAATTTGGTCAGCGCTGTTAAGGCCATTGCTGAACCTCCCAGTAGGCACAGAATATGGAAAATCAATCCCATTCGGGGCGAAATCAGCCCTCGAAGAACTTGATTGTAACAGATTGTTTGTACCAACATCAGCAGTTGAGTCTCCAAAGATGAAAATAGTTACTGGATCATCTGCATTGGCTATGTGCCCCAGACAAAACAGAAACCACCAGAAGCAGAAGAAGAATGCACAAATCTGCTTTGCCATAACAACTAAGATCACTAGGGCTAGCTAGCTGGCTTTATTATATATGTTGCCGGCCAAGGTTCCAATTCAGCTACCTTTTCTTCATGTAGCTCTCGATTCATTCCATATTTATATTAGCGGAAGATGTGAAAAATGAACAACCAGGTGATGTTATGTTGTCACTGTCCCAGCCTCTATATTAACCAAGAACTTGATTTTTATGGCGGATTTGCCTAAAATTTGAATTTATGCACGTGTCTATATCTGTGCATGTCTGCTCATAATTCACCAGAATATTGACAATCTAAAAGGTTAAAACTCTTGGTATGAAATTTCTTCTGTTTCTCTCGACTCCGCCATATATTTTTCTTCTTTCTTTATTACTTTTCATTATAATGTTGTGTTTGTTCTTTTTCGTTTTAGGATCCACTTTATTCCTTAGTTAGGAACGATAACCATGCAATTCTCAACTTATTGTTATTGCTAAGAACGTTTTGTGTCTATTTGTGTCTTCATTTGAAGATTCCCTTTAGTAATAAACTATATGGAAGTTGGAATTTATAGGTTCGGAATTAATCTTGAATATCCCATATTCAATACGCCTCATAAGGAAATAAATATTCTTTTTATTTATCGGACATAATAAATTAAATATTCAAATTTACTTTTTATTTGTTTCTAAGCATCTTTTTGACAAAAATTAAGTTCTACACCAACGAGGTATAGTTAGTGGAAAATGTCATTGACTTGCAAACCAATAATAATCTTAGGTTCTGAACCTCTATGACATATTAGCAGTGTGTGAGAAAACCGTCATCATTTTTCTAACGTTGGCAAAAACAAAAAAAAAGTTCTATGTATAAACTATTTAATTCCTTTTTCTTTTTTTATTAGTTTACAAACAGATAAAAAGGAAAATTGTTGAGCTTTTGTGGTGTTTGTGGAGGTAAATGCTCACAGAAAAATAATTGATATTGGTGGACGTTTTGTCTCGTTGTTTTTGTAATAAGATTCACCAGAAAAGAGAAACCCAACAAATTGTTCGGCAAACTATTAGCAAATGCATAACTTCTTGATGATCCTCTTGACACCATACTTCTTCTTTTTACCTTTATTTTTAATTTTAAAGTAACATCCAATTTGATGACCAGGTGGATGATTTCCCCGGCTGGCTGGGGCCCTGACTTGGGTTAAGACTAGCAAATGGGTTAAACAGACCTTGAGTGAACGGACCTCAAAGAACTATCTGGGTAGGGAGGTCCCCTTGATCCTTTAGAACAGCATGCACACTCTAAACAACAAGAGAAACTATCAAGAGAGGGGGAAGAGAGACCAGCCAAATCCCCTCTAACGCTTACAGTCACTTGGACTTAATTTGAAGTGCATTAAGTGCTCCCTTTCAGTCTTGTCCAGACACCCACGTGATTTAATTTGGCCAGAGAAGCGATCTTCCCCTAGATTCTGTAGTCAGCTTAATTTGCTACTTAGGTTTGACTGTGGGGGATCTTGGGAAATTTTGCCCAAGTATATGGCTCGAGTGGTTCTAACCGTGAGCAGATGCCATTCAATTGACCTTGGTCTGGCAGGGCCTGTGATATGATCGAGTCGATAGGTTTGCTTTTGAGGTAGTGACCCGTCATGGTGAGTCAGGTCGAATCAGCATGCGGAGGTGTCTATAGGCTTGGCGGTATGGTCTATTAACACAATTCCATGGTCAATTATTATAAAGGTGATTTTGTTTTGTGTTTGAATCGGTCGGTTTGCTCAATATAGCTCAAAGATTTCTTGTTAACAAAATACAATTCTTCTGTTCTTCAACAATTATTTCTTATTGAACCACCCTTTGGTTGAGATCTTATTACACAATATATTTAAAATAGGCATGCCTTAAAAATAAGACTATGATCACAATTGCTTCAAGAGAGTCATGGAAGCTTAAGAGAGACAGAGGGGTATATATATATCATGGAGATACCAATTGACCAAAAGTGATGGGTACCACAAACTCATGATTACCAAAAACAGCTAGAGCTGCAAGATAAGACGCAGCTTGTGTTGGATGATATTGGTCCCAGAACAAGTACTCGTTGTGATATTTACACACTTTCGCGTTTGGTGTACATGGCTCCTCAGCATTGAAATTTCCTTTTCCGCAGCAAGCTTTTGTCACCTCATTAAAACCTACAAAAATTATTGGATCATAATATATCCTAAAAATATACTTTGACAAATAAGTCGTAATACGATTTGAAAATGATAAACTAAAACTCAGTCCACATATTATAAGTTGAGTGGATTTGTTACACCACTACATAACACATAACATATATGTAGCTTTATTTTAAGTCACACCGAAAAATTACTCTCACATTACCAAATTTCTGAGGGTTTTCGAGAATGGGTGTGGTCATATTATAAGCATCTGCAAGAGCATACATCATCCCTTTGCATTCTGAGCTTAACTTAAGCAACATGTCATGCAGTGCCTTGTAGAACAATTGAGCATGCTCATTCATGGGCCCAAAACAATCCCTAGTTTGAGTAACACTATGTATCAACGGGATGCACCCGATTGGTGCAACGCTAATAATCCCAAATTTTTTGGCTCCGATATCAAATAGATTCTGCAATTGCAAACAGTAATTAAGAATCTTAATTTATTTTGATTAATCTATAATGTAAAGAAATTAGAAGAAAGCATTGATTGTTACCCTTAAACGACTTTCATAAGTGGACATGAGAGTGGTGATGTAGGCTTGTCCAGATTGGTTATAAGCAAAATGTTCTAAGATGTCATTGCTTCCAACGCTGATGAGGAAGAGAGACTCGGATATATTAGCCGCTGCACCCTCTTCACCTAATAATTCTGAGATCTTGTTGCGTACTATTGCAAATTGCTCCACCTGTTCTCCAAAGGGAATCACCTTTCCCTATGTGCATAATGCAACATAATTAATTTCGTACATATTTTTTCAGAACTATTATTATTTGGATCGTATTTACTGATCGCATTATTCCAGTCTCTCTAATAGTAGAGAAATTACAAACTCGAGAGAGAGAGAGAAAGGGTGAGATATATATATTCAGCTTACCCACTGTTTTCCAGTATCATCTAGAATTCCAGATCCTCCTGAGGCGAAGTTAACTCCCCTACTTAGCAATCTGATCATCCTTTTGGGCAATTGCTTATTCTTGTCTAAAAGAGAGAGAAAAGGTGGCGGGCTCATCTTGAAACCCAGAAAGATGGCTAATTAAAACCACACCAACAAAATGAAAAAAATCAATATAATTAACAGATTAAAAAACCCAATTGAAAACTTACAAAAACAAAGTTAAATAGACATGGCATAAAATCAAAATTATATATACCAATATAATCAACAATGTTGAAGCCGTTGCTAAATCTGCCTGTTGGTATAGAGTGAGGAAAATCAATCCCATTATAAAGGAAATCAGCCCTTGATCTACACTCAGACTCAGTCAAGTAATGGTTGGTCCCAACATCAACAGTCGAATCACCAAAAATATAAACTCCTGGCACTCTTGGCTGATAGCATTCATGCAGACCAAGCATGCCCAGATACAACACAATCAACCAGACAGAAAATACTGATCTCAACCCTTTGGCCATAGCAATAGTTTTGTATATTCTGATCGAGCTATAAGTTGTATATGAATTATATCAGAGACCAATATATATACATATATAGAAGCTTCGTTTAGATTAATTGCTACCTCGGATTTTGCAAATTTACAAGACAATAAGTTGAGAAAGAAAGTACTAGAAGCAGTGTCTGGGGCCATAAGATGTTTAAGGGTGTCATTGTCCTAAGTTTTTTCCAGTCTGGCTAGAAGCCGCATATATTACAAGGAAATTAATTAAAACAATGCTTGGTTTAGCTTTGGAGGCGGAATTTTCTAATTTAAGGTGACTCAATGATTGCAACAGCTTAGGATATTCCGTCTGAATCTTTGCTTCCTCCCTTGTTAAATGTGATTTAACCCATTTTTGTTCTCTAATTTATTCCATCTTGATACTCCTTACAGTTGCATGCGTTTTGCTTTCTCAGGATTCCCTCCGATACAAATTTATATGCATCAACGGTTGACATTTGTCTACGTTGTGTTTACAATTGATAGATGGATCCTCCAAAAGTACCATCAATCCACAATTTTATAGGCTACATGGGGTCGAAGCAGAAAGGCCCAACAAACAAAGAGAATAGTGTAGCCCAAACCCTAATATTTGATAACGTTTGATTGCAAGCCTAGAACCAACAGAGTTCTCTAGCTACACGTATATGTACACTTATATATTTAGTGTGGTGCTTTGGCTTGGGGATATATACATTTTTTTATAGTAAGAGAATAATTTGTTGAAATTGAATGATAGATGGGGCAGCTCGCGTGTGGACAAAGGAGTTAAGGGTTGGATCGCGTATTTGTGGACTGCTAGTTTTAGTTAGGTGTATGGGAGTAGGACCTGTCGGTGCAATGACTATCTATCTAACTTGTTACGTTCCAATACAAACCATCAAACTTGTGTGGTCTCCTTTTATGACAGGGTTTTTCTTTGCTCGAGTTATTAAATTTCTTGTTGATTTTTTCGTGCAAAAAGTTTCATGTTATTCGTGTGTGATCCTTCAAGAATAGTGTGTATTCGATATTTTAAAAGTTATGCTCGAATCATATGTAATTTGTGTGTATAAAATTAGACGGAATTACATTATTGATGAAACATTGCAACAAAATTTTAATTGAAATGAGAAATACATATAATTGATATTGAACTAATTTCCCTTTGAATTATTAACTTGCCATTTTGAGAGAACTAGTGATTCATCGTTCAAGAGAAAGTATAAATATTCCTCCTACATAGTTTAACCTATATCCATGTTTCACGTTCTTGAGTGTCAACAAATATATTTTGGAAAAAAAAAACAGAGTGGAGACTTTTTATATTAAAAGGCAGTGTGAACTCCAAATGCTTGATTCCTAACATTCAAGTTTAAGAACGAAATCAACTAAATTTTAAACACAAAACAGATTAAATTAGGCGCTAAGCTAAATGAATAAAGTGAATTCCTACAACAACCTTTGACAAACTAAACCAAGCCTATTTAGATTGCATTTGCTTTATATTTCACTCTTCAAGATCTGAGTTCGATCCTCATTTCCGTAAGTTTTGTTCATTAAAAAAAAATTACTATTTCTTTTCATATACATATATAAAGTAAAAGGCCATATAAGAGTTGATATCCAATGAAAATTCTTTATAAATAAATAAATAAAAGACTACTTACAGGTGTGAGCGCAGTTGGAGAAGTATTACATTATGAAGGTTTGTAAAAGCTTAAAATTGGGATTAAAACTTCCATGGACTTGCATCTGACGAAAGAGAGACAGAGACAGAGACGGAGAAAAAGAGTACGGTAATAGATAGGGGTAAGTTTTCTAAAATGGGGGTGGTGTGGTATGCGCAATACGCACATGACAAATCAAAGTGTTAAGAGACAGAGGGAAAAAGGGCTGAGGCGTATAGCTACGTATTGAATTTTCCAGTTTCTGTGAAAAGAGTGAACGCTAATTTCTCTATCCAAATCCAAACCCTTCTTGCAGGCCCGTTGCTCTGCCAGTTTAACCACTTGGGTTTTCCAAATTCCATCACTTTCTCGAGAAAGTTCGATTTTTGGAGCGAAACAAAGCGTTTCCCTGGAAACCCAGTTTGTCAGAATACTGACATGTAAACAGTTTCTCGTTTTCTTTATAAATTTCGTCTGATGACGATCGTGAACGTGTGCCGCTCCTTACCAGGATCGTCGTGTCGACCATTGGACCGATGCTACCGCTTTCTTCCTTGTCTCTCCGATCCCGGTGAGTTTTTTTCTTTAATTTTCTTATTTATTTTTTAAAAAATCGAAATCGAAAACACAATCTGACTGTTTCGGTTCAGCTACTTAGTTTGGTAATCTCAATTGAGTCTAGAATTTTACTTTTTATGCGAAAGTAAGATTTTTATATTATTGTTTTAACAGAGCTTGACTTTTGTCTTAATGAAAGATTGTATTTTTTTCTCCTTGGGGTACTTGGGTTTCAGCTCGGAGGTCGGCCTTGGGTTTAAAAGTTGCATTGGTGATGCTACATCTGATATATGTGGGCATGCTTTTTCTGTTTGACGGAGGATTGATAGAGAAAACTAAAAGAGAACCATGGTATGCTAATGCTTCTATACAATTATTTATTCTATATTTGAATTGCATTTCATTTTGTGGTGAGAAGCCTAATACACATTTGATAGACAGACTTAGCTAATTTACGCGAATGGGTACTCTAGGACCATTAACTGGACAGGTCCTTCATAGTATCTTAGATAGTTGCATAATTGAAGAGGAAACCATTTAATTGGAATTTTCAATTTAAGAACACAGAGTGAACCTCATCATGTATGTAAGGCTCAGTGTCAATTAGCGAAAGTCAAACTGATAAGCCAGTGCCTATTGTTCAGCAAGGTTCAGCAAGTTGCATTGATGATAAACATGTACAAGTTACTTATCACAGTCTGTCTGCACCTTTTTTTTTTTTTTTGTCGTAACAGTCTGTCTGAACTAATCGTGGAACTTATGGAATTTCAGTATCAATGAACTTGAATCGGGTCACAAATGACTGAGTCATCATGTTTGAAATGCTCTACTAGTGTTTGCTGTACCAACCCCCTCCTTACTATGTCTTTCTTTTCTGTCCTTTTCAGGTATACTGCTATCTATTTGACTCTCTTTGTTGCCACATTGGTCCAATACTTTGTTACTTCTGCTTCTTCTCCTGGGTAAATGTCAATGCACTTAACCTGCTTTAAGATTAAATCTGTTTTAATATGATCAGAAAACTTGATGCTTGTGGTCCAATTTCAGCTCATTGTGATTTTTGTAATTTTAAATTTAGCTTTGTCCTTGATGCAATGAGGGCAGTCAATGAGTCAAATACAATTTTCAGAAAGGCATTAGTAGCCTCAAAGTAAGTGTTGCTTTCCTTTGTTTACTTTTGTTTTGTTTCTTTTTTCATATGATAAACAGTATAGACGCATATCTTAAAACTATGACGTGAATTAATTCTTTGATGTCATCTTACTGTCTCATTTTTAAAATTATAATGTTTAAGCAAAGACAGCCTGCTTCAAGCAAAAATGGAAACGTGGTTGTGACAGTGGAAGGGAGTCAGATGGCAAGAAGTCTTCTTGGAAGTAATGCAACATCTTGGACCAAACTTGTGATGGACTTGTATCCCCCGGGAACTTCTGTTCGGTATGCAATTATTTCATAGAGCAGTATCCTTTTGGTTGTACTATTTCAAAGATATTATTTGGTGTTTACACATCAGTATGTGCATCTCATTTTAGTTGTGTTTGTTTCTACATACAATAAGTTAGGGAAACTGAGTTTAATTTGTTTTGGTGCAAACTATTTCTTTTGAATATAACATCGAATGAAAAGTTAAGTAAAAGAGCTGTCAGCTTAGAGCTAGTCTTGATGATTCACAAATATTTCTGCTGACTGCTTCCTTTTGGTTATTGCAGAAGTTTGACTTGCTCGTACTGTAATGTTGAGCAGGTAGTACCATCTCAATTTTACATATTCATCTTTTATGGTGGTTTACTTTTTATCTCTTGCCAACATCTGTTTAATAAGGAACTAAACTTTAAAAGAAAGGAATACTCACTAGGAAACACAGAGAAGATGTCCATCTTAGGGGAGAGAAAAAAAAATGTTATAATTAAGCAGCTTGATGTGGAAACCTCTGTCCTTAAATGCTTTTGTTATAGACTAGGTGAATTGACTGTCAATATTTTATCCTAAAGTGTAAAGCAGTGAGAGATTCTACGGACTCATCATGCGTCATTAACACCATCAGTTTCCCTCCTTTATCATTGCTCAAGGTTCTTAAAAAACTTCATCTATTTCGCATTAGACCTTGGGACAAATGAGTTTGCACCACTGGAGACATTAGAGCATTCAAATTTATATGCTGCTTACTAGACAAGATTCTAGTTGCAATCTTCTAGATATCCATTGCCCCTATTATTCAGGTTATGCATCAAGACTCTTAGCATATATTTTTGACCTTGGGACAGATGATTTCTTGTTTGCCCATATGCAAATTTTGATGATTAAACATTTTGCTTTTAACTTATATGCAGCCTCCCAGATCCAAGCACTGTCATGATTGTGACAAATGTGTTCTCCAATTCGATCATCATTGTGTTTGGCTTGGAACATGCATTGGTCTGGGTAATCATTGTAAATTTTGGTGAGTATGCTTTTCTACTAGTATAAAAGTTGGCTACTGTAATCTGCATTCTTAAGTTTTGCTATAACCAATAGGCAGAGATATTCCTTGTTCTGTTTGTGCTGTGACAGGCTAATATGAGTGCCGGTTTTTGAATTTAGATTTGCAGTTATGTACATTAGTCCAATTGTTTCATTAACATTTGTATTCCTTCTCCAAACTATGCTTAGTGTTTCTTTAATAAAAGGAATATTCTATCCTTACTAAGTCATGTTATTTTGAAATGGATTCACCTTTTTAAAAGAATTTTATTCTAATTTGGTTGGACTAGTCTTTTATAGTTTTGAGTTTCTTGACTGGTCCTTTGTAAAATAGTTGGTTATACTCAGATAGGCAATCAGTACATTTTAGTTCTGCATGTAAAACTTGTATAAGTAGATTTCAAACTTAAAAGTCCTAATCAAGAACTTTTATATCTTTTGGTCTAAATGTTGTAGGTGGTACATTTGTGAAGAGACATCATTGTGCCTTTGGACTGGCATCATGTACATCACATATCTGAAGGAAAATATATCAAGTGCTTGGTATGGTATCTTTTATGAGGTCTTTATTTCATGGGAACAATTTCCGTTTTGCCCTTGTCATTATGCAAGTAATGTCTAAGGGGTTTGCTGCTCTATTAAAATCTTACCACATAGAAAAAGATTGAAGAGAAAAACAAAAACAGAAAAGAAAGGTTATTGATTGGATATTAATGTATTACTGTGGTCCTTTGTGGTTTTCATTATGAAATTTTATTTGGCTATTTAGGGTTTTCTTTTCAATTGTAATTTCTGTTTTAATTTTGATCTGAGTTTGGATGGGAATGTTATAATTGTCAGGTGGAAGGATGCTATTGTGATATTGCTGTTGGTTACTTTGTCAATTTCCATTATCTTTCTGCTTCTCCTGCTGCTATTTCACAGGTAAAATTTTTGTATTTGACATCAGCTTCAGGCTTCTTGAATACAAGACCTTTCCTCCTATGCTTGACATCATGATCATAATGTCAATTTTGTAGAAGTACCTAACTTTAATGCTTTCACAGAAAACTTTCTGGTTGTTTCTGTTATGATATTTTCACTAGTAGTTTTCTAGTGAAATAAATTTAAAGAATTGAGATCTCTTTCTTGCTCTCTTTCCGCTCCCTCGCTCCTGCTTTGTTATTTCTAACTGAGTCTTTTACCTTTAAAGTATAACTTCAGTTTATCAGTTGAACATGAATTTATTTATTCTTTTTGTGCAGTTATCTTGTTCTGACCAATCAGACTACCTATGAGCTTGTAAGACGGAGGCGCATCCCATATTTAAGGTTGGTTATTTTCTTTTATTTTCTACCATGTAGTAGTACTTACTGAAAATAACTAAACTTACTAGTCATCATATGTTGAAAATATGCGGTGTCATATATTATACTTGGTATTGATTCATTAAAGAAGTGCAGGTGAAAATATAACATATGGTTAGACATGTCAATTTGTTCAACAAAAATTTATCTGAGTAGACTTCTCTGGGAACATTGTAATGATGCACGAATTAAACTGTTTGACCACTATGCTTTTAGACTCTCATTTCTTCTTACTTTGTTTTGACTGACAGAGGAGTTCCCGAAAGAGTTTACCCTTTCAGTAAAGGAGCATGCAGAAATTTATACGAGTTTTGCTGTCTTCGAAGCAGTAAATACCGAATGGAACGATTACCCACAGCTCAGGAACTTGAAGAAAAGTCTAGACCTTACTCCATTTGTGATGTTGTAACCTGTCGTTGTTGTTGCTGACATTGTGAGCAATTGTATCATTAATTTGTAATTTTTCCCCCATGAATTTTTTGGGAGCACCATCTGGAGGCATATCTGCTGATGCATTTAAAATATGGCAACCACAGATGGTTTAAGTTGGAACTGGTTGAGGCTCTATAGTTTGTACTTCATTTTAGGCTAGATCTTTAGGCTTGATATACAGTCGGTTTTTTTACCATATTGTTTTTGCTGGATAAAAGATTCTGTATTGTTTGTTCGTGTCAATTTATATACATGGCTGAGCTCTTCCAATAATTACCGAATTTACTCTCTTCTAGCTCTGCAATATTTGCTGAAAGGAGTAACACTAGTTATGCCCACATATGATATACGGACTTCATATCTCACAAAGGTTATCCATCTACGTAAGTGGAATTTTGTCTGAGATATGATCAACAATGAGATTCATAAATATCGTATAACACGCTGCAAGTTTTGTTTATTACTATTAATTCACATGTTATAATATGAACGCGCAATAAGTTATATTTTAAAAGTCATGACTTGAAAGAATGTGGTGCTTAAAAAATCATTCAGTCGCCTCCACCCCTTCAAGGGGTTGTAATTTTAACCGTTGGTTGGTTGAATAAAAGTATACAATTTATCTACCATCATTTGACAATGGTATCGTACCATCAAGTACTTGAAAATTATACCCTCCCTCCTCACCTAATATTTATTCTGTGAGCAAATGACAAAAGCATAGAGCATAAAGTTTCTGTGCGTCCACCCCACACCAGTTGAAGCATGGGTCAAGGTCATCATGTGAAACATTGAATTTGAGCCACCTTCTGAGACTGAATAAAGCTCGTTGAACAATAAAAGCATGGCATACTTGGTAACTAACAAGTTGCCCTATTTGGCCTTGATATTGTGCCTTTGCCGTCACGTTTGAGTTTCATGAGACTTTTGGGTTAAATGATGAGTGAGGGAGTTGATTTTAGAGAACAAAAGGCTGGCCAGTCAGCAATGAGGCACTCAATCAAGACTGCCAAAGTTTGCCAAAAGTTTCATTTCTTTGAATAATTGCATAAGTCCACATCCTAAGGGGAGATATTTCAATTAGCCGCACTGTTATTAGCTCTTTGAAGCTTCAACTAACCGACTTATTAGTGTGATCCTTTTCCTTTTATTAGAGAGAGAGAGAGAGAGAGAGAGAGAGAGAGATTGACGAGTATATGAAGCTTCAACATGAAGATTTTACTTAAACTGATATTACACACACCTAAAGATTCTAGAATGTCAACTACAACATTTCCAAGCCCAAAAAGAACAAAAGAGATTATATATATAATTGTGTTATCTTTTCCTTTGAAACTCAGCAGCAGCAAAGCAGGCAGCAAACTACAACTGTAAACACCATTTTTTTTTTCTTCACAAAAGAACAATAAAACAAATTAATAAGTGTAAAATTCACCCTTATCCTCAGATTACTCCCCCAAAGTTTCCTTTTTTTGGTGGTAATTGCCTCATTAGTGAGGCTTGAAGAATTGGACTTTAATACCAGTATCGATGACAACATACAAACCAGCTGCAATCATGAAGCCACTCAGAATCATCCCCAAAACCCCAAGAGAATAATTGAGACACCACATTGGGCTATACTTCTTAGGCTTGTGAATCTTGATCCACATGAAGCAAGGGTATGCGAATGTCACAGGCAGTGATATGCCTCCAATCAAACCAGCCACACTTCCCAAAAATGGAATTGCCACGGCAAAAAAGAAGACCCCAAAGCCAAACATGGCCCTAGAAATGCACCTCAGCCACCATGGCACTGGCTTCTTCATTCTGCTAGTGTATTTTGACTCTGTGTCATCAAACATTGGCATGCCATAGATTTGGAATGAGCACGCTGCATTTATCACCACAAACAAGCTTGTGAGCCCCAAAATGGATTGTGACACATCTTTTGAATGGTATTCGTAAAGAGCTGGAAGCATCCCTCCATCTGCTGGTATCTGTAAATCAGAACAAAAACAAAATTTAAATTATATATTAAAATCTTTAATTGAGCTTATAATTCAAGTTTACGGTTTTGTTTGATTATTTATGATTAGGGTTGCTTACCAAGTGACCATAGGCCCAGTAGCCTCCAATTGCAAGGGGAAACAAGCATACTGCAATGAGTGTGTAGGACACTTTAACTCCTCTCCACATTGGCACATGTGAGGGATGTTTCTCACTGGAAGGCATGGTGGCCTGCAACACACGCCATTAATTCACAAAGTTAAGTCTATGATTGTACCCCAAAAATGAAAAAGGTTAGGCCTATGATTGAATAATATTCACAAAGTTCCAACCTAGGCGATGGTGATGATCATGATAAGTGATGTTTGAGGGCCCCCCACTATTTTTATTATTATTATATATATATATATATATATATATATAAAGCTAATAGAAGAGTCATAATCGGTCATGGTGGGTTGTTAATTAAATATTCAGCTAGGAAAACTAAAACTATTGGAATAGTTGTACTGCATCAAGGACAGTGCCTAAGCAACCTGTTATTTTCTAATCTTTGACAGTTGGCTTCTTGTTCATGGGAAGATGTTCAAGTGGTCAAAATTGTCACTTTGTATTTGTGAAAGCAATATGAAGTCTCATATTCTGGCCTGGCTTCCTAAGCAAGGAGGAGGAGGAGGAGGAGGACTTAGACTTATTGTTGGGAAATATGCTTGTCCTAAAGGAAAGCGTGCATAGACTTGTAATGCACATTTGATTTGTTAGGTGTCAATCACTGACTTCAAAAACAATAAAAATTGATATTCTTTGACCTAGTTTGCAGGTTCTCACAGGCCAAGCATTGGGAGTTGAAAAAAAACAAAAATCAATTTATGCTATGGTAAAAAATAATTAAATAATTACCCAGATGGAAATTATCAATTACCTGAATCTCAAGGATAAGATTGTGGCCTCTGAAGGCAAAAGCAATGATCCCAATTGCATTTAGCACACCAAACACCCTTGCAATCTGAGTGTCAGCTCTAATAGGATCATAAGAAACACCAGGAAGCCTCCCTTCTGCTACAGAGGTCACCCAAATCAAGGTACAATACCCAATTGCAGTGATAGCACCAATCAATGAGACACCAGCTATGGAGTTCAAGTTAGGCAGCAGAGACAGCACCACAGCTGCACATGTAAAAACCAAGTACCACTCAACTGTTGTTAATGGCTTGGAAGTGCATGTAGGGCACACAATTTCGTAGAAGAGCTTGGAAGTTGATCCACCAATGACTATCAGAGCCACACAGGTTCCACCAGACAGATACATGATTGGGAACAGGCCTAGCCAATTTGCAATTTTGTCACCTACAACAACATAGCCATTTTGTACCATTAGTTCCTGTCCAGAAATTTGAATAGAAAAATTTAATGAAAATAATCACAGTCATAATCTTATTACCATAGGTGAGACTAAACAGTTGCATGTATCTGCTGTAACGCATCCCAGTTTCTACATTCTCATGGAGATGAACCAGTAGCCATAGAGTGTAAAGCTGCCATATGAATCCTAGAGTCAACAGAATTATACCCCATGCCCTGCAATCAATCACAAACGAGAAAAAAGAACCATAAAACTATTAGCAACCACATAATAGGCAAATTTGTAGCTGCTGAAATGACTTAAAAACACCATCTCGTCAAACAGTCTGGCGTGTAATATTGTCATACTCTGTCACAGTTATTACTTAGTGATGCTACGATCCAGATTGATATTCTGACAACATCATAAATTTGAAAATGAATTCTGGGTTTTTGGGGGGCTTACCATCCAAGAACTGTGAAAGCCACAGGAAGCACCAAAGCCTGGATACCAATCCCAGAACACAGTGTGTGAAAAGCAGCATAGTACTTGTTGCCATTTCTAGACTCAGTGATGGGAAGCCAAGCATCCTGAGGGTCAAGCCTGGTCATCTTGAGAGCCTTCCTCACAGGGCTACCCAAAGGAGTGATGAACCTTGGGGTCAAAGACATCCTTGGGGTTCTAATTGCCAAAGGGGTCTTGGGGGCCTTAGCCACAACTGCACCTTCAGCTCCAGGTTGCTGGTCTGAGGCTCCATCAAGAAGGGGTGATCTGGACAAAGATGGTGAGTTGTACTGAGAAGGAGGACAAGACACTTGTGCCTGTGGTGCCACTGAAGGATTTGGTGCCACAGTTGCTGGCCTTGGTGTTATAGGAGCTGAGCTAATCTCATTTGCTTCCCTACTCATCTTGTGCTTTTCTCACTATTTTTTGTTGCTCCTTTGCTCTCTAGTTAGCTAGCTCCCTCTGCTGCTCTGTGTGTCTTGGTTAGAAAACCCACATAGCAGCATATATATATAGTGTAAAGATTGAAGTAGGTGCAAGGAAATAGCTTGGTGGGTCTTGTTCTCAAACTGCTATAGAGTCTACAGAAAGGTGTGTAATGACTAATAAGACTTGATTCGTTTTAGACAGCTTTGTAGGACCATAAGAGAGAGAGGCAGAAAATTGGTTGGAAAATAATTAAAGCATTTGTTTGACGGGCAAATTTGGCTGCCTGTTTTTCTTGCTTTATGCGTTTGAATATTTTACATGTAAAAATATATAATATATCTTACATAAGAATTTGAGCTCCTTTGTTTGTGCATAGATTGTAGATTTAGATATATTTGAAAAAAAATATGGTGAGTTGTGAGAACCTCTCTTCGTAATTTAGACTATGACTTGAATTAAATAAAAAATAAAAAAAGATGGTAGACATAAGCTTAGTCAAGTTTGTTAAAACGAGTGTACTATCACTGTCAATTTCAAATCATACTCCAATATTTAAGAATTTTTCTTTTTAAAGCAGGAGAATAAATCCCAAAAAACCAACAACTACACAATAGTAATCAAAGAGGGCTTCACAATCACAACCCCCAACAAATCAGGTAGTTATTATTAGATTACAGTATAATATCTCTTGCATAAGTTCATATTGAGTATGATTTGGTCAACGTATTACTCCTGAGGCAAAAAAGGCCAAAGACGACAAACGGCTATTATTTAATTCTAGAAGCATTGAATTTTAGACTGCCATTCTAGCATGTGGATATTTTGGAAATATAAACATTAAAATAAATAAAAAAGGCAGAAAAGGGGATACAAGTTGCTCTCAAAGATGAGCATCGCGGTCAATATTAGTGTTCTTTTGGCATCGGATTTGGACTTTCTCAAACCCCCAAAAATGAAAGCGAGAAAAAACAAAGTCTCCTGGTCACTTTCTTGGCTTAGACCAGCCAGCCATCAGAGGGATTAAGGAAATGAGATTACATTACTGGACAACTCCAATGTAAATTACTTAATTATTATTGTTCACTCATAAAACTATCATGCTATTTTTTAAAATGATACGTTATAGTAAAATAAACTGATAAAATTCAAACACGAATAACTTGATTTCAACATAATCAGTTTTGTCAGCATGTATTGTAGACTGAATGAACTTTTCGTGTTAAAATATAAACTTGATTTATGGATAATAAGGGAATTCACCTTGAGCTATTTGTGAGTTGACACCCTAACTAATTTGCTATTGCTTTAGAACACACTTTTTGTTGTTGCTTAATATCAAATGCAATACTTTTCTTTCTAGCCTGACAAAATATGGGATTAGCATAAAAATATCACATTGCATTAGAATTATCTGCTGCAAGCAGCAGCGATGAAATTTTTCAATGGGCGAGTGTTGAATTTTGCATCAAAGTGAGCACTTCATGCACTTTCTCTACATCATTTGGAGGGGAGAAAAAAGTAGTGTTTATACAATAATAATAATTGGACAATCTTTCCCTTCGATTCAAACTTTTGAATTTCTAGAAATTTGATGATAGAAATTGAAATAATACAGCCATCGATCATCACCACCTTAAGTCAAAATAGCGGCCATTTAATAAGTTCTTATTCTTGATATATGTCATCAATTAACCGTTTGATGCGACTTGATGATTGAAAATAAAATAACGATAAAAAAATATTTTCTAAAGCAAAAAACAAAAACAAGAAATAAATAAATAGCTATCACTATGTATTACATATAATTATGTAGTGATTTTTCATGAAAAATCACATTTAATTGCTACTATTTAGCAATCCATAGTCTACATCCATTACTTTATTTGCCCCATAATTAATATGATAAGATGCATGGCCTCCACGACAAATCAATCTTGGCCTCTAGCGGGCACAACAAACCCGCCATTTCTCGAAACAAATTGCATCTAGTTTAATATTCAATTAGTTTTCACTTGTCCATAAAACATTACTCTCACGTTGCATTTAGAATAGGGAAGTGAGTCTTAGTAAGACTTTAAGTTTAATCCTAATTGTAAGTGAAAAGAACAAATGTTAAGCCCAAGATTAACTCCACTGAGGAGGTACGGGTGGAAAAATGAGTTAGAAATAAGATCGGTTTATGATTCGATTATTTCATTATAAAAAAAATTTCCTGCGAACTCGACATTGAAGTCAACAACAACAATCCGAAACAAGATGCAGCTCACTTTGATAAGTTAGCTCGTTTCGGTATTGTATTTTCTCAAAATTTGTTATAAATTGAAGAATTTTCAGTGTGATCATCACATCGACACGTAATGTTATCAATCAACTAACGTTAAAATTGGCCCCCAAAAACAGTCCGAAAGGGCCAAGCAGTTGGGTATGCATTGTGATACAATTACAATATGAAACTGGGTTAATTCTATTATAACGTTTATTTTTCACCCATCAATATAAATGGGCTATCAGACCCAAATTATAAATGGGCTAGTACATTTACACTTGGGCCTTTACCCATTTGGACCCGCCTAAAATGACACCGACATTAGAAACACAAGGATCAATATGTAATTACACAAATCTATCCTTAAAAACGCAGCAACAAAAACCCTAGCGCTCGCCTCTTTACCGCCGTGCTGTTTTCTTGTCTTCTTCAAGCTCTCTCATTTTCGCGATCTCGTCTGCAAATACAAACACCACCTCAAAGCTCTTTCAAGCTCTTAGTAAGGAACCATGGGTGAGCTTAATTCCTCTCTGCCCCTCATCTTACACCTTGCGCTTCATTTCATTCACTATATTTTTCGTTCTATTTTTTAATTAATATATATGTATTTATTTTAATTTTCAGGAAAGGTTCATGGATCTTTGGCTCGTGCTGGTAAGGTGAGAGGCCAAACTCCCAAAGTGGCTAAGCAAGATAAGAAGAAGAAGCCCCGTGGACGAGCCCACAAGCGCATGCAATACAACCGCCGATTCGTCACCGCTGGTAATACCACCGCTTCATGATTTCCCTTCCAGTATTTTGAGCTTTTTTAACTAACTGATACTAACTTACTTGGTGATTATTCTTTAAATGGGTTTTTGAGAAATTTATGATTTTTGAGAAACCCGCATTTGGATTTTGATGCAATTTAAACAATTTTAGTGAGTTTTGAATTGATTTTAAATGGGTCTTTAGGAATTCATGTTTTATGAGAAACCCATGTTCGGATTTCTGATGCAATGCCTTGTGTGGTGTGTGATTGTTGTTGCAGTGGTTGGCTTCGGCAAGAAGAGGGGACCCAACTCATCTGAGAAGTAGACAGAGCTTTTGAGAAGATGAGAAGCAATTCGTAGATTAAGAAAAAGGCTTTATTTTTATTTCTTTTTATCATTATGTCATTATCAATTCAAGACCCCCAAATGCTGGTTTGGTAGTTCGTAGAGAGATTTGAAAGTTTTTTTTTGGAATTTGTGCTCTATTTGAATTATCAGTAATGTGATTTTGTTTCTGGGTTTCTTGTTTCAAATTATTGTTGGCATGGCTGTTGATTTGACTTAAATTTCTGCAAAGTTAAGAGTTGGATCATAATGGTAAATGAACTAAATCTCTAATTCCAGATTTCTACATTCTTAATTGGCATGATAGTCTACTAATTTGAGATGAGAGAAGAAAAAGTGTAGAGTGGGTCAACAGTGAAATGGAAAGGACCTTGCCCTTA
The DNA here is from genome assembly GCF_000346465.2 of Prunus persica. NCBI lineage: Eukaryota > Viridiplantae > Streptophyta > Magnoliopsida > Rosales > Rosaceae > Prunus > Prunus persica. The sequence continues at coordinate 17,571,711 of NC_034015.1, forward strand.
AAAGTTCTCCAACCCTGCAATTTACAACTTTCTACAAGAAAGATCCCAAATCCCTTTCCCTGCTTGCCACCCAAGATTGAAACCCGAGGGTGTAACGCAAAAAAAAAAAAAAAGATCTCAAATCCTCATTTGACAAAGCATATCAGGTGATGAACTACTTTTTCAGAACTTATTGGGTTTACATTATTTTTTTATGCAATCTGCGTTGGGATGCTTCGTGTCAAGACTTTGGAATTTTTCGTAAGCATTTTTAGTTAAAGATTACACAAGTGATTGATGAATTAGCAGTGTGTTGAAATCAGAAACCAAAAGGTTTACTGTGAAAGAACGAAGCTGAAGAACAGAGGGACAACATGCAAAACTTTTGCGATGTGAATATTATTTAGTATCAAAATGATAGAATGACAAGCATCCACCATGTATATATGAATTATACAAGCAACCCAAAATTGGTGCATACGGAATTTAGACATAATGTTGGTTTGTGATTCGAAATATGTATATATATGAATTATACAAGCAAGCCAAAACTGACGCAGAAGCAACATCTAAACATTATGTTGGCTTGCGAAACTTAAGGGCATCAAAGCGGGCAGCAAGTGCGTCGTAATCTGGTAATTTCGGATGAACTCGAGAAATCGTAGCTGCTGAAGGTGGGGGTGGTGGCGGACGCTCAGGTGCTTGATGAAAGCCACTAGGAGGTGCCTCCAGTTCAACTTCTTCATCACAGTCTGATTCATCAAACCTAATATCTGAATGTTCTGATGGGGCATTATAGCTGTATCTCCTGTAGACGAATTTCTTCTCATCTCCATGGCTAAGCACTGTTTCCTCATTTCTTGAAGAATGAGACGTATCAATTCCACAAGCTTGAGATTGGTGATCCATATTCTGAGAATCAACTGGTGGACCATCTGGCATGAAGTGGCCAGTGGAATGGCCAGAAGGGGTTCCAAATCCATTATTGACGCTTAGAGGAACTTGAGGTGTTTGACTGAAGTCTTTGTTGGCCAGATATGCAGCAACTTGTGCAGCAGCCATTGCATCATTTGCAGATTTTGCAGCTGCTTCAGCAGCAGAGGCCGAGTCTGCAAAATGCATATGTCCCCTTTCTCCACTGCCACTTGTTCTGCGTGAAGAGCTGGAAGGAAGTAAGACAGAAATATAATTAATGGATGATCAAAATATGCTCGAGTTTAAATTACAATGAGTAGAGCAGCCAAGTTACCTGGTGCCTGGCTTATTGGGCTGAACAGATCCCCTTTCTCCACCGCCACTTGTTCTGCGTGAACTGGAAGAGAGAATGATAGAAATAAGATAAATGGGAAATCAAACTATGGTTGAATTTAAATTACAATGAGATACGTAGAATAGCCAAGTTACCTGGTGTCTGGCTTATTAGGCTCGACAGATTGGGCCTGCAAAGGCATGCTGGTAGCACTGACAAAATTGCTCGGTCCTTGCTGTTCAAATAACAGTAAACAGAAATCTTAAAATGGGAAATTTCTTGAATATAACCTGTGAGAGAGAGAGAGAGAGAGAGAGAGAGAGAGAGAGAGAGAGAGAGAGAGAGAGAGAGAGAGAGAGAGAGGAACACACTATAAGCTCTTCTGGAGGCTTGAGAAGCTCCTGTTCAGATTCTGATGTATCCCACTCAACCTGGTATTCCTTTGCTATCTCCTTCAGGAGTTTCAACTTTACTTCACCAGTAGGGGTTCTAACAGAGAGCTTGTCAATCAGCTGTAAAAAACATAAGCACTCAACTATCATTCACAGAAATAAAATATGAACTGAAATCAGAAAATTCAAATAGTAGATTAAATCTACAACTCTAAAGCAAAAATGTATGGTATAATAACACTAAAAGAAATGCTATGACAGGAAGATCATGCTTACCATGCGGTTTACACCACAGCTGGGTCGTAGGTCAACAGCGGCAGATACAAAATCTCTTCCATATTTTTTCTCAAAAATATTCCGAAGCTCCACTAGTTCTGGAATCTCAGAGCACCTTGGGGATGCAAAGATTAAACTGGCAATCCCTTCTTTGAGATCAGCTGGACATTCCCTGTAACAAATTGGATCAGCATTGGGATTAAGATAGCTGCGAAATGCATCAAATATATTACATTATCATTACCTTTGCTTTGCAATGATAGAAAGTCTGGACACTACTAATTCACAGAAAAGCTCAATGAACTCATTTGCAGCCAGAACATTCTGCTCTCTGATCACATGTTCAACCTACACAACAAAAAATTCATTTGTAATTAATGCCACATTCCAGATCACAAATATTGAGTCCACAGCAAATTTCAGCATAAGCAGAACATTGGGTACTATACGAAAACTAAAATATTTTTGGATTCACATAAAAAAGAAAAATCAACATCCACAAGCTTGGGCAGCCGTTTGAAGGGACATCCTAAAAATTTATAAAACAGATGATGCTGTCTACCCACAACAGTGTCAATAAAATATATAAAGAAACAAACAAATCGAAGAGGAAATTGTTCTAATCACTGTCAGGGTAAACCATTCAGACAATACATATTAGTCCAAAAACATGTAGACATTTGATAATTGAATAGAAACGAAGTAGTAGAAACTATAGTGGGCTGTTTTTCCAAACAAACAGAGTTGCTGACATGCTTTTAGAGCATAGAGACCAAAAGCCATGAACTTTAGATTACTATGATAACTAAATGAATAATAAAAAGTGTAAAGTACCCGGATTCGAGCAGTGGCGTCTTGACCTGACTGGAGGAGCAAGGCAATGTCACGCCTCATCTGCTTCACCACCGCCTGTCTCTTGTTCCTCAGTAGCTTTATCCTAGCCACCGCCATCTTCGCTTGCATTTTGCTGTTTCATTATTCAATTCATTTATCCCCATCAAAAAACGAAAACCATTCAGCAAAAGACTAACTCCCATCAGGTTAAATTGCAGAGAAAATGCAAACACTGAACAAAAGATTTCAACTTTAACAATTTTACCATCTGGGTCTCTAAAACTCCTATTCCCACCCCGTTAAACTGCCGAGAAAAAGCAACCATTGAACAAAGATTTCAACTTTAACTTTTCATCATCTGGGACTCAATAACACCTACTACCCACATTTTCTCGGCAACCAAACATAGGAACTAGTTAAAGTAACACAGAAAAGTTGCCTAAAAATTAAAAATTTAAGAAACCCAGAAAGGGAAACGGCAGAGAGAGAGAAAAATCTACCATTTGGAGGAGTTAAATCCCCAGCGGAAGAGAGACCGGCCAAGCTTCACGAGCTTCTTGGTGTGGGTTGTGGCTACAGTGGCAACAGTCATGGTCTGAGAGAGAGTGTGTGTCTGAGTCTGAGACCTAAGACTGAAACACAGCTTCCTTGGGGGGTTGGGTTTATAGGGAGTGTAACGGTAAGCCTGAATTGGAACGTTTTTTTAGCTTACTGAAATTGGAACAGGGAACGCTTACTCATAGAATTAGAAATTATACTTGAGATCCTTTTGAGGGGCCCACTTGATTACCGACCTTCCTATTGACTTGTTTGATGTTGGGATTATAAATGGCGAATGGGCCTCTAAAAGGAAAATATAGCCGTTGGGATATGACGCGTGGGAGAGAGCTGGATCGTGTGAGAGAAGAATCCAATGACAAAGTCGGTGTGCTGCAACTACAATCTCGCAAAAAGCAAAAAATAAAAGAGAAAAAAAGAGAATGCTGTCTGTGTTGTTGTTCGATTTCTTTGTCATTAATGGTTTTTTTAGTTGTGTGGTCACACTCACACCAGTTTATATAGTGTTATTAGTTCATGAGTTTTGTCATAACATCAGTAATTAGTAACACTACGTGATGATCTGATGATCATATCGAAAAATTATTCAGGTATTATATTATGTTTTTGTGATTTATTGTAATTATATAGATATAGATACAGATTTGTATCGAAATCATATTAAAATCCGATCTATCTTGAGGCATATACAAAATAACTTGCCTTTTGGTATAAATCTAAACTTGTGTGAACGAGTAATGAACTTCTTCTACCTATTTTTTTGGTTGTTGAATATATGAATAAAATAACAGAGGAAGAAATGCCCCACTAATGTTTGGATTTTTAAATAAAAACAGTAGTTATTTGTGGCTTATTACTAACAGCTTCTTTTTAGATCTAATAAATAAAAAAGTAAATAAATGTTGTGTCATATAGGATTGAAATAGTCATATTTGAAGTTGGTAAGGACAGTGAACTCATCTCCTTGCACTTAAGTTTGAATCCATCTTTCCATAAATTAGATTAATATTTACCAAAAAAAAATTGTCATATTTGATTTTTTTTGGCCATGATTCATATATCTAGCTAGATGTTATGATACAGAGCTCATGATTCATATATCTAGCTAACCGTATTAGATTTGAATGGTAATTGGATTTTTTTCAGAGCAATTGTAACATTTGGATTAAAATCGAAACAATCTTAAGAATACGTTTCGATTCTCATGGATTTGGGAATACATCTTAAAACTTTCTAGCACTAGAACCATAAAGATTGAGACTTCAATTCAGCTTGTATTATATATACATTTATACACGAGCACATGAAAATTCACATTTACCAAATTGGTGAAGAAGAATATATTTTTGTAGATCCTCTAAAATTCGGATCCCATGCCACCAATGGGGATATGATGATCTCAATGAGAAAGTATGTTTAGGAGAGAAACTCTGGTGCGGATCAAGAGCCTAAATAAGCCCTCCAAACCATTTTCAAGGCCTTCCATGCTTGAATCCAAAACCTTCAATCTTCTCTGTGCAGATTGAATCTTCTCAGCTTCAATATCTTCACTTGCTTGATTCACAAGCACGTTGCCAATTGCAATATCTACATTTTCCAGCTCGTTCATGCTTTTGTGTTGGTTGTTTTCACACTTCAAAACCCCTTTCTGCACCAAAATTGAAACGAGAGACCATCTGCTAGGCCTTGGCTTCAAAACTGGTGTGGAGAGGAAAGAAACAAGTGACTGGAAAACAGAACTGGTGATCAAACTTGCCTCTCTGAGCACCCTCACCACCGCGGCGAGATGGTTGTCTAGATCCAAAGGGAAGGCTTCATGCTTGTGATCCATTTGCTTCAATGATGCTACAAGCTGCAGAATTTCCTTCTTGGTCTTTTTCCTTATGCATGTATATGAACTCAAATTGTCTTCAAGGCTTGAATCTCCTCCAACTTTTCTGCGCCGAAGCGCAGATTGAAGATCCCTAACACTCTCCTTCATTGCCAAAATGGTATCCCTTGTGTTGCAACACACATCCAAGTAGTTGACAGAACCATCCAGCAATTCTTCAACCCATCTCTCATTTTGATGCAGGGCTAGGGCCTGTTGTGTCATTGGCAATTGAAGAAGATCCTCAATACAAATGTACAAGTCTTTAAGCCCACCTAGCCCCTTGCATATTGAATCTGCTTTTGCTTCTGATGTTGTTGTTGTTGCCTCCCAAGCCTTGAGCTTGTTCAACTCTTCTTCTGTTCTGAGTGTGCTGGGATGTGATCTAACAGGCAAACTAATAGATCGAACATTGTATCGCTTTGAAGGCTTTGCAGAGAATGAAGCCATTGTTGCTCTTTTCATCATAGAAAGATTAAGAACTTAAGATTGGATTTCAAGAAGTTTCAAAGTGACATTTTTATACATGGGAAACAATTTGAAAGAAGATGGGGAAGGGAGGGGACCAAAGGCATCTTTTGGGTCCTTAGGTCAATGTGATAAACATGGTGTGGGTTATGTTGTCACGTCTTGCACCAACTATAAAACTTACCAAATGCCTCCAAAATTTAGTATCAAATTCATGCTGTTATTTAGGTAAGGTGTCATCTCAAAGTTGGATTTTTTTTTTTTTTTTGCATCAAAGATAGATTCATTTGGCATTTTCTTCCTTCCATGCTCCACCCGCACCGACCCTTTTTGGATTATCAAAAATTGGTCAAATTCATGTAAGTGGGCAGCAAAAATTAAAGGAGGAGTGAGGCATTCCAAAGTTCCTTGGATATGGAAGCTCTTCGAGAAATCCATATCCAAAAAGATCTTGAAAACGTGTTTCTTTAATTCATTTTGGAATTTGGCTGGAAATGATCAGGAAGTTACATTGATATTCATATAAGGGTTGCACGAGTGGCTTGTCTTTGTAAAACAATTTGATAACAAAAACAGAGGGGGTAAGATTAGTATTAGTATTGCTTGCAAATATTTGATTTTGTACCTTTGCTTGGGAAAGAGACCACCAGAAAAAGATTTTTTAAGGTATATTTTAATATATTCTGTGTCAACTTAATGTTAGAGTAAAGGGTGATCAACTTAAAATAATTGAACTTTCCTTCCCAAGTCTCCTTCAGTGAGCTGCACATGAACAACTAGATTTATAGACTTAATTCTCGTGGTTTAATTTGTACACATCAAATTAAAGAGGAAAAGAACTGCATTTAAATCGTGTGGTGATTGATTTGGACTTGAAAATGAACAATATGGTTAGGGAAAAGAACAGAAGAAAAGTACAGATAAATGCAGAGAGAGACGACTAGCTGATGACATTTGTGAAGTTGATACATTACCAATATATGGCTAATTGTCTTTTTATTGCTACATGATATCATTATAGTCCGTCTCTCCCACATTTATGTATTCACTTGGTGTTATTTACCGTTATGAGCGGCTATGAGGTTGTGCAACTATGCCACCACACAGGGCTCCCGATATTTCTTATGTGTATATATGCAATTGTGCACTTAACATTGTTGGTTTTGTCACCCTTCTATACTTGTTAGGGAGTGTATAGGCGTCAATTTAAGTTTCGAACAGGGCCCTTAAATTCTCCGGACCGGCACCATCACACTCAAAAATCACTCCACCGCGTCTTGGCTTGTATGGGAGCGTTTTATTGTAAAAACAGCACATATCCTGCTCCATAGATTGCAGACTTTCTTGGGGAAGAGATCCGAGTTGGAATTCAGCCTAAAGATCTAATCTTCGTTATTTTTAGTTTGATGAACCCAATAAAAGAGATATTTTAGTGGACACTCAAAACTTATTTGGGTTTGAAAATCCTGGGACTTCACACGTTACATATCCAAATGAAAAAAGAAAAAGTAAAAGAGAATAAACTAAAAGATAAAAAGTTATGCCAAGATGTGATTCAAGAACTCGGGTATCAATTGTATTTCATTATTTGTATGTCTATACATATTACCAATGTGTCGAAAGTTTATAATCACAAAGGAAATCCTGATAAAATGTGGATGCCTTGGATTTTCGAGGCAAAAATGGCCTTCGACAGCTCATCACTGTGAGATTATGTTCAAAAGAGAAGCTCTTGTTTTAATCAAGCGCCTGAAAACGCTTTCCAAACCACTGTCAAGGCCTTCAATGGTGACTTCCAAAGCCTCCAATCTTTTCTGTGCACTTTGAATCTTCTCAACATCAGTACATTCAATTGGAGCCGCTGATGACTTGCGCAGTGTGTTCAGAGCAGCATCAACACCGTCCATCTCATTAATGTCTTCCTTCTGCCCTTCACATGCTATCACTCCCTTGTGCATGAACTTTGACACCAAAGACCACTTGTTTGACTTTGGCTTGGAAACAGGCACTGATAAAAACACCAAGAGTGATTGGAAGATGGACATGTTATTGGAGCAAGCTTCTCTAAGCACTCTGATCACAGCAGAAAGATGCTGATCTTGCTCTACCATTTGTGATGCTCCAATTTTGCTGTCAACTTGCTTCAATGATGTGATCAGTTTCTTGGCCTCCTTCTTCATTTTCTTTCTGAAGCAAGTGTAGTTGGCAATGCCGGTTTCAATGCTTGAGTCTCCCTTTCTCCTCCTGAGAGCAGACTGAAGAGCCCTAGCATGCTCCTTGATTTGTGAAATGGCATCTTTTGTAATTCCGCAGATGTCCAGGAGCCTCACTGATCCATCCAACAACTCATTCATGTACTTCTCTTGTTGGGGTTGAGAGAGGAGCTGTTGGGTTGATGCCATGTGGAGCAAATCATCTACACACTCATACAACTCCTCTAGCCCACACAGAGCTCTGCAGATTGAGTCTGAGGTTGAAGCAGATGAAGAAGCCTCCCATGCTTGGAGCCTGCTCAGCTCCTCTTCAACTCTGAGAGTGGTAGGATGAGATCTTGAAGGCAAGCTGATTGATCTAACATGGTACTTAGCAGCCATTTTGGCTTAGGGTTTAATTTGTGTTTGACAAAAAACTCAAAGTTGAGGATGTTATTTGTTTCTTTTTCTTCACAAAGCTCAAGTTTGAGTTGATTGGTCTCAACATCTCTTGAAATGCCTATATATAGATGCACAGACAGAGAGAGAGAGAGAGAGAGGTGAATGTGGTGGTAAGCATGTGGAGCCAGTGTGGGCTCTCATTGAGAACTGGCTAAGTTGTCACCTTTTTGGGCAACATTTGGGGCAATAATTGGCAATTTGTTTAGGCATCAACTGGTATGGCATAAGGCATGAGGTGTCTCAGAATCTTATTATTGATGCATTGGTTAGGGCAAAAGCCTGAAGAGTCATCACCAACTTTGCCTCCCATGGTGCCACATTACCCTTCACATCTTTTGGTTTATTAAATTTGTGGCAGACCAGTCCTCCAATGGGTGGCCTTGTCTGGCTTTTCTCTTTTTTGGAGAAGCTTTCAACACCAAAACTGCATTAAACAAAAGCTCCCCAAACAGATTGAGATCCAGATCTATTAAGATTTAAATAAATAAAATTTAAAAATTTAGAAAAATAGAAGGCCAAGATCAACATCATCATTTTTGTAATGAGTATTTTATTTTGTGCACGAGTGGTTTGTAATATTCATGTCTCCATTTAAATTTTCTCTAAATAAAAAATGTTTTCATGTGTATATGTGAAGGAGGTGTGAAGCGTATGTTGCTGCTTATGCTGACACGTGTATGTTACCTACAGTAGTCAAAAGTGCACCAGAATATGACATGTGGGGCTTTGGGACAGGTGGTGGTCTCTGCGTGGCCCTCTCATTTTGAGTCATCTCATCACGAAATCATTGAAGTAGATTTCCTATTGAGATTGTAACTTGGAGTATTTTCTTATTGAAATTTTTAACTTTGTAATTGACGGGTGGTGTTCTGTGCTGGGCATTCTAGATGGAGTCATTTCACCAAATCATTGGAGACTTGGACTAGTATTTTCTTATTGAAATTTTAGCTTTGTAATTGACAAGTGGTGCTCTATGCTTGGCTCTCTCATTTGAGCCCATTTCACCAAATTATTGGAGACTTAGAGTAGTATTTTTCTATTGATTTGAAATTAACTTTGCAATAGACAGGTGGTGCTCTCTGATTGGCTCTCTCATTTTTCAGATATTATTTAAACTTAGGTTTTGAAGTTATTATACTATAGTATACTGGATTTCAGTTATGTGGTATAATTTATTCACGTGTTATAATATAAATGAATATTTATTGACATTACACTCTAAAATGTAAAAAATTATCATGTCTCGTCCACTCATAATATAATACATGAACAAGTTATAATTCACTCCGCTATACGCATATGCAAGCATCATGCATGTGAATATCGATCTGTGATAGCAAACCTCAGCTCTCTGATGCCTCTGCAACTGCAACTTTGTTGCCCAGCCAAAACGACAAACAGCAGTTTCTTTAATCTCATTGGGGCATGAGATATAAGATGAGACGGGTGGCCTTATTATTATGCATTGCACATTCTTACAACATTACAGCATGAATGAGTCTGTGTTGTACAATTAATTTCTCTGCCTTTCTGTTTGTTCTCTGCCTCCCCCAACATCATGCGTGATGCTTGATGATGAGTTCATTTCATCACTGACATTATTATTATTATTTTGTTTTATGGATGTCTAAGTTTTGATACCAGCTAGAGTTAATTTTGCAATGGATCCCATGTCATGAATGATCAGTGAATGTGTTTGTGTCTTGTTTCAGAGAACCCAGAGAGGCCATGAACATAGGCTCGGATTCGGAATAGCTTGTAATTTCATAATATTATTAAGATCAATGTTTCATATTTGTATTTATTCCAAATTGATAATAGTTTAGTTATTAATTCAAGTGTGGCTCTCAATTATATAGGGAAATGCATTATGCATATATACATATATGATGGTGTTTTTTTTTTTTTTTTGAGAGAAGGAGGCATTAAGAGCATCTTCAATAGTTTTGAAATTCTAAAATAGGTGAGTCACATCAGAAAAATTCTCTCCAACAGCCTTTTCAACCTCAGTCATTAAAGCTGCAACATCTTTCTCTCTCTTCAAAATTAATAAGTTGATTTTAGCTCTTCAAATACTTAATTTTACTTTGGAAAACAGAACCTACCTTGAAAATGTTAAAAACATGCTTTTTTTTTCTTATATGCATCGCCATAAGAAACCAAATTTGAGGGTTGGCGGCTTTATGCCGGATATGTATATATTCTTCTGCTAATCATATCGATCACATGCTCATTCTTGTATGTATATATATAGTATATACATGATTCTTGTTGTCTCCTTTAGGTAGTTTTCTGCATGCAAATTGGCATTCATATATGAATGAAGGTCAGTACATTGTCTATGCATTGAACATAAATATCATTATGAGGATGGAGTTATACAACAAGAACAAAAAATGTATTTATATAAATTGGTATCTCAAATATTCTCTGAGTATAGGAAGAATATTTACGGTATATCTATATCCACGTACGTTGTCTATACCAATTCAAGGATAAATAGTAATATTAATTAATTAATTATCACATGCTAGCTACAATACAAGCTTTAATATAGTACTAATGCAGACGATGAAGTGAGGTGGCGGTCAACGGGTCAGCTAGATAGTTGACCATCTTGGCTAGGCTAGCCACCATGAGCCATGAGCCATGAGCAATGAGGGAGGGACAACATGTGAAAAGGCCTTAGCCCAAGCGAAGCCAACAATAGAGAAGAGATTAAGATCACTCGATTACTCTTAATAATAGGAGATTTAAGAATTAATACGACGTACACACTACACATGCATGCAAATAATCGATGCCAATCTTTAACTTGAGAACGTATTAAATCAAGAGAAAACATATGCGCTGCCTACGGCTCAATAATCATAATTATAATTAAGGAGGAGCTCGTTAAAATTGAGGATGAGCTACTCCTCATAATAAAAAATTATAAAAGAAAAAAAAATTTGAAGGAATTCAAAAGAAAATTCAGTTTTAAGGAGTCAAAGTTTTTTTCTTTTTTTAAAAGGCGATAGAATTTTATTAGATCAATATGAATAAAGAGTACAAAGGACAAACTCTAAGGGGAGTCATTTCAATAACAATATGCAAACATAGGTAGACTTCCCTAGTAACTTGAGCTAGCCGAAAAGCTGAAACGATCTTTAGAGAATCAGTTTTGAATATAAATTTTTATAACCCTTTTCAATCGTTATAATTTTCCCAAATCTAATTCAATATCATAAATAATTCATACTTAAGTCCTGAATATATGCATATCGTACAGAGAATAGTTGAGAAATTGTGTTTACAATTGATTTTTTTTATTTATTAATGTCTTTTTCTATGGCTTCATTCTTCTATATATCTATGTCATGCCTTTAATAAAAAGCTTCGAGCTAGAAATATATTTCAGAAAGGCACTCATAACATCCAACTTAAAGTAGCTTTCATGCTCACATCGGGCATAAAAAATAAAATAAAAATAGTGTTTAATGACCTATTTTATTGATTATTTGATCGCTAACATTCTACTACCATCTCAGACCAAAATTAGTTGTAATGATGTTCATGATCCCCTTTAATAAGGCACTAAAGACTATTATTGCAAAGGTATTGAATATTAAATATAAAGCTTATAACCCCATTTTCGATGGATCTAAAATACTAATATATATGTATATATATATTTTGAGAGAGATGTAAAGTACTAAATTAAACATGCAAAATAGTTCTCAAATTTCTATTTTAGCCTTTTGGGCCCATTTGGCCGTACAGAGCCCACAAGGGCAACCTTATTAACTCACTTAAGACCCAACTAATCAGCAATTAGAGCATGGGCATATCATTAATTCACGAGTTGCATGTGGACTGACCATGTTCGCAAAAAAAAAGCACAAGCATATGATGCATGATATATTATTTTTCCTTTTCTTTTTCAAGGCAAAACAAATAATTTATTATTATTTTTATATTTATTAGCCGACGTGCTCTCAATAATGTTTGCATACCTTTTTTTTTTATTTTAAATTTTATTGAAAGCATGGTGGATTAATTTTTGTCTGTATTCGCATAAGTTTTCTTGGGTCAGCAAGAATCAAGGACTTATTCATGAGACAAGTTTATGCCAAGAAGTGTATAATACATAGTAGGCATAAACCTATTCCTATTAAATATAGGGCTCTCAATCATTGAAAGATGTGTAGGACACATCATGTTAGGTTGGGGGTAAGCATTTTATGACAATATTCTTAGGTCTAATATAATTGGGCGGCATTGTCCCATTGCATTCTAATTGGTAATAATTTGTTTTGTTTTTTTTAATTTTTACGAATGAAGGAAGAGATTCGAACTCACGACCTTCTTATAGTGTTTTATTGAAGTTTGGTACATTGATTGTGACATTTTGTAAGTGATTAATGCAATTCTATTTTGATGATAATAGATAATCCATAATTCCAATTAGTACAAACTAAATCAATCTTACAAAACAAAATGATTTCCATAGCAGTAACTTTGTCCAAATTAACTATGCATTCATATAGGACATACTTGGTGCAAATCATGCATGTAAACAAAAACACAGATTATGTTGAGAAATTCCAATAATTTTGGAACAAATGTACAAAATGGTTTCTTGAACATGGTACAATCCTATAAAATGGGGATGCCATGACTGATTGGTGAATTTTGAGTAGCTTCAAGGTGTGAGGAGATTAAGCAGAGACACTCTGTGTTGCAATAGGCATCTGAAGAGTCTTTCCAAACCACCCTCAAGCCCACTTATGCTGCAATCCAGTGTGTCTAGTCTCCACTGAACCCCCTGCACATCAGTCTTGGCATAATCACTCTTTTTCATGTGGCCATGGAGTGAGCAGAGAGCAATATCTACACTTCCAACTTCATTGTAAATCTTTTGGCCGTTCTCTGATGCTGCAAATCTCACAGCCATTAGCTTTGACACCAAACACCATTTGCTAGCCTTTGTGTTGTTGGTCAAAGGCATGGATAGGAACACACAGAGAGACTGAAACACAGAAATTGTGACAGCACTTAATTCTCTTAACAATTTAAGCACTATCTGCACATTGTGGTCTAAATCTAAGAGACAAAATGACCCAATATTGATATTGCTTTCCATTTTCTTCAAATCTCTGAGGCTCTTTGCAATGCTCTTCTTTGCCTTTTTTCGAAAGCAAATGTAAGCGTGAACGTTGCTTTCGATGCTGCTCGAATCTCCGGTCCTCCTCCTGCGCAGTGCAGATTGAAGGTTCTGAACATGTTCCTTCATTGTCAAAAGCAGGTCTCTTGCATTGCCACAAGAGTCTAGCAACCCAACTGAGCCATCAAGTGCTTCCTCCACTAGTGTTTTGCACTGTTGGTGATGGTTGAGAGCTTGTTGGGTCAGTGGAGAGTGAACAAGTTCCTCAATGCAATTGTACAACTCTGCAAGACCAGACAAGCCCTCTAGAAGAGCCTCACTGCCTAGAGGACTTGAACTTGCTGCTTCTGCAGCACATGAAAATCTCAAAGTCTTTAACTTCTTGAGCTCTGACTCAATCTTTTGAGAATTGGGATTTAGCCTAGATGGTAAGCTAATGGACCTCACAGGTACTATGGATGAAAGTGAAACAGCCATCTTCAATCACTTGAAAGAAAAGCTATGTGCTTTGAAAAAAAGTCTCTAACTTTTTCTCACAATTGAAAGTGAATACTGAATTGAATAAACCAAACTCTTTTAAGTCATATATATATATAAGTTATAACATCAAATGACAAGGATTACATGTATGGTCTTTTTCATGCCAACCCAGTACGGCCTGCATGTGATTGTAATCTGGGTCACCCTGCAATTTGAAGATCCTGTATCAAATTTGGCCAACAACTACAAATTCTATATCTTTTTTTACGAACAACATGTACAGGCCGTGAGAGCCGTATGCCTCCTTGCCTCCCCCAATCATTTAGCAGTACCATTCTCTCAATCACAATTCAATCATATCCCTTTTGAATTGTTTTATGGACATGAAAGGCTGGCAGTGCTTGGTGGTCTTTTAAGAAAACCAAAAAGAAGGTATCAATGGGTTAAAATCAAGCCAAAAGAACAAAACTTAGACAAGATTTAGCCTAAATCTATAGACCTCAAATACAAGAATCTAGCCAGGCTTTGCTAGTCAAATTAACTAGGTACGTCTAACCAAAATGGTCTGGTTCATCCAATCAAGTAACCACTCGATTTCCGTATCATTTTGTGTACCATACAATTAGCACTAAGGTGGCTTGTTTATTCGCAGACAATGAGACAATTTGACCCTCTTTTTAATTACTTTTTATTCCCAAAAACCAAGCATTATAGTTAAACATTTTTGGGTTAAGAGGGGCGGCAGGTTGTTGGCAGTACTGTCACAAAACAGCCTGAACCTCAGGAGTCAGAAATGCCCACATTTTGTAATTTGTGTCACATGCACTTTGCATAACCATGTTGGAAGGACGCAAACCTAGCAACCTTAAATCACAGACAGAGTAATGCTACACTCTTTTTTCATTAGGAGACCGCTAATTGATGCATTTTTAAGGGCACCCTTTTCTGCCTTTGCCTAATTGTGTTCACCGATCAATAAACAATCTAATTTGATTTTTTTTTTTTCTTTTTGGGTTTTAGATTTTCATTGTAATTGAACAAAACTGGAGAGAGAAATGCCCATGCCCATGTCCACCTGTGGTCAAAACTTAAATGGGGGATATATTAGAAAATAAAAAATATGTGATATCCCCATGCAATGGTACATACAAATATGAGAATTTGGGTCTTATTCTATTCCTTTCCATAAAATTCAAAAAAGCCACAATTACAAGGAATAGATATAAATACCTTTTGACCACTTTAACAAAAATCTGTGTGTGGATAACAGCAGACAGTACAGCTCCCCAGAGTAGTAGGCTAGTAGCAGATCAACAATCAATAGCAGATAATGACTGATGCCAATCAGGGGGAGAAGTTTTGCTGCGACCATGGTGATTTAGTTGGAGGATTATTTGCACATAGGATAACTTTTGTCTGGATGGTGAATACAAAATGGGGAAATTGAGTTCTTAAGGTTATTAATGCCGGTCGACAATCTGGCTCTGCTATATGCTCAAGCTGGTCCTGTAAATTGCAATTTGTTGCAGCATCATGGAATTATAGATCTTAGGGATAACGGCTAGATGTATGAACCTTCCCCATGGCTTCACATCCAGGACGGGCCTTCCACTTGAGGGATTTTGTTATCATTGTCGTTCACCATAAGAGTTGTTTGTCCTGGTGCAGATAGATTGCAGGTGTGCTAATATGTTACATTCAGCTTTCTTGCTTCACCAAGGATGAGTCTTGAAAACTTAAACCTACAACAGCCCCGTAACAAACCTGGTGGCCCAAAATAACAAGAAGTGTTTCGATTTAGTCAGGATATTGTATGATGAAAGATATACGTAATGGCCTTACATGCATAATAATAGAAAAAGAAAAACCACAATTCACATTTCGAGCCTTAATAGAGCACAACTAGTGAAACCCACATAATCATATTATATGGACATCAACTACATATAAGCATTGATGTGAAAAAGGTTCTGCTCTTTCAACATTCACTCTTGAAGGGATCAAGACAAGAGGGTTCAAAATCGTGATTACAGTTGTGTCAATCCAAGATATGACAACTAGGCATTTGGAAGATGACAAACTTACAATTTCAAATTTAACAACCTAACAGCTCCAATAATCTAAAACTAGGTAACCAGAAAGCATACAAATCCAAGCAGCATTAACTTTAGCATATCTCAGAAACAAAACATAGGATTCACCTCAGTACCTTTAAACTCGTGTAATATCTCTCTTCAAGTAAACAATAAACTAAACAAACACAACCGGGTTAATGTCATTTGCTTAACCTTGAGTGTTACAGTTTCACTTTCACTGAGATTACCAAGTTTAGTCGTTACTGAAAACAAAACAACAGCACAGTCCAACCTTTGTAAGTTTCATAAATTTAGAAAAACCAGAGGCCACTGTTGCCAATATGGGAATTGATAAACATCACTGTGGCATCTTGAGTTACAAGGATATAATCAATCACAGAACATTTGAAAACACTACTGGAATCCATGGACAAAATATGGTTGTTATAGAAAATAGAGAAAATACCAGTTAGGTAGCAAGGCCATGTTCCCTTGCTTTCTTAAGCCACTTCAGTGTACCCTCCAAAGTTGTATAAGCAGCAACATCAGTTACACTCTTACTCTCAACTGCATAATCAAACACTTCATAAGCATCTGCCACCCTCCCCTCCCTACAAAGTGCCCTCACAAGTGTAGCATAAGAAGCTGTATCAAGCTTCATCCCACATTCTTTCATCACCCCATACAAGTCTAGCCCTTTCTCTAACAATTTTGCTTTACACAATCCATGAAGCAATGTATTATACGTGCAAACATTCGGTTCACACCCCTTTTCTTGCATCTCCTCCAACAACCCTAATGCACCCAAGACATCCCCTTTCCGACACAATCCATTCATCAATGAAGTGTATGTCACCGCATCCGGGAAATGACCCATCTCAACCATGACACCCAAATACTTCTTAGCCTCAACAACTCGCCCACATTTCGATAACCCAAAAATCAAAGTATTGTACGTTACAAGATCAGGCTCCACACCATTCTCCTTCATTTTCTTCAAAACCTCAAGTGCCTCATTGCCCAAATTCAACGTACAACAACCTTTCATAATTGTATTGTAAATATAGCAATCAGGCCTAATTCCCTCCTTTGCCAACACATCCACTAGCCTAGTAGCCTCACGTAAATTCTCTCTATTAGTCACATTGTCAATCAAAATTGTATAAGTGATAATATCAGGCTTCAAACCGAAAGACGTTTTAAATTCTTCAATAAAATCATAAACAGTACTCACAGCACTTGACTTGCAGAGACACTTAACAAGAAAATTGTAGGTATAAGAATCCGGTGCTGCGTTTTTAAGCGACATTTCTTTGATCAATTCCACGGCAAGGCCAACATTATTAGACGAACAGAGTGACCGGACTGCGATATCCGTGGTGACCTTATTGGGACTGAAGCCATTGGTGAGCATAAAGTTGAGGACTTGGTGTACGGGTTTGAGGGTCTGATCAGGTGCTTTGCAGGACTGGGAAAGCAAAACGTGGTAGGTCGATCGGTCGGGAGAGAAAGTAGGGTGGGTTTTGATCATGTGGTTGAAGAGAGAGATGGAGTCATTGAGGGTGGAGATTGAGGCATAGGATTGGAGGAGGGCGTTGTGGACGCGAAGGTCAAGTGGGACTTTTGTGGTGGTGACGATGGAGTTGAAGACCTTCTTCGCGTCTGAGAGGTTGGCGGAGGTGAAGGGGTTTCTGAAGGTTGGTTCTCTGGTTTTCTCGGAAAGTTGGGGTGGGATTTTCTTGGTGGTTTTTTTGGGAAAGTGATGGGGTCTGTGAGATGGGGACTCGTTTGGGACTAAAGAAGATGGCTTTTTAATAAGTGAGGTTGAAACTGATGATCGAAGTGATGGTGGGATTTTCCCCATTTCTTCTTCTTCTTCTTCTTCTTCTTCTTCTTCTTTGGTGGGTGGAAGCTCTGTGCTGGTGAAGGTGTTAGGGTTTTGCAGGGGTTTGAGATTTGGGGATTGCGGGTGCTGTGATGGGTCATGGGGAGGTTACTCCTTTAGGTTCGTTATTGACATTGTTAGCGCTAAAGCCCGGTTTTTTGTAATGGCCCAAAATGAAAAGCCTGGATGTTGATGAAAAACGACATATCGTAAATTGCAAAAGATTATGACCTTAATAAATTTAGAGAGCAAGTGGAGTAAGTAACAAATTGAATGAAATTACCATATGCCTTTAATTTTAAAGTAAGTTATTACAATTGTCCTTTAGTATATTAACCAGAGTTTATTTAGAGGATGTTCTATGTTTAAATTTCATGGCAATCGAATCAAACAAAGAACGATGTTTTGATATTTTTTATATAATAATTGACAAGTAAGTAGTATAAGGTTAACTGATAACTGGAATGTTTAAAATTATTTACAAGCTCATTCGGTGTTTGCTGCTCTCAAATTTTTTATTTTTTATTTTTGGTAATATCACTTGTATTTAAAGAAAATTAGTGCAAATGGTAAGTAACAAGCTTTTATTTATGAAATAGAAACGAGACATTTCCTATTACATAGGATGATTATTGTATTATTTGGTAGACCGTACATAAGATTATTTTAGCCTTTTGTATTTTTCAGGCAAAAGGCCTTTGGTTATAACAATCCAAGTTGTCCCCTGGGCTCACTCCCAAAATCTCAGAATACCTTTTGTAGAACCCAATCCTATCAGCCACCCTAGCATCTTGGCCACGCCCACATTCAAGCCCACCGTTGATTATATTGGTGATCACTCCATACCCGGGGACCCGACCCGCCGACTTGTCTGCAGCAGAAGGGCTCCACCTGCCAGTGATGACGTCATGGCTCGATGGCTTGTTTCCCTGTGGGGTCATCCAGAACCACATAGCTGTCCTGAATGATACAACCGGGTCAGTGGCCACTAGATCCGGATTGGCTATCAGATCCTTTCCGATTGCATTACCCGCTGGACCATAGTTGTAGTTGCTAGAAGAAAAGTCAACAAAGTAAACAGTTCAGTCAAAGTCAACAAGTCAATGGACCGGAACTTGTTATGTGAAGAGATAAGAGAGAGACTTACTGCGTGAGTTGGATGGGTCCTCTGCCGTAATATTTCTTGCCGGCAGCGCATGGGTATTGGGCGGATGGTGTACAATATACGTCTTGGTTATTTTCATTGATAAAACAATATCCCCATGCATATGGTCCATCTGGTGCAGTTGCCCATCCTCCTGCATAATCAAAATGAATAAAAATTTTACAATTAAATTAGTGTTGGTCCTCTTTTAAAGATAAGAAAACCGGTTTAAATTGACCAAAAATGTAGTCCCCCAATCTAAAAATCCTAGCTCCACCTCCGTGCCTAACTAAGAGGTAATCCGCAATATAATCCATAAGTCAAAATGATCATTAAACAAGTTTTATACCAAACAAACAATCATGACCAATGTTAGATTACTGACCAGTAGTCTCATGAGAGGTTTGAGCCAAGAAAGCAGCAAGCTCCTTCTTCCTTACATTAACATCCCCAGTTGTGCCAAACCCATTAAAAGTCCGAGCAGCAGCAACGAAAGCATCATACTTGTAGAACCCATTACTTTTGCATCTCGCGTCATTTCGATACTTAAGCATCTGGTCAAAAACAGCTGAGCTAACGACGCTGCTGACATCACCACCACCGCCACCACTTGGGTTTGGGGTTGGGGTTGCGGTCGAGGTACATTGGCTCTGGCAACCAGTGGCGCAATAATCAGCTGTGGTGCCGCACCACCCATGTTGGCTGCAGCACAGCCCATTGGGGCACACTGCATTTCCAGCTTGCCTCCCACATTGCTCTGCTGAGATCCCTAACAGCAAAGCTAGGGATAAAATGATAAGACTCTGTAACTTCATTTTCCTTTTCTGAAAGTGTTTGATGTCTTTTTGATCTGTGGATTGGGTTTCGTGGGGATGTGTATATATAGCTTAGCGAGGAGCGTTTTTGTTTGACTATTCCTTTCTCAAATGGAAAATGCTAGGGAGAACAATTTTAGATACCAACTTGTGTGTCAACTCTCTAATAGAGTGTGGGACCCATTGTATTGGTGGGCTTCACCTCTATTAGAGAGTTGGTATCTAAAGTTGGTCTCCCTAGCATGACCCTTCTCAAATTGGCAAAGTACCCACCCCATTAATTGTATTTGCTTTTTTCTTCTAAGTTTGTTTAGTTGTGGAAATTGCACAAGAGGGTTATTTTTAGTGACGGTGTATTTGGACAGGCTGCTGGAAAATATCTGAAAAGTTTGCGTACGGATTGAATAGCTCGCCTCAGAACACGTCAGTCGATTGAAATCTCAAAATTGAAGGATAAGGGCAGGAATAGTGCAGACCTAGAACTAGAGACTTAGTCGTGCTTTGAATATCTCTTCTTTTAACCAAGTCTATAGAAATCAAGGTGAATGTGACTGATCAAAGTTACCCCAGTAGTATAATTTTCTTACTATTTCTTACTTCTTTGTTTTATTCTTGTCATAGATTCTTATCTTTCGCTCACACAGAACTCTCTATGTATTTGAAACTTTTTATTTTGTCTATGTAAAAATATGTCTGCCTACAGGAAAAGGAAAATATCAGAGGATATATCAGTTTACGTGGGGTAACGGGAACTGTTTGAAATCACAAGCTTGCAAAAGGGATTTCTTTATCAATAAGAGGAAAAAGACTTCTAGTAAATAGAGATATCACTATTTTGCTATTATCGGTCAATAACGTTATAATTCATGTGATAACATTTATATGTGGTAGAGCATTATTAACCGGAAATAGCAAAATAGTATTATCCCTATTGTAACTAAGTTTTTCTCCGATAAGAGTTGCCTGATCATTATGCCTTACTCCAAGTGGAGATAAGATTATTTTTTATTTGTGAAAAAAAATATAGCATTATATTGATTAGCGATAAGTGTTGGAAATATTGGTTTAACCAATAACTTTTCGTTTACCTAACAAAAACCAATACATTTTCAGTCACGAGCGGCTAGCCGATCATTTAGGTGAGAAATTGAATGCCAACTTTGCCAAGTACCGTTTTTGTTTGAAGAGAAAAGCATACATGGTAACATGGGTGAATATTCTTCCTTGGTCTCCCCACAAACAAGAAGGAAATGAAATTGTTAAAAGGACTATATGTTAACTCTTGGGCTTCGGCCCCGGTCGCATTATTTTGGGCTGAAATTTTATATGTTGTTTTTTTATTATGACTTTTCAATTTCAATGGCCTCTTTCATAGAATATTGCAACCGCCACACCTTTGAAAATTGGCCGACCATTAGCACAATGTATGGTCATGGTTCTAATAACGGTGAAATATATATATATATATATATAAAGTAAAAGGCAAAGAATGGTGAAACATTTAAAATATCAAAAAATGCTCTTTGTTAATTCAAACATTAAGAATTAAAATTATTAATTAAAAGAGGATAATATGGTAAATTCATATTTTTTAATATTAAAAAAATTAAAATTAAAAACAAAATAAGATAATATGTCCTACTTTTATGGAACACTAGCCCCTTGACACATGCTCACGCATGTGCCAAGTGGTTAGCTTTCTCTTATTTATGTAATTTTTAGAATTTATAGATTATAACTTGAATTTTTTGAATATTAAAAAATGTGAATTTACAACATAATCCTCTTTTAATTATTAATAATTCAATTCATCAAGTTGGAATTCCCAATGGGCCTTTTCAGGTATTTTGAACCTTTCACCATTCTCTGCCTTGTGGTTTATATATACCGATATCCATAACTACCCGGTTACCTTTTATTAATTCTAAAAATAAAATAAAAAAGAAAAAGAAAACCAATTGGCACATGCGTGAGCATGTGTCAAGGGGCTAGTGTTAATGAAAGCACAAAATTCATATTCCTAAGAAATGGAAATCCATATCAAAAGGGGTTCGGGGTACCATGTCCTCTAACCTGCAAACTAAACCGGGTTCTCGGTGGTTGTGTTTTTGGAACCAAATAACCGTTTGATTGCAAAATACAAAAAATTATGTCCGAATTTCGGGATAGTAAAAAAAAGTTTAGAGAGTGATCAAGAATAAATCAAGAACTATACGTATGATTCCACTATGCATTCGTCCTTAATTCTTATCTTAATTAATTACTCTCACGCGAGACACCCAAAAAGAATTTGCATGATTAACTCTCTTATTTTATTTTCTTCCTTTTATGTGCCGAGTCAGCGGAGCTAGTAACGAGATCCGCATGGTTTCTTCTATATAACTCATATATATATATATATATATATATATATATATATACAGTCCCCTTCTATTGAGGGATCCCTCAAATAAAATTATTTGAGGGACGCCCTTTAGGGTACCTACAATTTTTTTCCCAATGATCCAAACCATCTATTTTTTAGGTCTTCATTCATAGATCATCCTAACAAAAAATTAGACAAATCGGAAACCGTTTCGACATCCAATTGTGTCTTACAAAATCAATGAACACGGTGCTTCAAGAAAATGCTAAAATTTCAATAACTTAATTGAGTGGTCAAATGATATCGGATTCAAGTGATTTTTTGTAGGGATGATCTTTGAATGAGTATCTACAAAATAGACGGTTTGGATTAGTGAAATACAATCCGGAGTGGGGCCTACAAGGGGTGTCCCTCAAATAAGCTTATTTGAGGGATCCCTCAATGGAAGCTCTCTGTATATATATATATATATATATATATATATATATATATATATATATATATATAGCCTAACTTATGTAGAATCATATTATGCGGAAGACCCTATAAGCTAGACGTAACAAACCATGAATAAGGGTTGTCTTGTTCAGTGCTCAGCAAACTACATGCCCTTGTCACCTATAAGCTTCTTAGAGCGAGCAGCTGTCGTCTATGGCGACAAGGTTTCGATCGTCTACGGTGGCCAGAGATTTTCATGGAAGGAGACGCATCAAAGATGTTTCAAGGTCGCTTCAGCTTTTGTCCTCCTAGGGATATCTCGCCATGACGTTGTGAGTAGCTATTAATCTTAATTCTTTCATGAACATGAATATATCTTGTGGTTTAAATTTCGTATAAAATGAATCTAATTAAACCAAACTTATGTGTGTTTTTAATTCAAGCATTACAATACGTATATTAATCCGTCAGTGTACTTAGAGTAAGCTAATACATGTTTTAGGACGTCTATATAAACTTGTGATCATGTTTTCCAAATGGAGGAAGTGCATGGACATGTCATGTTGAGAGATGGAGAGATCGAGTGAGAGAGAGGTAGATATTTGATCTGTTTGATTAAAACCAGTGAGGAAAGCAGGTAGCCATGAATATTGCAAAGCCATCGAAGCAATGACTAGTTTGCCAAAAAGACTGAGACTTTAGCAAGTCAATAGTCCATTGTACTTTATTGCGTGACTGTCGGGGTTTGATATCTTTTTTAATATTTAACAAGTCAATACAGACAACTTGGGACGATATTATTTACACATTGGCGGGTCAAATGGACAATGGCCATGAGCCCCATGATCACCGAACCACCAAGTAACATGGTGAGCCTCCTTAGCTATATGTGCCTGTCGGCGTTTTATTTATATAAAACTGTCCCATGACGGCTGGCTGACCAACTTCAATTAATCTGTCAACCATAGAGCTGCAATTGCGTGCACATACATGCATCATATACTATACATATATATATATATATAGCTACAAAGTTAATATATAAACAACTCTAGAAACTTGTACTTCCGTTTGTTTCTTGATTCGTCTCTCTTTATTATATTGATCTCTTTTGCTAGCTAAGCTATGACAAAATAAAAAGTTGTGTGAGTCTCGCATGATTTCCACTAACGGAAAACTTTGATCACGCACATATACGAATATAAATCTATTATGAAATTCACATGCATCTGTATATAATACTAGTAGGGTAATATTCGTTTACCAATTTTATATGGTTGATAGATAGTATGTTAAAAATTAACAGTGTATATGTAATGGACAATAGTGGAAATCATATTGTGAATCCAGCAAAAGAGATCAATACAAAGTAATTCATGCATGTGCGTCCAAGGTGACTGACGAACGTAGCTTTTGATGTCTTTGTTTATCCTTTGTTGTCTATTGCTAATCGATTCCAATTTGTAGATTTTGTCTTTTGTTTGTTTTTCTTTTCTTCTTCTGGACTAGGCGGACAAAGATAAGGATAGATAGAGACTAGCAGAAAAGGATGAGAATACATCCACCCCTCTCCCTATCTTTATTGAGAATAAGAAATCAATGGAAACACAAACACTTACTAAAACCCAAAAGTTTCGTCAGTCAAGTGCCTTTTTTATTTTTAGTCCTGCATGCGTTACACGCATTCATGCACTTCAAGAGCAAGTGATCCTAATTAAAACAAGAAGATAGTTTTAAGTGAAACGGTTGGACTAAGTGGAATTCCTGCATTTGAATTCCACCCGGCCTTATGCTAGAGAGATAATCCACTTATATTATGACATGTGAATAAATTACACTAGGCGGTCGAACAATCGTATTATTCTATAACTTCTTCTTATGTTAGTCCTACCTCAAATACAAGGAATCAATTTTACTTATGAAAGTGATTAGATGAGTGATGACGTGATCCCAGAATAAGAGAGTCTCTTACGAAAAAAAGAGTCTAGCATAATTAATCGTATAAAATTCGCATACCTAGCTATGACATCACATCCTGAACAGAACCAGTATTGTGACGCTAATCTTTAACAATACAATAAAGTGCAACCACACATATAGGTTGATTATTATAACTTAATGGTCGTGTCACTAATTGATTATGTCACTAATTATAAGATAATTCAAGATCATGTCACTAATTGATTAATTTTGCTTTTAATTTGAAGTGGGATCATGTCAAAAGCCAATACTTTTTGTGTTGGGTACGCTCTTTAGTGTGAACATATTGTCCAATAGAGAAAAGTAATAAAGGAGAGGAGATGTTCACATTTCTTTTTGGTAGAGCAATCACAATCAAAGTAGTACACAATGTAGTACAAGACCCACAGTCAGTCAAAGTAAGATAGGCTTACAAATATATGCGCGCATACAAACATACACCAAAAAAAAAAAAAGTAGGCTCAATTCGACTAACTAGCTTCTATCTACTTTTAATTTAGTATTAGCAAGAGTAAATAATATAGTTTTATCATACATAAAAAGAAATATTTCTCATAGTTCCATTTTGGTTTTTTTTTTTTTTTTGGTGTTAACCGAATCCTAAAATGAACTGAGTACACCATATAATCTAAATACACCTTAACATTGAAATCAAAATGTAAAATTAACTAAGTATACCCCATTTAACTACCAAAAATGCCTCTATTACACCCTAATATATTTTATCACACAATACCAAATTCATTCGAGAGCTGACTGCTGAACAATATTAGACCACTAAACTCACCTTGCTCGTGAACTTGCTCCTTAACCCACCTTGTTGTCCTTGTGACGGTTTCTGTGCTTCTTATGATCTTTAGTAGTTGATATCATGGTTGGCATAACGAAGACAATCAACCCTCTTTAATTTGCTTCTTGTTTTGTTACCAATCTTCTTCTCTGTAGGACAACTACAACTCAAATAACGATTGCAGTCAATTAGACAAAAAGTTGTTTGAATCATAATTTTCGGGCTGCAGTGATGATTCTGTCATCCATCACTACTAGTGTAGGGGTTTATAAGCCAAATGGCAAATGCCACAGGGAATTAAAGTTATAAAGAAATCTTGAAACATATATATCAGGAAAAAATCCAAGAAAAAAGGAGTCCTGGAGACATAACATGCTATAATTTAGTGTAGGTTTTTCTCTTACGTTTGATTAGAGTTGAATATGGTGAGTAGTGTGTACTTATTAAAATTACATTTGTTTCACAATTTAATATATCATTTTGGTCATTTTATGTTAGGATAAATTAGTAATTCAATAAATAATTTGGTAATAAGGGGTACTCGGTTAATTTTAGAGTTCGTTTAACAACACCATTTTTCTTTTAATTGAAAGTAAGAGAATTTGATTGTTTAACATTCTCTAATAACATGAAGAAAATATACTACTAAACTTGTAGTTAGTTGTGGTTAATCTACCTCAATAGTGGATTCTACATGCTTTATATTAGAGGCAGGTCTAATGTACCTAACAGTAGCCAAGTAATTAAAATTGTTGATTTTCTTCCCTGGCCAGGTTGCAGCTTTTGCACCAAATATTCCAGCACTCTATGAGCTTCATTTCAGCGTTCCAATGGCAGGGGCAATTCTTTGTGCACTTAACATTAGGCTGGACTCTCCCACATTATCATTGATATTACAACAGTTGGAGGCCAAAGCCATTCTTGTAGATCATCAGTACATTGAAGTTGTCCTCCAAGCACTGGACATATTGTCCCAAACAAAGTACAATCCACCTCTGCTCATTCTTATCCCAGAGTTTGACCAATCATCATCATCATCTTCTCCCATTGATCTTGACCTTCCACCAGGTACCCTGAATTACAATGACCTGCTGCAGGCAAAAGCAGAACCCAACTTTCAGATTTTAAGACCCAGCAATGAATGTGACCCAATTTCAGTGAGTTACACTTCTGGCTCAACTGGAAATCCCAAGGGAGTTTTATACAGCCACAGAGCTGTGTATCTTAATTCATTGGCAGCCATTTTTCAAAGTGACATGAGAAAAATGCCAGTGTTCTTATGGACAGTCGAAATGTTTCGGTGCAACGGTTGGTGCTTCCCTTGGGCAGTTGCAGCTCTTGGAGGCACCAACATCTGCCTCAGAAATGTCTCAGCCAAACTCATTTTTGAAGCAATTCGTCTCCACAAGGTAACACACATGTGTGGTGCACCTTCTATTTTGAACATCCTAGCAGATGCCTCAGAAAATGACCAAGCCAGGGAAATAAAATCAAGGGTGGAGATTATTGTTGCTGGTGCATTGCCAGCACCTCAGATTTTGACCAAGGTTGCAGAGCTGGGATTCAATGTGAGCCATGGATATGGCATGACAGAGGCTCTTGGGCCAGCAATTGTCACACCATGCAAGCCTGGTCAAAAGCAATCTCAGTACAATCTGATGATGGAAGGGGTTGACGTGAAGGATCCAAACACCATGGAAAGTGTGGAATTTGATGGGAAAACAATCGGGGAGATTATGTTCAGAGGCAACACTTTGATGCTGAATTATCTAGAGAATTCAAAACCAGTTCATGAGGTTTTCAAGGGTGGATGGTATAGGACTGGTGACCTGGCAGTTAGGCATCCAGATGGATACATTCAGATGAAAGACAGGGCAAGGGATATTATCATTTGTGGTGGTGAGGTTATCAGCACGCTTGAGGTGGAGGCAGTTTTGCTGACTCATCCACAAGTTTTGCAGGCTGCTGTTGTGGGGAGATATGATGAGGTTTTGGGGGAGACTCCTTGTGCTTTTGTGAAGTTGAAGGAGGGGTTTGGTGGTGGTGGTGAAGCAAGTTCTAGAGAGGTTATAGAGTTTTGTGAGGGGAAATTGCCTGGTTTTATGGTTCCAAAAGTCGTGGTATTTGGGGATTTGCCTAGCCCAACCGGGAAGATACAAAAATTTGTTCTGAGGGAGAAGGCCAATCTTGTGGGAGGCCAGGAATAAATCTCTGATTATGGCCATTGGATTTGACAATTGGCAAACAGGTTTGTTGGTTTTCATGAAAACTTTCAGTATTTGGGTAGTGGTGTGGATGATTAATTACTTATTATTTTTTGGGTATACTATAATAAGGTTACAATAGCGTTTTTCTTTTTCTTTGATACGTTGCAGGAAATCGAACAATAAACATAATTATTATACTATGATGTTCTTCCAAATCTAAGTTCTCCATATATTTGAAGTAACTTGTGTTACAAAAGGAGATCCTTAGGATGTCAATCATGAAATTGAAGTCTCAAAGTGAATATTGTGACAACCATTTTGCCATAATAGTCATATCAATTGTAGCAATAGTTTTTGAATTTGTGCCCCAATTTGAATTCGAAAATGGCTTCTAGAGTTCATGAATTCCACTTCCGTTAGCACCGTTATATTTGCTGTTAAATTTAATGGCAAAATGGGCATTTCATGTCTTCAAATCTGCAAAATGTTGCTACTAGGGTGTGGATGAGGGTGTGCTAAGTCTTCTCCGCGTAATCTCGGATTGTAGGCTGTGCTAAGGATGCTCATCTGAGTCCACTTATTTGGATCCGCAAATGCTTTATCAGTATTCAGTAGCAGCCTGTAGTCATAGAGAGTCAACTCCCACCCATTATACAACACCAAACTCAAACTGCATATATATGCTTTGGGTTGGGACTGCCAAGTAAACAGAAATAAGAAATAGAATTATCTGCTATACCATAAACAAGTATATACCAATCTAAAATCTTGAAATAGTCAATACACAGATTCCATCTTGCAGAAGTTACAGCAAAACCAAATTTCAGTTGGTCGACAATACTTGACATCACAATCAGCTAAACTATTTCTTTTTTAAAAAATTAGGGAAAAAAAAAAAAGAGAAAAAAAGGGGTATAGCCGACCGGCTATACTATTTGTTTTTTAAACAATTAAAAACAGCGTATAGCCGCGCGGCTCTACGTTATATAAAATTTACCAGGTTGTCTGCTCCTATCTATTTCTGTAACAATTTCAACTGTAGTCCCATCTTCTGTAGCTAAGAGTAAACATTCCATTCATAAGAAATTTCATGCTTCCAGTTCCAGAGGCCTTGTGTCCTGTGCTGCTGCAAAGGAATCATCACACGTTGTAGAGTGAAAAACCTGAGATTTTAACTCTCAATATTTGTACAAAACCGGATAGGAAGAACGAATTGAAGGATACAAAATTCTTTCTCTTACCAACTTCAGAAGATCTCCGACATCAGTGTCATTATTTATTTTTTCTTACCAAAAAAGAAAAAACATGAGAAGAAAAGAAAGCTCCAACTCCACATCATATCTCATTGAAAAATCAGCAAATTACTGTCCAACAACTTCTTAAATTACTGTGACAATAGTTATGCACAATGTTGGACTCCCTTTAGAAGGTATAAGGTAGTTCTTTGTTAATAAGTTATAAAAATATGGAATGCAAAGTTCTTCACCACATAAAATCAGATTCACCTTGATACTGTCATATCGATGGATAATGCCAAGTATATTAAGCAGCTGTCTATTGTACTCGTGTATTCGCTTTGTCTGCACATCAAACATTGCATCTAAACTAACCTGCAGCTGAAAGTGATAAATTTCAGTGTAATCTATTAGACATACCTCCTAGACAAAAGAGAAAAGATGAACAGGATAAGTTCTAAGAACTTGTGACCACTCATTGCTTCAATGTAGTCAACGAGCCTCATTTTGTTAACCTTCTTAACCTACAACATGAGCCTATTTAAAAATATATGAATATACTATACTATATGAATAGAATATTTTTAAAAGTATCTATAAATAGGCTATACGTTTAAAATGCAATCTCAGTATAATCTGATGATGGAAGGGGTTGATGTGAAGGATCCAAAAACAATGGAAAGTGTGGCATTTGATGGGAAATCAATAGGGGAGATTATTTTCAGAGGCAACACTTTGATGCTGGGTTATCTGGAGAATTCAAAACCAGCTCATGAGGTTTTCAAGGGTGGATGGTATAGGACTGGTGACCTGGCAGTTAGGCATCCAGATGGGTACATTCAGATGAAAGACAGGGCAGGGAATATTATCATTTGTGGTGGTGAGGTTATCAGCACCCTTGAGGTGGAGCCAGTTTTGGAGGCTGCTGTTGTGGGAAAATATGATGAGGTTTTTGGGGAGACTCCTTGTGCTATTGTGAAGTTGAAGGAGGGGTTTGGTGGTGGTGTTGAGGCCAGTTCTAGAGAGATTATAGAGTTTTGTGAGGGGACATTACCTGGTTTTATGGTTCCAAAAGTTATGATATTTGGGGAGAAGGCCAATCCTGTGGGAGGCCAAGAATAAGATGCCTAATCTCTGATATGGGCATTTGATTTGACAATTAGGAAGAAAAAAAACATCGTATAGCCATACGGCTATACTATTTCTTTTTAAAAAAATTGGAAAAAACTGAGTATAAAATTACAAAAACATAGTATAGCCGTGCGGCTGTACTATTTCTTTAAAAAAAAATTAGAAAAAACAGAGTATATCTGATATTTGACAGCATGATATAATTGAATTTTGAATATCTTGTTTATCATGGTAAAACATCTGATTCGAGTTTTTATTTTAACTCCATACTGCACAAGATTTGTCTGTAACCAGGTTTGGTATATCAAAAAACTGAACAGTGTTTTTGTGACTCTGCAGAAAGAAGATAACATTATTAGCGGGGGATCATTCTGAAAATACTGACAAGAAATTGCACTGTTTCTTCTGAGTAGAACAAAGTGAGAGATGACCTAGATCATCATGAAAATTATTTCATTCCTCCGATTTCTGTAATTTCTATTCATGTTGTCCTGGTTACATGATCAATAATTTTGATGAATATGTTAATGTAGCCTTTTCGATTGGTTCTTGTAAGCAACTACAATTCCGAATGATCGAAACAAAAGTTCTGTTACTCGTAAACCTTTAGTATGTGTGCCATGGCTATGAAGCTAAAACCTTTGCGCCATGGAAGAATAGCTTGTACTATCTGGCCGACATTTTTATTGCCTCTGTAAGTAAATTCAGGGTGTTCAATCAACCTGACTGTTGCTTTGATAATTGCTACTAGTAAAGGAAAAAAACTTGTATACCCTGGTTGTATGCACAGGTTGTCTCTACCTCTCTTCTCACGTGACTTGTTTTTGTACAACTCATAATGTGCAGTGACTCTGTAATGCGCTAAAATGAAATTGGAAATTAGGAAAAACGGAATATATCCAGACGACTATACTATTTCTTTTTGAAAAGTTTAAAAAAGGGAGTATAGCCGGGCGGCTATACTATTTTTTAAAAAGAAAAAAAAGTAGAAAAAAGGAGTATAGCCGCTATTTCTTTAACAAAAAGTAAGTAAAAACCGAGTATAGGCTATACTTTGTTTCCGAACTTTTTGTTAAAGAACGGCTGTACTATTTCTTTAACAAAAAAGTTAGAAAACATAGTATAGCCGGGCGGCTATACTTTCTTTTAAAAAGATGAAACCCCGAGTCTAGCCGCGCGGCTATACGAGTTCTTAAAAATTAGAAAGACAGAGTAAGCCGGCCGGCTATACTTTATATAAAATATATAGGCAAAATGGTCATTTCGTGTCCAACCCCATCCCCACACCACCTCCACCAGTCAAAATAACCCAAACAACAAATTAATTAACAATATCGAGATCATGCTTTGGACGTGAAAACTGAGCTCTGCGTACAATAATACACCAACCAACCCGTTTATAATTCTAAATGGACCGACTGACCAACTCATTTATTTATTTCTCCAATTGACTATAGTTTGATCACTTAGTTCATGTCCGAGTCAAAGAACACTGCAGACTCGCCCGAGTCAGCTACCCAAACCCAACCCTCCAACTCATGGCCCTCAGCCACAACTTCTCTGTTTCTAATCCTAATACTTCCCGTCATCACCGCCACGCTCATCTACCAACTCGACTCGTTCGACCCAGCCCCTCTGCCTTATCACGAGTTGACTCGCCGCTTAACCAGGAGAGCTCCGGCTCACAACCCTCGCATGCTTCGAGGGTCAGAGCGTGTGGGCTTTGGGGTCTTGCGGGCCCCCGAGGACGTGCAGGGACGGACCCAGAAATTTTGTGTCGTGGGGTCATAGTGTAAAAGTTTAATTTTTTTTTTGAAAGATTAAAATAACATTGAAAATAAAACTAGAGTACATTCATTCATAATTCATGTAAAAAAACAACATTACAAATTACAATTGGCCACGACGAGGTTTCATATTTTGAAAACGTAGCATTATAGCTTCATTTTCAATACAATCAAAAACATCCTTCTCAACATAAACAAGCAAGCTATCACTCAACCATTGATCTCCCATTTTGTTCCGAAGTGGACCTTTGATAATATTCATGACGGAGAATGCCCTCTCGACTGAAGCAGTAGCAACCGGTAAAACTAGAGCCAATGTAATAAGCAAATACACATAATTGAATGCTCGATGCATCCTTGTCTCCACCATTTTTTTTGCAAGATCACCAATCCCATGCAAGTCAGAGAAATCACTACTCGAACTCACATAATGAATATAAAGCTCAAGTTGATCATCAAGTGCCAAAAGATCCCCATAAGAAAAGTCTTGAGGATAAAATTGAGCAAGACGAAGTAACTTTTGTTTATCAAAAGCTACAAATGAATCATTTGGACTCAAACATGCCAAACAAATAAGCAACTCAGTATTTACCTCATTAAAACGATCATCTAACTCCGTAAGTTGCTCGTCAATGACATAAATAAAGAGCTCCACACGATAATGATGACGATTTGTCTTTATTGGAGCATTACGCCTTGACCTCCCTGGAAGTACGAAGGGCTCATCCATGGTAGGAACATCAATATGATGTTTGTCACAAAATGAAGACACCTCTTCAACCAATGCATCAAACCCATTATTCCTCATCCAATGTAGTTTTTCCTTGCATGATTTCACCAAAGCCATTGCATTCACAATTTCTTGATCTTTCTTTTGCAATGCTTGTGACACATCATTTGTGAGTCCCAATATAGCCTTCATTAAGAATAGGTGAAACACAAACTGAAAAGTAAGCATTTCCCTTTGAATCTTATTTGCTTCACCGGCACTATCATTGGGATTATCATCAATAATCATTTGAAGCACATGAATCACAGATGAAAACATAGAAATGATGCTAATAATGGTACCGTAATGTGAGCTCCATCGTGTGTCACCGGCACGTATGAGACTTGTTTCTTGATGCAAACCTCGCCCCGTTATAAGACAATCATTTTCAAAAGCTATCACAAGTTCTTCTTGGAGTTGTGCTCTAAGTGCATCACGCCGCTTACACGATGCTCCAACATGGTTAACCACACTATTAGTGGTTGTGAAGAAAGAGGCAATATCAATATTCTTCTTTGCTACGGCAACAAGTGCTAGTTGAAGTTGATGAGCAAAGCAATGAACATAGTAGGCACAAGGTTGTTCTCTCAAAATCTTTGTTTTAAGGCCATTCAACTCACCTCTCATATTGCTAGCTCCATCATAACCTTGTCCTCGTAACTTGGAAAAGCTCAAACCATTGGAAGAAAAGAATATGTCAATGGCATCCTTTAGTGTACTTGAAGTGGTGTCGGTAACATGTTGAACCCCCACAAACCTCTCAATTACATGCCCTTTGTCATCCACATAACGCAACACCATAGCCATTTGCTCTTTCACAGAAATATCGCGTGCTTCATCCACCAATATAGAAAAGAATCTATCTTTTAAACCACTCATGATGACATCAAGTGTTTCCCCGGCACATGCATTCACAATATCTTTTTGAATCTTTGGAGCTACTAACTTGAGATTCCCCGGAGCATTTTCCAACACAACTTCTTTAACTTTCTCATCATTGTCTGCAAGGAATTGCAATAACTCCAAGTAATTTCCCCTATTGCTTGAAGTGGCACTTTCATCATTTCCACGAAAAGAAAGACCTTGTCTCAATAGAAACTTAGTGCACTTGATTGATGCAATTAAGCATCTTCGATATGCCATACGAGCTTGTTCAGAGTGTTTGCTCACAGCCGTTTCAATATGTGTATTTTGATTCATCAAATTTGTAGCGGCTTCTCTAGCTTTATTATGAACACTACCAACCGGTCCAACATGCACCTTCATTCTTTCTCTCCCTTTCTTCTAATTCTTAAACCCTGCTCCAGTGAAGGCTTCACTACCCACTTGTTCAAAATTGGATTTAAAGAGATAGCAATAAAGACAAAATGCAGCATCTTTAGATACACTATACTCCAACCAATCAAATTCATCAAACCATTGGGGAATGAAGCGTCGATTAAGTCCTGAGATATTACTTTGTGGGAAAGAATGACCTCTAGGTTGACAAGGTCCTTTTTGTAGATATGCCCTTCGAACCTCATCTCTAATATTAGCATCATACTCAATCATACGAATTCTTAGTCCCGGGTCTGCCTGAAGATTAGCCAAAACCTCATCTAACTCACTTTGTCTTGAACTTGAAGTTTTTGAACTTCCCACACTATCCGAACTACCCAATGATGACTTTCTCTTAAAAAATCTTTCCATAATTCTACATAAATTAATCAAAATAATAACTAAAATCAATTCAAGAGAACACCAAATTTATACCAATTAACCACAAAAAATTCATAAATGAAACATCCAATAAATCTAAACAACACCAAATTTATACCAATTAACCACAAAAAATTCATAAATGAAACATCCAATAAATCTAAACAACACCAAATTTATACCAATTATCCACAAAAAATTCATAAATGAAATATCCAATAAATCTAAACAACATCAAATTTATACCAATTAACCACAAAAAATTCATAAATGAAACATCCAATAAATCTAAACAATATAATACAATCATAAATTCAATTTCAATTTAAGTAATTTAGGTTTAGAGTTAGAATTTACCTTGAATTGTGAGGTGGTGGAAGTGGAGGCAAGCTTTTGGAAATGGCGGAGCTGCTGGCAGCGGCGACAATGGAGGATTTGGGGCTTCAAGGCTTGGTGGGGAAGAGGGTTAAAGGTTTGTGGGGGGTGGGGATTGGGGATTTAGGTATGAGGGTTTAGAAAATAGGTATTTTGGGAAGAAAATTCGGGAGGAAGAAGAAGAGAAACTGATATGTGTTTTTTTTTATAACACCTGGGCCAAAACGACGTCGTTTTGGCCAGGTCTTTTAAAAAAAAATTTCGCTGGTCCAAAACGACGGCGTTTTGGCCAGCGGATTTTAAAAAAAAATTCGCTGGTCCAAAACGACGCCGTTTTGGCCAGCGGGTTTTTAAAAAAAATTCGCTGGTCCAAAACGACGCCGTTTTGGCCAGCGAGTTTTTAAAAAAAATTCGCGCGTCTGGTCCAAAACGACGC
The DNA here is from genome assembly GCF_000346465.2 of Prunus persica. Lineage (NCBI taxonomy): Eukaryota > Viridiplantae > Streptophyta > Magnoliopsida > Rosales > Rosaceae > Prunus > Prunus persica. Next base: position 17,606,747 of record NC_034015.1, read on the forward strand.
CGTTTTGGCCAGCGCATTTTAGTCCAAAACGACGTCGTTTTGGCCAGTCTGTTTTAAAAAAAAAATTAGAAGCTGGGCCAAAACGACGCCGTTTTGGCCAGCTCCTTTGAAACAGAACACAGCCCCCTGTTCATCTTCTTCTTCCTCTTGTCTGCAGCCCCTCTCTCATGGGGTCATACCCCATTTCAAAGCTACCTTGTAGCTTGCTTCCATGGACTCCATGGGGTTGTTTGACCCCATTGACCCCACTGTGGGTCCGTCCTTGAGGACGTGGCTTATCATTCCGGGTCGGGGCTCATTTACACGGGTTGTGAAGACGGGTGGCTCAAGCGAGTTAAACTCAACGACTCGGAAAATCCCGAGTTTGTGGTGGAGAGCTGGGTCAACACGGGCGGCAGACCGCTCGGGCTCGCTTTCGGACTTCACAATGAAGTTGTCGTCGCTGATGCCGATAAGGTTGGTACACGTAGGAAATGTTAAATATTTTTTTGTTATTTGGTTGTTTCTCTTCAATATATTTGGATTAAAAACATTATAATAGTTACGATAATCAAAGGTCTAATATCTATAATTGTTTAAAAAAGAAATAATTAGTTTGTTTAATCTCAGCCATTCATTTTGGCCTAATTTAATGGTTGAAAACTTTTTGAGTAAGAATTACTTGTGTCATGATCCGCACTCATATCTAAATGGGCTTGAAAAAACTAGAGTTTATGTGACACCGTTGATGAGCCCGACGAATAAATACAAATGTAATTTGTAAATTACAAATCCAGTAATATACTTATGAAAAATATAAATATATACGTAAAAAAATATAGGTATATTGTTTATCAAAAAAAAAAGTACATAATAATTTATAGAAAATATAGATACACAATTATTTATAAAAAAAATAATAGGTACACAATAATTTATAGAAAATATAAATACACAATAATTTATAATAAAAATAATAGGTAGATTATTATCCATGAAAAATCTAGGTACAAGAAATGAGATCCAAGTTCTAAAATCTGTAGGGAAAGATGGAACAAAATTTCAAAAAGGCAATAAGGAAAACTGCATTTTTTGGCCAAGACATTGTTGATTGTATTGATGAATTTTAATAATAAAACGGATAATTAATTGCAGACAAAATTTTTAGAGGGAATCACCACAATAAATTGGGAACCAAAAATTAAAACACCACCCCATTACACGTTGAAATATAAATAGGGGTATTTTGGCAATCAAAAAATGATAATAAATAAAATATTGAGCTTAATAAGGTAACTTGATCAATTGGATCTTAGTCATTGGTTTTTACTTATAAAAATTGGGTATTATTTAGGGAGCTTTAGTAATATACCCAAAATAGGAGCTGAAATTATAAAAAAAACCTACATGAAATGCACTTTAGAAACATACCCAAAAATCATTTACTACATACAAAATGAGTGTTGAATTTCCTATAAATTACATGACTGCCACTAACTAACTTAAAAGAAGCCCAATACAAAAAACACACAAAAAACCCATAACAAGCCAGCCTATATTTTTTTTAAAAACCCAAACTTAACTATAAATATAAAATAAAATAAAAACACGAAAACCAAGGGCATGTCCCCACGACCATTCCTTCTCCATCAAACCTCTGCAAATCATGTCATAGAAGTACATTGTTAATACCATGTTATAGAAAACACTGTTAATACTATTTTATAAAAAAATATTGTTAATACCATTTCGTAGAAAAACATTGTTAATACCAATTCATATAAAAAAACATTGTTAATACCATTTCATACCCAACAAAATACATTGTTAATACCATTTCATACCCAAAAAAATATATTGTTAATACCATTTCATACAAAAAGACATTGTTAATACCATGTCATACCCAAAAAAATACATTGTTAATACCATTTCATACAAAAGACATTGTTAATACCATTTCATACCCAAAAAAATACATTGGTAATACCATTTCATACAAAAAGACATTGTTAATACCATTTCATACAAAAAACCATTGGTAATACCATTTCATACAAAAAGACATTGTTAATACCATTTCATTCAAAAAATCATTGTTAATACCATTTCATACAAAAAACATTATTAATACCATTTCACATTAAAAAAAAATCCAGCAAGACATCCGATTGCAGAAACCACCTCCAATTGTCTATAGTTTCACCAGATATAATCGCAAAGGCAAAAGGAAATACTTCTACAAGAAAAAATAAGTACACTGTTAATACTATGTCATAGAAATCAACTTAGTTGCAAGGTATGAACAGTTGTTATACTGTTCATACCACTTACTGGAAGTTAACAACTACATCATTTTATTTACATAATCGATACAATAAAAGTGTACAACTCCATACCACTCAAAATCAATTACATCATTTCATTTGCATAATTAATTGATCTTTCATCACTCCACATACCATAAACATTGAATCGGAGCGGCTCCCACACATACTGCTCATTATCATTGTGCTTGTGGTAACAATGACCTTATCTCCAAACATATGAGCCTTTAGAAAACTGCTGTGACATATATGTACCCAAATGACCTGCAATGAGACTTCGCCAACTCAGAAACTTTCAACCCATGAATTCCTTGCTCTAGCAGTACTCTAAACAATTCACCCTTCAAAGTACTAGGATGTAAACCGTACTTCACCATAAGGCTCATTTCCTAGATAACAGAAGATTCAATTTGAAAAACCAAATTTCACATTTATAGATAGGTTTATACAACAACAGATAAAGCTTATTAATTGTAGAACATAAATAAAACCACCATAAGAAAGTAAATAAAGGCTCCTGCGCATGTGTAGTCATTAAAGCAAATAATTCCAGAGACAAGCGGAGACAAATAAACATATGCTCAACAGTTGTTATTCAGGAATGCACGATAATGCCAACAAACAAAAGTGAAGAAACTATTTCCTTTAACATTCAATCACTACATGTTATATGTAAAACCTAAAATTTCTGATTTAGGTCCTTAAGTACGGAAAATGAGTCTATCCAACTGGGGCTCTGCCTCAAGGTATAAACAGATTATTAGGGGTAATGACAGATCTGTTATGTGAATGGAAAAACCTTTACCGATTCCACCAAATTGACAGCCTCCTATATATTTCCACACCAAATTTTGATTACCCATTGAAGTCTCAATTTTTCATTTGTTGGACTAAAATGGTGGAACCACCTACGAAGCCATGAGATTGATTGGACAAAGCTACAACCCAATTGGAATATGGGAATGTATTGGACAAATGAACCCCTCCCATTCACATAACAGATGGCAAAGCTCTACTTGCCAAATTGATGCACGGTTTGCAATCAACTCTTCTATGCTTGAAGTTTCTGGCTTGTTTTTTACTGTGACCCAGAACCTAACTAACCCATTACCCATAGTATACAGACAATTTTTCCACTTTTCAAAGCCAAGGTCGTCCTTTTGGAATTTGGATAGCACTTAACTTGCAGAATACAGATGTGTTGATAATCAAATCTCATAACATCTCTGCAAGAACAACCTATGACTTCAATCTATGCAATGAGAGCGTAGACGAAAAAGAATGGTAAGAGTAATGAGAGACCATTAGGCAGTATTAGCGAGCACAAAATAATTATTCCAAGCTTTTAGAGGTCGTATAATCATGAATAAGAAAACAGACCTCATAAATATGAAAAAGCAAATGCAATAATAGATAGAGCATATGACATCTTTCACGAACGATGTCCTATATTTGTAAAAGAACTTAACAAAATCAGGCCTCCAACAGTTTGAAATTCACATACCTTGAACAGTTTCTTGACAATCTTTGGAGAAGAATCCCAAGGTTGCATACAGAATGGCTGCTTCATCTTTATAGAATTTAGAGGAAACTTGGCCAGCAAATCTAAAATCCCAAAAATTCCTTATCCACAGCTGAAAATACAATACATGTAGACACATACATATTACAACATTTCATTTTAGCTTCCACAAGACTGGGCCTCATTTACGGTATGTTACGACCGTCGAAGTTCTGGTCGTTCATGCCTTCGGGCATCTCTCATGGCGTTCTCATTGCTGAAGGTGACGAAGCCGAAGCCCCTGGACCTCCCAGTCTCACGGTCGTTGATGATCTAGAAACACAAAAAGAAACCAAATCAAATCAGAGTCGTCCGTCAAAACGAAAACGTCAGAGTATAATCAAACAAATACACAATAATAAACAAAAAATGAAAAGGAATCTATCGATCTTCAATCTTTGGGAAAGAAAGATCAAGTAACATAGAGAAACAGAAGATCAAGTAGTAAAGGTCGAACGACCCTGCGATTCGATGATCTCACCGAATGGAGAAAGGCCTTCTCCAGTGCATCATTGTTGGTGGCCCAGGCGAGCCCTCCAACGAAGCTTAGAATGAAGAGATTGAACAAAAACTGAGGTGGAAGAACAATGATGAGATTGAAGTGGAAGAACAAAAAATGAAAATTGGGGTTGAAGATAAAGATGAGAGACTGGAGGTCGTGTAATGAGTTCTAATCTGGTGTTGATTAGAATTCCAATTTTATGTTAAAAAGGTAATAAAGGTATTTCATCTTAATAATTAAATTAAAAAATATACAGCTGTCGATTTTTGGGTTTATTTTGAGTGTGTTTATATACATTAAATAGTATAGGGTATTTTTATAGTTTTATGTCTAGGAATGGGTATTTAACTAATTTTGTATAAAAAAAAACCACCTTACTAAGGACCATCCGTATTGTTAATAAATATATTTTTGAATACAAGCGATAGTGAATTACGGGGTGTGGTGGGGCTGATGCAAGTTCTAGAGACATTCTAAAGTTTTGCGAGGAGAAATTGCAAAAGCTATTATATATGGGAATTTGCCTAGCCCAACTGGTAAGATAGAAAGAAAGAAAAATTGTGAGGGAGAAGACCAATCTTGTGGGAGGCCAATAATCCCTGATATGGGCTTTTGATTTGACAATTGGCAAACGGGTTTGTTGGTTTTACACCCTTTGGTTACATGAAAACTTTCAGTGTTGGGGGTTGGGGATGATTAATTTACTTATTCTTTTTTTTCTTTGTTACATTGCAGGAAATCAAACAATAGACATAGTATTACTATTAGTAGTAAAATGAAAACGATTTTTTCAATTCTAAGTTCTCCATAGACATGAAATACAGAACGAACCAACCACTTTGTTCTTCATTTGGGGTCAACAAAAAACTAAGGTCCAAATGCCACGTCAGTGGGCTCCCTAGTTGGAAAAATCTTGGTCTAGAAGATAAACACCATCTGATTCTCATCCATATCCATATACACAAGATAAGTCACCAGCAAGAGCAACCCACCACTCGCTCACCCCACCCCACCTGCACAATATCTGCAAGCATGCAGATGCAGTGCAGCCAATAAAAACTCCACAGACACTACTATAATCTGAACACATACAATAGAGAAAACTACCGACCCAAAGTTATTGTTAAATTTAATACACATTTAAAGAATATAGAAAAATCTAGAAGAAATTAGAAAACTCAAGAAAGTTCATTAACTTTGACAAAGTAAAGTTTTAAAAGATGATTATTGTAAACTCTAGAAAAAATTTAATAAGAATCTTATAATAAAGTAATAATATTATAAAGTAGTGAGGAGAAGAAGCCAAGTCCACCGACTTGGACAATGGCGGCAGCTTTAGTGTATAAATAGATGTTGTTGTCTCTTGTACAAGCCAAGAGAGTGAGAACGGGCCAAATAGCCAGCAAAAAGAGAGAGAATAGGCCAATAAGCCTACTCCTCTAGAAAGCCTACTCCAATAGGCCAATATCAATCACCCCATTTCTTTTGCTTGCCACTCCCTCTAACATATCGGCCCTAAAATTGCAAACCAAAAAAAAAAAAAAAAACTATAAATTACATATCTAATAATGTACTTATAAAAAAATATAAATATAAATATATACGTATAAAAATATAGATATACTTTTTACCAAAAAAATTTACAAAAAAAATAGGTACACAATAATTTATAGAAAATATAGATACACAATAATTTATAGAAAATATAGATACACAATAGCAAGAGTGATCTTAACAAAAACAAGAAGATAGTCTTAAGTGAAACAGTTGGACTAAAGTGGAATTCCTGCATTTGAATTCCACCCAGCCTTATTTTGGAGAGATAATTCACTTATATTATGACATGTGAATAAATTATACTAGGTGGTCGAACTACCGTATTATTCTATAACTTCTCCTTATGTTAGTCCTACCCCCAAATGCAAGGAATCAATTTTACTTATGAAAGTGGTTGGACGGGTGATGACGTGATCTCAGAATAAGAGTCTCTTACAAAAAAAAAGTCTAGCATAATTAGTCGTATAAAATCCGCATACCTAGCTATGACATCACATCCTGAACAGAACCAGTGACACAAATGTTGTGACACTAATATTTAACAATACAATAAAGTGCAACCACACATATAGGTTGATTTGGGGACACCTTTATAGGACTCACTTCGCATTGTATTTCACTAATCTAAACCGTCTATGTTTTAGATAATCATTCAGAGATCATCTCTATAAAAAATCACTTGAATTCGATATCATTTGACCACTCATTTGTGTTATTGAAATTTTAGTACTTTCCATGAAGCGCCGTGTTTATTGATTTTGCATGATACAATTGGATGTGGAAACGGTTTCCAATTTGTTTAATTTTTTGCACAGAAACCGCAAAATTCCACAGAAATTCCCACAATATAAGGCTCAACATCTGGTTCACTCTGAGGAAGTACAGTGTATTCTGTCAAGTTGACTAATTTGCAGGACATTCTTGCAAAACATCTTTCAATCCCAAAAATGCTCCTTTTGCTTGCTTTTCCATCTTTACTCTTCAAACCTAGTAAAACACAAAACTAAGTAAAAATGGACAAAACTCACTCAAGAACATAGCAAGAATCCAAGAGAAAAATAATAATAATGCACGAAATAATGGTTATATCCAATAACCCCCAAACTTAGACTTTGTTTGCCCTCATGCAAAACAAAGACTCAAAGAGTGTTATGCCTCCACATATTAGTCTCAATAAATTGTCCAAGGTATATAACTCTAAAGAATCAAATAAGCATCATATAAACCACAAGCATGATTCAAAAGTTAACAAAACCGTACACAACATTCTCAAGTGTAGTGTGTGAAATAGCCAATATCAATACAACTCACTCAACCAGGATAGGTATATGCAAATCAAAGCTTCAACTTCAAACTTCACCAAGAATGTCATTCACGACGAAAACGCTCAAAGTTTGGGTTAAGTGTTTCACTCAATAAAATGAATGCATGAAAATCAAATCAAATCCTATAAGCTTGCTCTTCATATCACATCTCCACAGATTAAATTCACACAATTTCTAGGATCAAAAGGTCTTAAATTACGGTTGTAATGGGGTTAGGGGTTAAGGTTAAAAGAAAGAAAGGATATGGAAAACAAAAATATTCTATGAGAATTAGTAGAGCACTTGATGACCATGAAGGATTGCAAATTCTCTTGTATCTCGTGCGATATCACCAATTATGTACTTCATTGGAAGCCAAATTTCATTGTTGGGCTTCAACTTCATTTTGATCAACATATTTCTCAAACTTCTTCAGTCTTTGACAATATTGAGGTAGCAAACCAATTTTTTTTTCTTTCTTTTTTTTTTCTTTTCATTCTTGTTTTTAACAAACACCAACCTCAAAATCATCTTTGCTTTTATTTTTTTCTTTTCACAACTTTGATACTCACAAGGTATAAGGTGCAAATCGCCCAAACTTAAAGCTCCACCAATTTTTCATAGAACAAGGTAGGTTGAAGTGTTTAAGTTTATGGTTCAGGATAGTGTGGTTCATGAAAGAAAATGCTTATTTAGGCTCAAAGAGGCTATCTAAGGGATAATGTAGTAGGGACAAAAGCTTGTTTGGCTATGGTGGTGATCCTAGGTGCCTTAATCACTTCCTAGATAGAATCATGTGAATCAATACAAAGCCTTGAAAAATATTGAAGCAAGTTCTAGTAAATGATAGTTGCACTCATGAAAAGAATTTACAAGTCTACACTAAAATCCACATATAATTCTCTAAGTCAAAAGCAAATTGCATTAAATTGGCTATGTGCATTAAAAATATGAGAATAATCATGCAAGAGAAAGTTAACTAAAGAATCACACTTGAAATTCACAAAATGATTACCAATCCTCAAAAGCTATATAACAAGTAGAATTCAAGTGTTATCATTGACTTGTGGAAAGCTTAATTAAAATGACTCAAGAAAAGGAAAAAAGAAAATCTTTTTGGATTTTTGAAAATTTTAGATTTTTTTGGGTTTTGTGACTTTAAAACAACTACTTAACTACCTAAAAACACAAAAGAAACAAAATAAGACTCAAACAAACCAAGAAAACAAAGAGTTTCAAAATGCAGCTTTTGGCAGTTTCAACCTCTATTCAAATTTTAGCACATAACTTTCAAACTGCTGGTCCGATTTTCACGTTTTTTATATGGTTAGATTCAACACGAAAAAACGAAGAACATAGTACGGTCTAAATTGTCAACACATTTACCAATTAAAACAGTTTTTAAGCAAAACGAAACCCTATGTTTTCAGACATTAGAAATTTTCAAAACACAAAAACAAGCAATAAAGCTAAATCATTCCCCCCAAACTTAAATGAAACATTGTCCTCAACGTAAAAAGAATCAAAATACATGCAATGAATCAAGCAAAGGGAGAAAAGAATTAAAACAGTATAATAAAGAGTAAAGAGTAAGGGTTAGAGCTCCCTGGGCATATAATCTCTAGTAGGAGATGCTGCAAATGCCAAGATCCTCGCATCATCATCATGCATTCAAAACATGGGTTACCTCCCGAGAAACGCTTAATTTAAAGTCTTTAGCCGGACTCAGCGACCATCATATATCTGGGGGATCATCGAGGTACATCACCTCAATGGTCTTGGTTTGTGCCGTCAAAGTATGAATATTCTCTATAGGATCTGTGAGGCTTGATTCAATGAATGGCTTCCCTATAATTTGATCCACAACTTCGATGTGAAAACAATCATAAGGATCTAAGGGTCTGTCAAACCTTCAAAGACCTAAAAATTTATAGTAGTATCTTGCATCCGGAGATGTTCCTTCCTTTTTTATATTCAACGGCAATTTCCATTTGGAGAGACGTTTAGTTTTGCTTTCAAAACCAAAAGAGTACTGAACAAAACCAAAAAAGTACTGAACAAAACCAAAAAAGTAGAGACCAAAACCAAACAAGTAATTACCAAACCCATCTCATTCATAGAATTATTAGAAAACACAATTCTTACCGTGTTGGAATTGATAACATTAATTATATTCCCACTAATATTGAAGACAGGGGCCCCGTGCTTGCCATCATTTTGGGAATGCTGATGCATACGGCTCTTGAAATCGTCGGAGTTATTGAGTACAGCCCCTGTAAACTTCTCTATAATCGACTCAAAAATCCAACGCTTTACTCTCCCCCGCTTCAACGGTACAGGCCACCGCTTCATCGCTGGGTAGCGATCTGCGTCGGACGATGATGGGTGCACGGGTTGATGTTTATGCGTATTGAAGCCGAGAAGTCATTTTGGTCGGAAAGATGCCCAATCAGAAGATATAGAGAGAGAGAGAGAGAGAGAGAGAGAGAGAGAGAGAGAGAGAGAGAGAGAGAGAGAGAGAGAGCGAGCGAGCGAGTGACTGAACTGTTAGGATTCTAAAGTACATTCACCTTTTATTCATATTTATTATTTTTTTTTTTTAAATTTATTGGTGGGCGATTCTAAAGAACATTCACCTTTTCATATTTGGTGGGCCGTACACTGTGCTCACATACGTGTGCGGTTTTTTTTTTCTTACTATTGAAGGATAAGGGCAGGAATAGTGCAGACCTAGAACTAGAGACTTAGTCGTGCTTTGAATATCTCTTCTTTTAACCAAGTCTATAGAAATCAAGGTGAATGTGATTGATCAAAGTTACCCCAGTAGTATAATTTTCTTACTATTTCTTACTTCTTTGTTTTATTCTTGTCATAGATTCTTATCTTTCGCTCACACTCTCTATGTATTTGAAACTTTTTATTTTGTCTATGTAAAAATATGTCTGCCTACAGGAAAAGGAAAATATCAGAGGACATATCAGTTTACGTGGGGTAACGGGAACTGTTTGTGGTGGAGAGCTGGGTCAACACGGGCGGCAGACCGCTCGGGCTCGCTTTCGGACTTCACAATGAAGTTGTCGTCGCTGATGCCGATAAGGTTGGTACACGTAGGAAATGTTAAATATTTTTTTGTTATTTGGTTGTTTCTCTTCAATATATATTTGGATTAAAAACATTATAATAGTTACGATAATCAAAGGTCTAATATCTATAATTGTTTAAAAAAGAAATAATTAGTTTGTTTAATCTCAGCCATTCATTTTGGCCTAATCTAATGGTTGAAAACTTGAGTAAGAATTACTTGTGTCATGATCCGCACTCGTATCTAAATGGGCTTGAAAAAAAAGTTTATGTGACACCGCTGATGAGCCCGACGAATAAATACAAATGTAATTTGTAAATTACAAATCCAATAATATACTTATAAAAAATATAAATATATACGTAAAAAAAAATATAGGTATATTGTTTACCAAAAAAATTTACAGAAAAATAAGTACATAATAATTTATAGAAAATATAGATACACAATTATTTATAATAATAAAAATAGGTACAAAATAATTTATAGAAAATATAAATACACAATAATTTATAATAAAAATAATAGGTAGATTATTATCCATGAAAAATCTAGGTACAAGAAATGAGATCCAAGTTCTAAAATCTGTAGGGAAAGATGGAACAAAATTTCAAAAAGGCAATAAGGAAAACTGCATTTTTTGGCCAAGACATTGTTGATTGTATTGATGAATTTTAATAATAAAACGGATAATTAATTGCAGACAAAATTTTTAGAGGGAATCACCACAATAAATTGGGAACCAAAAATTAAAACACCACCCCATTACACGTTGAAATATAAATAGGGGTATTTTGGCAACCAAAAAATGATAATAAATAAAATATTGAACTTAGTAAGGTAATTTGATCAATTGGATCTTAGTCATTGGTTTTTACTTATAAAAATTGGGTATTATTTATAGGAACAAAAAATTAAGGGTTGCAGGTAAGATAAGTTGAATTTGAAGGGTGTAAGCCAAATTTACATTTTTTTTAAAATTATGAACAAAGAAACTTGTGACATTTTTAGAAACTGGAAAAACTAATAATGTAATCAGTGTAAAACTTGAACATTATTTTGAGATAATGTATCTGCTTAAGAAAGACGGACCTTATATGAGGTAGGGTATGGATGCAAGTTGTGCATAATAAAATGAAATTTATGGCAGGGCCTGCTGAATGTAACAAGTGAGGGTGAGGTAAAGCTGCTGACTGACGAGGCTGATGGTGCAAAATTTGGAATTACAGACGGTGTAGATGTAGCTGTGGATGATACGATTTATTTCACAGATGCTTCATACAAGTACAACTTGACAGACGCTATTTTGGACATTTTGGAGGGTCAGTCTCATAGTAGATTCTTGAGCACAACCCAACAACCAAACAGACCAAAGTGCTGGTCCGTGACCTATACTTTGCTAATGGAATGGTGGTTTCAGCCGACCAAAGTCACGTAATCTTCTGCGAAACCCCCAAGTACGATATTAGTTCACCATGTTATATATTGTAATCCGAACGTGTGATTTAACGTAACATGTTAGATTGTGTGTTTTTGTGCGTGCTAGTCTTGGTACGGGAAATTGTGTCATCATCAATGTCTCACTAAATCCACATATCCATGGTGTACACATGCATGTGTGACGCTTGCACTTCTCCTACCACCCATATTCACCAATCCTGGGATGGTAGAGTACAATATACAAGTGAGCAAAATTTATAAATAATTGCTTGGCTAGCATGCAGGATTTGTACGCACCGCTTGTTCCTTCCTGACATTTCGTTCGGATTTTTCTGCCACAGTTAATAAGAAGATTGAAGGTTTTGTCACTAGCATAGCAGGAAATGACATCGGTGGTTCATACATGCATGCAAGCTAACTGGAAATTATTAATGTAAGCGAATCATAACACATCCACCATGTAAGTAAATCTCATAACACAAAATTGAGAGTCCACAATCGTCTCGCACGTGTATAGGCGTCGGATGCTTTCATAAGGTTTAGGGTTCAGTTTTTCAAAATGTTGGGCCCGCTGGGCTCTAAGGCTCTATACAAGTCCACATATTTAGGATTATAAGGAGGTATAGCATACACTGCCAAATACTGAATTTCATACCACTTGCTTCTTCTTTCATATCCTCTATTGACTTTCTGGGACGAGTTCATCGGTACGTGACAATGTCCAACTCAAGCGACTCACCTTCCCAAACCCAACCCTCTCATCACACTCATCCCATTCCCACAACCAAACCGTCGTCGTCGTCTTCATCATCATGGCCCTCAGCTTTTCTCATCTTCTCAATTCTGGTTCCACTGGCAATAGCTCTGCTCATCTACCAACTCGATTCTCTCGACCCAGCTCCTCTCCCCCTCCACGAGTTGACTAAGCGAGTCGCGGCTGTCCCAACGCGTAATGCCCACATGCTCAAAGGGTCGGAGTTTGTGGGTGCTGGGGCTTTGGTGGCGCCCGAAGACGTGGCTTATGACTCAAAGTCGGGGCTGATTTACACGGGTTGTGCTGACGGGTGGGTCAAGCGAGTCACGCTGAACGAGTACGCTGCTGACTCGGTGGTGGAGAACTGGGTTTTCACCGGTGGGAGGCCACTTGGACTCGCTCACGGCCATAAGAACGAGGTCTTTGTGGCTGACACAGAAAAGGTCAGCTCGATCCTAAATATCAGCGCATATTAAATTTGTTCGTGTTTATTATTTGGTCAAAGTTCAAGTACACATGGATTCTTACCCCCAAAAAAATAAAGAGAAAAACAAAAACGTAACAATGAGGGGGTTGGTTCAGTTGTTCGATACACTGTGTGTAGCCTTATTAGTGTTCGAGTTCCGCTGTTATATCAATAATCCTAATTAGTGCTCAGTTTGTAATTTTCTATATAAATCCATATCAATGACAATTTATAATTAGATGCCTCCGATTCGAGATTACAGATATATCCTGATACCGATGGTGAAAGTATAATCAATCTCCCCGTAAACTTTTCATAACTAAAAACAAAAACGTACAAAAATTGGTCACCCGTGAATTATTAACTAAATTTAATCAATGCTCATGTTGGTTTTAGTTTCATACAACATGCAGGTAGGTCCCGCTGCTACGGTTTACGCATGGAGAACAATTTGTAACCTATCAGTACTGTCACGTTACTTAGACATATAACCTGACATGAATTTTTCTGAGAGTAGGGTCTTATGAACAAAACTCGTATAGGAACTTGCTTCTCACTGACAAAACTCGTAGGGTCTTATGTAACGCTTGTTATGATTTAACTAGATAGTCCATTTCATGTCACCTAAGTTTTCTACAGTTTCACAACATGCATAAAAGTAAGTCCTGATCTCATGTGCATATTGTAAGAGGGAGGTGGCCTCATAATTATATCATTTTTTTTTTTTGGTTATTATTTTTTTTTTCAATCAGGGGCTATTGAAGATAAGTGAGGACGGAACAGTAGAACTGTTGACAGATGAGGCCGAGGGTGTAAAATTCAAGCTAACGGACTGCGTAGATGTAGCACAAAATGGCATGCTTTACTTCACGGATGCTTCACACAAATACAGCTTAAAAGACTTCATCTCGGATATTTTAGGGGGCAGACCCCATGGCAGATTGATGAGCTACAACCCAACAACCAAAGAGACCAAAGTTCTGGTCCACAACCTCTACTTTGCCAACGGAGTAGCAGTCTCTCCAGATCAAAACTTCGTTGTGTTCTGTGAAACTGTCATGTAAGTTCTTAGAACTTAAAGACTTCTGTTTTTTTCTGTGAATCTGAAAGTATGGACAAAGTTTTTTACTGCCTTAAATGGTTAATATTGCAGGAGAAGGTGTAGAAAATACTATCTACAAGGCAGTAAAAAAGGGAGTGTAGAAAATTTTATTGACCATTTGCCAGGCATGCCTGATAATATCAGATATGATGGGGAAGGCCAGTACTGGATTGCTTTGGCTACGGTGATCTTCATTTTCTCTCTGTTTTCTGAAAAATCACATCAGTTGTTCTGTTTTGAATGGAACAAGGATGCATTTTTTTTCATGGTTTGTTGACATTTTGTATGCCAAATTGGCAGGAGGTTACACCATACTGGGATCTAGCACTTAGATATCCTTTTATTCGAAAGGTTCTGGCAATCGTGAAGCGGTATGCAGCAGGCAGACCGCATATGGAGAAGAATGCTGGTGTGTTGGCTGTGAATTTGAATGGGGAACCTACTGCTCACTATTCTGATCCTGAGTTGTTTCTCATTTCAAGTGGGATCAAGATTGGAAATTACCTCTACTGCGGTTCGATTGTTAATCCCTACATTATCCGCCTTGATGTCCATCAACATCCTGCACATCCCACTACATGAGCTATGGTGTACTATTTCCTGCTTCCTTGATATAATTTGCAACAAACATGCAATGCTAGTGTAGCTTCATTGGAGAACCTTAAGCATACATAGATGCAATGGTATAGCTTGGTTTATTAAATTTTTCCTTTCGTACAATAGATAAGGAGCCAACAAGTTACCTTCCAATTACACTTGTCACAGCTTGTTCAAGAGAGGCTCCCCGAGGCCTTTGCTTTTTCTCTGAGAATAAATTTCTGTACCTTTCCGGTTGCAGTTTCTGATATATCATCAAAAATTACTGTCCGAGGAGCCATATAATGAGGCAAATTATCAGGGCAGAATTCGATTAGGTTTTTAGCATTCAGATGATCAAATCCCTCCTTCAATTTCACAAATGCACAAGGAGTCTACCCCCAATGGTTATCTGGGCGTGCAACAACTGCAGCCTCAAGAACTGCTGGATGGCTAAACAAAACTGTTTCCACCTCAACTGTACTTATGTTCTCTCCCCCGTATATGATTATATCTTTCAACCGGTCCTTCACTTCGATCAATGTAATTATCTGGATGTTTCACAGCTAGATCCCCGCTCCCCAACCATCCACTCATAACAGTGTTTCCCCTTAACATAATCTCACCCACTGTATTACCATCAGGTGTTACACTTTCCATAGTGACAGGATCTTTTATGTCAACCTCTTCCAAACCAAGATGCTGCACCCCTTGTCGAGCTTTAAGCTTTGATCCTTCAATGGAAGGCAGAGAATCCCACTCTGGTTTCAATGAGCAATAAGTCCCTGGACCATAAGATTCTGTTAGACCATACAATTGATTTACTCCAAACCCCAATTCTTCCATCCTGAAAACGATCTGTGGCATGGGTGGTGAACCACCCGTCATTATTTCCACCTTGCGAGGAAGTGGCCTCCAGTCACTGACCGGTGAATTAACAATCATGTTCAAGACAGTTGGTGCCCCTCCCATGTGTGTGACATTGTATTGAACTATGTTGTCAAATATGTGTTTTGGATTGACTTTCCTGAGGCAGATGTTAGTTCCACCCTGAGCAGCCACCCCCCAAGTGAGGCACCACCCATTGCAGTGAAACATAGACACTGTCCATAGATAAACAGGCATTGAGCCTATTCCATGAAGCAGAACCGTAGACAACGCGTTAAGATAAGCACCCCGGTACTGTAAACAACCCCTTTTGGCCTGGGTGTTGTGCCGGAGGTATAATTTACACTGATAGGATCCCATTCACTCCTTGGCCTTCTTATCTCAAATCCACCATCTCCTGTTTCAAGAAGACTCCCATATTCATAGGTGTTTGAAGTGCATATGGTGGGAGATGTATCAGATGACCCCTCGGAAACAGCAATTAAAACAAGAATAGGTGGTTTTGTATCTGTTTTTTGGGTGAGAAGATCAAGTGTTCCTTGGGCAATTTCAAGTAACTGGTAGTCTACAAAGACGATTCTCGCCTCGGAATGACTCAGCAGCAGGACAGATAACATAGCTGAATCAAGGCGTGCATTTAGTGTCCAAAGAACTGCCCCTGTCATTGGAACTGCAAAATGCAGCTCATGCGTGGCTGGGACATTGGGGGCCAAGGTTGCAGCCTGGTTCAACAATGGAAATGCTCGAACATGAGAACAGGCTTCATCTGCAATATCATTTGACTAATAATGTAACATAATAGATGAGCAAATCAAATAATAAAAAATTTAAGTATGATTTTGAGGTATCTGTTAAGGAAACATGATATTCTGAAATGGGAAAAATATAATATTTTAAACGTATAGCCGTACGGCTATACTCCATAAATATAATGTATAGCCGCGAGGCTATATAGATTATTTTAACAGTATAGCCGCGCGGCTATACCCTTTAAGTAGCATAATATGGTTTTCTCTTTTTTAATTACTTTGATTAGTAGTTATATTTTAATTATTATTTAGTTAATGAATATTATAGGGAAAAATAGAAAAATTAATTACTATTTATTAAGTGATATAATTCATGAAGTTAATTAAAATATTGAATACTAATTATTCACTATAGAAATAATAATTAAAATATAATTACTAATTTAACTAATTAAATAAGGTAAATATATTATTTAAATACTAAAATTAAAAATAAAAAAATTAATTAACCTAAACATTTAAGCTTATATTTATTTTAAATAAATAAATACAAAAACCTTCCCCACGAAATTTCGTCGTCACATGTCTATCCTAGCAAAACTTGTTGTATTCGACCTTTCCTGACGAAATTGTAGTATAGCCGCTTGGCTATACTGTTTAATAAAAATATTTATGAAAAGAGGACCCTCCTAGTTGCATTAGTTTATATTTTATAGATATTAATTTGGTCACTTTATAACATTTTACTATAATTTATTTAAATAAAAATGAAAAAACCTGTATAGCCAAGCAGATATACAAATTCTTTTTTTTAAAAAAAATTAGAAAAAATCAAGTACCGCTCGGCGGCTATACTATTTCTTTTTTTTTTAAAAAAAACTGAGTTCCTTCGGGCGGCTATACTATTTCTTTTTGAAAAATTAAAAAACAATATAGCCTGCTATACTATTTCTTTTAAAAGGTTGAAAAAACCGAGTATCGGGGCCAGGCTATACTGTTTCGTTTTTAAAAATAAAATAAAAGGAGTATAGCTAATAGGCTATTTATTTTGAAAAAAATTGAAAAAACCGAGTATAGCCACGCGGCCATACGATTTCTTTTTTAAAATTCAAAAACAAAGTATAGCCGATCGGCGATATTATTTCTTCAACAAAAAAAAAATTTGGAAAACGGAGTATAGCCTGACGGCTATACTATTTCTCTGAAAAATTTGGAAAAAGCCGAGTATAGCCTCCCGGTTTTACTATTTCTTTACAAAAAGGTTAAAAAAAACAGAGTATAGCCGCGCGGCTATACGATTTCTTCAAAAAAAACATATTATAGCTCGGCGACTATACTATTTCTTTATAATAAAAAATTAGAAAAAAAGTGTATAGCCGCGCGGCTATAAATTTTCTTCGGGAGATTTTTTTTTTAAACTTACTTTATTTTAAAAATATATAACTAGTTTCTTTACTTTTGTTTTTTGGCCAACTTCTTTACTTTAATATATGTAGTTAAGTAATATCTTAGTTTTTTTTAATTACTTTAGTTAGTAATTATGTTTAAATTATTATTTGTTGAGTGAATATTTAAATATTTTACTGATTTAAGGAAATATGACAAAAGGCACCTAATAAGATAAGTTATACTCTGTTCTTTATACACATGCAACACACACAAACAAGGCATACCCTAAGCGCACACAACTGATTGAATTTGGAGCCTGCTTCAGCAGATAACTGATGTTCAATAGCCATCTGCCCGCCCATATCCTGCACTGCACACGATGCCATGTATATATATATATTAGTAGCAGCAATGTTTCGAAAAATGGCTAGGCGGTAGACTGGCGGCAGGCAGGGGCCTAGCGCCTAGAGGAGTAATCGCTGCTTAGGCGGGTGCCTAGGTGTTTATTTTTTTTATAATTATTTTGTATTATAAATTTATGCCAAAATCTTGCAAAATAAAAGGATATATAAATTATAAAGTACTATAATTGATATAAAACATGGCGAAAACCTAGGAGGCGACGGCTCAAAGGAGAGAGAGGCATAAACATCATTATGTCATTAAATCTTCAAGATTCCTACCATAGCTCTTAAAACTATCATCGTTTGCAGTCTTAAACTTTTTTACTTTTTTTTTTTTTTTTTTTTCCCATTTAACTAGGTTAATTGACTTACATTTAAATAATAATTGGTACCATCAACTAGGTTAATCCAATTATCCCTACATTATCCTCCTCGATCTCCATCAACATCACGCACATCCCACTACATGAGGTATAGTGTGTACTATTTCCTGTTTTTCGATATAATTTGCAACAAAAATGCAATGGTAGTGTAGCTTCATTAGAGAACCTTAAGCATAGATAGATGCAAGGGTTTAGCTTGGTATATTTAATTTTTGCCTTGCTTATAATATAAGGAGCCAACAAGTTACCTTCCACTTGTTACAGCTTGTTCAAGAGAGGCTCCCCAAGGCCTTTGCTTTTTCTCTGAGAATAAATTTCTGTATCTTTCCAGTTGCAGTTTTTGGTATATCATCGAGAATTACTGTCCGGGGAGCCATATAATGAGGCAAGTTATCCCGGCAGAATTCGATTAGGTCTTGAGCTTTGAGATGATCAAATCCCTCCTTCAATTTCACAAATGCACAAGGAGTCTGCCCCCAATGGTTATCTGGGCGTGCAACAACTGCAGCCTCAAGAACTGCTGGATGGCTAAAAAAAACTGTTTCCACCTCAACTGTACTTATGTTCTCTCCCCCAGATATGATTATATCTTTCAAGCGGTCCTTCACTTCGATGTAGTTATCGGGATGTTTCACAGCTAAATCCCCACTTCGAAACCATCCACCTCTAAAAGCTTCCTTTGTTGCTTTCAAGTCTTTAAGATAACCACTCATGACAGTGTTTCCCCTGAACATAATCTCACCCATTGTTTTACCATCAGGTGTTACACTTTCCATAGTGACAGGATCTTTTATGTCAACCTCTTCTAAACCAAGATGCTGCACCCCTTGTCGAGCTTTAAGCTTTGATCTTTCGTTGGAAGGCAGAGAATCCCACTCTGGTTTCCATGAGCAATAAGTCCCTGGACCATAAGTTTCTGTTAGACCATACAAGTGATTTACTCCAAACCCCAGTTCTTCCATCTTGAAAAGGATTTGTGGTGGGGGTGGTGAACCACCCGTCATTATTTCCACCTTGCGAGGAAGTGGCCTCTGGTCACTGACCAGTGAATTAACAATCATGTTCAAGACAGTTGGTGCCCCTCCCATGTGTGTGACATTGTATTGAACTATGTTGTCAAATATGTATTTTGGATTGACTTTTCTGAGGCATATGTTAGTGCCACCCTGAGCAGCCACCCCCCAAGTGAGGCACCACCCATTGCAGTGAAACATAGGCACAGTCCATAGATAAACAGGCATTGAGCCTATTCCATGAAGCAGAACCGTAGACAATGCGTTAAGATAAGCGCCCCGGTGACTATAAACAACCCCTTTCGGCCTGGATGTTGTGCCGGAGGTATAATTTACACTGATAGGATCCCATTCACTCCTTGGCCTTCTTATCTCAAATCCACAATTTCCAGTTTCCAGAAGACTTTCATATTCATAGGTGTGTGAAGTGCATATGGTGGGAGATGTGCTAGACGACCCATCAGAGTCAGCAATTAAAACAAGAATAGGTGGTTTTGAATCTGTTTTTTGGGTGAGAAGATCAAGTGCTCCTTGGGCAATTTCAAGTAACTGGTAGTCTACAAAGACGATTTTCGCCTCGGAATGACTCAGCAGGACAGATATCATAGCTGAATCAAGGCGTGCATTTAGTGTACAAAGAACTCCCCCTGCCATTGGAACTGCAAAATGCAGCTCATACATGGCTGGGACATTAGGAGCCAAGGTTGCAACCTGGTTCAACAATGCAAATGCTCAAACATGAAAACAGGCTTCATCCGCAACTTCTTTGACTAATAATTTAACATAATAAATACGAAAATTAAATCAAAATTTTATGTACGATTTTGAGGTATCTGTCAAGAAAACATGATTATTCTGAAATGGGAAAAACTGAAGAAACATGAAACAATTAAGCAGCACAGAAAGCAGTGAATTAAAGAAGCCAAAAAAAAACATGAAGAGAAAAAAACCAACTCACCACATCACCAGGGGAAATTCCCAACTGGGTTAAAGCAGAAGCTAGTTTCAGACAGCGTTCATGAGTTTGAGCCCAGGTATATTTCAGACATCCATAGACCAGTGAGGTCCTGTCTGTGTAGGCCTTTGCAGCTCGCTCCAAGAACACTATTGGAGATAAAGGAACATGGTTGGCTGGGCACCGAACAAGGCCCTCCATAGATTTCCATGACTCTGGCTCAAAATTATTCCCAGAGAAGTGAGAGCAGAAACGATAATAATGAACAACACCAGGACGAAAATGATAAGGACTGATGACAGAAGCCAAGCGAGTGAACGAGTTCTTGACCAAGTGGTTCATGGTCTTGACGGAGATGACAAGGGGATTTCTGAAAATTCTGTGTCTCTATGAATATTGGATAATTGGATTGTCTACGAGAACGTTAGTTGGTCAGAAGAAGTGGTTTGTTAGTACCGATTCCTAGGCTGGTAGCTGACACTGAAAAGATAACTACTAGGGGTAAATTTCATGTTGGTGCCATGCTAATCTTGCCACATATGGTAACAATGTTTATTTTGCTAGACTGGCATGAGGCCAGGCAACATTAGATTTGGTAACAACATTATTTTAGCCGTTAGATGGATGAATTCATTCGTATTCTATTATGATATAGGTTAATTTCGATTTAATGGATAGTGAAAGCATGATGAATTCACCCTATTCTATTATAATTTATAGTATAAATTAATTTGATTCATTCATTGGATTGTGTAAGGTTGATGCACCCTTGATCGATACTTTAGATAAAAAAATTATATTTTATATTGTTTGATTGTTTTTTTTATAAGAGAACCTTATCATGTAGCAAAAGACGTGTGTTTTGGATTTCAAGTTAAAAGTCTCTAGATAGCTGATAAAGACTGCTTGGCCGGATTTGACTAATGGACACGGGATATGGTTATTTTCAATGGAAAGGAGTTATAAATAACTTGGCAACACAAATGGACTTTAATTATATAATATAATATGGGTTCGTTTGGAGAAAAATTTGCATGTAACGGAAATGCCACCGTACTGATATTTCAAACTTATACAAATTACCATATGTTTTAACTTTTCAACATGAAAATGGGTGATATACTTGGAATATTATTATGATATATGGGCATACAAAAAATTCATACTTTTTTAGATATAGAAGCCAATCTTATCACTACATTCTCTCAATAAAGAAATAAATAATAACAACTATTGCATTATTGCTATGCTATGAGAACCAGTTGGACGTTTTAATGTTAGGCCAATTTTCTTCTATTTTATTGGCCCCATGGCTTCAAACATTTATCAGCCCAGCACCTTACCAGCACACTTGATGCAGCAAGCCTAGTGAACCCAACAACAAGAGCCTACGGTCCAACTATAGCCCAGCCCCATTTTGGCGGCCTCCTCAAAAAACCCCAGGCGTAAAATGGGCCAAAGATCAACTACAGCCCAGCCCATTGCAGAAACCCTTCTCTATAAACTCAAAAATTGATGCTGCGACTGCGTGTATGCACAAGTTCAAAAGCCTTTGTTCCTGGTTCATGGTGAATTCAATTTTCAATGTACACAATTGAACCCCAATAAAAAATGGACCAGTGTGTTGGTAAAGTTTATGAACAGAGTAGGAATGAGCATAAACTTGATCAGGATTTTGTATGAAAAAAACACCAGAGATCAGTGTTGTTCATCTTTGAGAATTATTATGAAACAAAATTTGTGAATAATATCTAAAGGCAATCAAAGAATTATGTTAAAAATGTTGGAAAATTTCTGGGGGGTAACACTCCCCCCTTGCCAAATCCAAAAATTCTATGGGATGAACAGTAGTAGCTCGAGAATACCTTCTCTTCTCTGTCATTCTAGGGCAGCAATGACTCCATCAACAACCTCTTGGGTGGTGCTTTGTCCTCCGAGGTCTTTTGTCCTGCATTTACCCTCTAATATGACTCGCGCCACGGCAGTTTCTAGTCGATCAGCAAAGGAAGGAAACTGCAGATGTCTCAACATCATGGCGGATGAGAGAAGCAGGGCCACTGGGTTTGCTTTCTTTTTATCCAATATTTTCTGATTTCCCACGTTCCCTGCAGAAGCGCCTTGCTCGAAAATAGCATGATCAGCCCCAACATTGCCTGCAGGCAAAACACCAGAACCATCATTGTTAATTTCCAACAAGAAACACATTGTTCAAAAATGGATCAGGTTTCTTTTTACCTATAATTTTTCATTTGAAAGGGGCATTGCTGACAGTATTATAAAGAAGACCGTGAATGGAATATAAATCAAACAGTTGAATTGATATACCTCCTGGCATGACACCAGTGCCTCCAGCAATACCAGCTGCTGTATTTGCAACTAGATTACCATAAAGATTTGGTGTAACCTGCAAAATGCAAATCAGCCTGCGTCAGCTGCAAAACTCACTTTGCCTCTTTGATTTATAAAATAAAAACAAAAAACTGAGATAGTTCGACCCAGTAGAATTGTTAAAAGCAACAATCTTTCAAGAAGAGCAAGAAAACTCACACTGCACTGGTTTTAATTTTACTCATCTTCTCAAACTCCCTTACTTTCTACAATTCAATAATTTTTTCCTAAGAATCTAGAAGGTACAATGCTCCAACACAATCAGGTTTTGCTTAACAGAAAGATTACAGCAAAAAGAATTTAACTTCCTAACCAAGGAAATATTCATGGTAATCCATAGTTTTTTCTCTGACGGAATCAAAGCTTCAGGAATCTTCTAACCCTCATAAGAGATGCCTCATCATTTCTGAGGCATCCTAGGCTGCTCAAAAGTGCTCAACCAACAGAAGGTCCAGTCCTACTGTCCCACACAATAATGGTAAGAGATGCAGCATACTTTCTTTATCCAATCTGTACAGTAATAGCCTATCTTTACCATGTGGGGTTCCATTTTTCTAATAATAAACGAACAATTTGCTTATAACGACCAGATTCACTGAATGTAATTGGCATACCATGACATCAAATTGCTCAGGCTTCGAAACAAGTTGCATGCAACAGTTGTCCACAATTATTTCCTTGTAGTCAATCCCAGGATACTTTGTGGCCACCTCACGACAAGACTCTAAGAACAGGCCATCTCCAAGCTTCATAATGTTTGCTTTGTGCACAGCAGTCACCTTCTTTCTGTTGTTTAGGTAAGCGTACTCAAAAGCATATTTAGCAATGCGCTCTGAACAGAACTTTGTGATCACCTAGCAAAAGAGTAGGTATAAGTGACAAAAATATCCCCAACACTATGCAATATGGAGAGGATAACAAGAAACATTCCTTCAAATTGCAAGAAATGTAAGGGAAAAGTTTATAAGCAGAAAAAGAAACCCATCAAACAAAGTGATACTCCTGCTACAATTACTAGATCACTTTCTATAGATTGAATGCTAAAATATCACAAACTCAATCAACATACAACCACTTAACAGCACTTGCAATTGAAGAACAAACATTTCCTGCAATGAACATATCACAATCTTCCATGCATTCGAGAATATTTTGCGTGTCATCCTCACATATGGCCTCACTCCCACGACACGCATGCCGGTCCCAGTGCCATCTAAAAGTGGGTCCCACGTACATGTTGAACAGAGGGAGGTCATATACAACAGTCACATGCAATGGTTCCCATAGTGTGGGACCGCATAGGTCAGTCAGTGCAATCTTTTTTTTTTTTTTGGTCAACAGTCAGTGCAATCTTAACAATGAATTATAAGAGAGAATAATTTCAATCACTACCGTAGGACCATTGCCAAACATGTGTCATGTGTCACATTTTCTCACTTTTTTAAATAAATGCAATCAGAATGTTAAACATAGTTAATTACCATGTACTGAATATGATTACCCTATACTTAACCTTAAACAAATTCAATTCCACATGATTAAACTAGAAAACGACAAAACCCAATCAATAATCAAACAATAAACCAAATAACAACAAAAACCCAAACAGTATTATTCAAACATTAAGAAATCTAAAAATCCAAACAGAATTTGATATATATACCTTAAGGCTTTCAACGACGCCAGGAACAACCTCATGCTCGAGCCCCGAGTACTCGCCCTCCGTATTCTCCCTAATCACAACAATGTCGACGTTCTCATGCTTAGTGACGAGGCCCGGCAGATTGACGCAGTTGACGAGCGAAGCGTAGAGATCGAGCTCTTTCCTCAGCTGCAAATTGAGCGAGCTCACGCCGCCGCCCATGGGCGTCGCGAGCCCTCCCTTCAAGCACACCTTGTTCTTCTTGATCGACTCGATCACCTCGTTTGGAACCTTCGGCATGTCGCCGTGGACCTCGAAGGTCTCGAAGTATACCGGCGCGTGCATTGCGTCCATGACCTGCTCGACGGCGTTGGTCACCAGGGGACCGATGCCGTCTCCGGGAATTAGGGTTACGGCGCGGGGGGCGCCGTCGCCGGGTCGGGGCATGTAGGTGACGGATCGTGTAGGGTTGGCGGGGGCGAGGGTCGGGGTGGTTGGTTTGGTGAGAAGGTGGCGGAGGATGGGTACGGATCTTCGGGCCATGGCGGTTAGGGTCCGATTGGGATTTTGGACTTTTCGGGAGAGTAGGGCTTGTTTGGGGGACCGGTGATTTGATGTTGATGTTCACGCTTATGCGATCCGAGAAGACATTTGCGGAGAAAAGACGCCGAATCAGAAGAGAGAGAGAGAGAGAGAGAGAGAGAGAGAGAGAGACTGACTGGAATGTGAAGATTCTCAAGAACATTAACTTTTTATTTTTATTTATTGAAAATTTTATTGTTTGAGTGAAAGTGATAAAAAGCTTGGTGGGCCAGAAATGGTAAGGACCGTCCAGGGCTCTATGAATGGTGGGCCCCGGTGGGGAACAGTTGGACTGCATGCAGAGCCCACAATTAGAAAAAGCAGCGGCAGAGCAGTGCGCGGGAAAAAGGTGCCATTTTTCCGGAGATTATTTGTTTGACCAAAAAAAAAGGAGGTCGACGAGATTAATAAACATAAAGACATTCCACTTTAAAGCTTTTTAATATGTTAATCAGGGCGTGTTCGTGCGGGTTTCTATGTCATACAACAGATTTAGAGGTCAACAAATTCATATTGTAGTATGGTCAAATAAGTCCGTTGTTTTTCAAAGATTATAAACTTATAGAAACGATTAGAATTTCACCATATGCAGATTACATTTTAAAGAAAGTTAAGTTTTTTATTTAAAAATAAATTGACAATAAAAAAATAACTCAACTTTTTATAAACACGCATACAAGATTCTTTACACGTGAGGATGTAAACCTTACAAATTTCACCATATTTACTAGATGGCTCTACAAATTTGCACCACAGAATTGTTCACCACTACCCTCAATCATTACATATATTATATATATACCTGTAAAAGTTAGGGGTGGGCATTTGAACCGCAAAACCGCAAAACCGAACCAAACCAATCCGGAAAAAACCGAAAAAAACCGTGTTGACCAAAAAAGTCAAAAACCGAGAAAAATCCAAACCGAACCGGTTCAGACCGGTTCCGGTTCCGGTTTTCCATCCTAAGGAACCGGTCCAATCCGAACCGGTCCAATAGAATTAATTTATATATTTTTTAAATATTATATATATTTATATTTGAAATTATATATATTTTCATACCTGTCAAATTTTGATTGGGTGTGTATGCTGCTACCATAGGTAGCGCACACACAGGATTACACCAAATTCAGATTGGGTTTTTTCATTCTTCGTTCTTTCCTCTCCTTCCCATTTAGTTTCATACTCACTCAGCCAGCCGCCAGCCAGCCGCCAGCCACCGATTCCAAACCTCTCTCTCAACCAGCACGTCACAGTCACACCCCTCTCTGCCGCCGCTCTTCTCTTAGCCTCTCAGTCGTTGCATTGCAGGTCAGATTCTCTCTCTATCTCTCTCCTTTTTTTTTTTCTTTCCCCAATTCAATTTTCTGACTCTCTCTGGCATGGCTGTGAAGGCCAGGTTTAGGTCTTCCAAGGGTGGTGCTGGGGTCTTGGAGCGCCCAAAGTTTGACCAATCCCAATTTGACCCTGCTACCCAGCTTGAACAAGGTACCTACTTTATCATTTATCCTTCAACTGTCTTGATTTTTCTCATCTGGGATTTTTGTTTTGTATTCAATAGTTGAGATTTGTTATGAAAAGGGGGAGAAAAACATATTAGAAAACCCAATTGCAATGTAGCATTGTACTGTACTATTCTTCTGCCTTATTTAATGTTGAAATTACAGGAGGAGATATTGGACGACTCAAGGACAAGAGAGGTATTGGGAGTAGGGATAGTTACAGAGTTTTGCTGGTTGATGATGTTCGCCACACTGAGAAATTAGGTAATTTCCTTTTCCTACATATACATGACATTGATATATACAACTCTACCAGACTTTTTTTACTGCAAGACTTAATGTACTCTTTGGTTTGGAAACAGTTTATAATTTAGTAGATTTATTTGGCAAATTTATTAATGCAATTGTTTATTTTTTACAATTGTACTAATCCAATTCAATTTGGCAAATTTTCGAAGTTGGCATTATTCTGCAGAAAATAGAAAACTCTGCAGCCTAGTCTATTTTGGATTTAGTCTTTGACTGGCTTCCTTAACTCGGAATTCGATGAATTTTTGATATGTTGAAGTTTTATATGTCTACGTGTGATCTGGAAATGTTCACACCATTTTGAATCAAAATGGATTTTTAATGATTTCCCAAAGGCATAGTGTTCCTGCCTAAATTGTTTAACAAAACTGAAGTTTCTGTTTTTAATGGAAGTCTTTGATTTTTTTTATTAGTCCAGAGCAGAATCATGATCAGAGGCTTTTCTAAGAGATAGAATTGTCCTAAGAAATGGATATATTGGTTTAACAAACCCAACAAGTGGAAGTGGGTTGTAAATCAAAGTGTTAATGTGAGTATGTTGATCCTTTGATTTTTTTTATGTAGATATTATGAGTTCATCCACACCTAGCACCATAGCTCCAACTACTTTTCAATGTTAGGAGGAATTTAATTTGGGTTGTAATGTATATTTGGTTGAATTTGGGTTGTATTTGGCTAGTAATTTATTTTGGAACTTATTTTGTTGAAGTTTGATTTAATTTGGGTTGTAATTTATATGTTGAAGTTGGATTGAATTTGGATTGTATTTTTGTTGAAGTTGGATTCATTTTGATGATGTTGAAGTTGGATTGAATTTTTGTTGAAGTTGGATTCATTTGAATTTGGATTGTATTTTTGTTGAAGTTGGATTCATTTTGATGATGTTGAAGTTGGATTGAATTTTTGTTTAAGTTGGATTCATTTGAATTTGGATTGTATTTTTGTTGAAGTTGGATTCATTTTGATGTGTTGAAAGCTTGATGGAACCTCAAATTTGGGGTATGTTAGTATATAAATACATTTTGGGCAGATTTGTTAAATTTTAAATTATAAAAAAAAAAAAAAAAAAAAAAAACCGGAACCGCAGGAACCGAACCGGAACCGGACAGGTCTGGTTTGGTTCGGATTTCTGTATGGATGTTGAGCAGAACCGGTCCAAACCGAACCGGTCTGCACTATCGGATCAGGTTCTATTTTTTCCCCGAAACCGATCCAAACCGAACCGTGCCCAGCCCTAGTAAAAGTTGTGTTTTTTTATAAAAAAAAAATGAAAGCTACTCAGTTCACTTTTGTTTTAAATATTAAATTGAAGGCAGGACCATTGCCTATGTTCTATTTTGGTCAAGCTCTGGTTGAGATTCTTCTTGGTCATAGAAATCTTCAATATTTGTCCACTTACAATAATATAATATGAACCCTCCATTTCTTCTCTCTCTCTCTCTCTCTCTCTCTCTCTGTATATCTAAAGTTATTGTTGTTTTTTTTACTGCTCCCTGGATATTGTTTCATTGGCATACAATTGTTGGAGAAATGAACCCATCAACCCAACAAATGGAAAAAGTGTGAGTCGGATGTGCATCAGCTAACGTGTAATTTTCTAATGAATCCCAGATGCCAAAGATGCCATTGTCTTCTTGTAATAATCCTAGATGTCTTGAATAAAATTCTGAATGATTGGAAGAGCAATGATTAGTTATACAATATGGTTGGAGTTGGGAGGGAAGGGAAAGGCCATACAAAAATGAATGGAGGAATGTCTCTGGC
Organism: Prunus persica; assembly: GCF_000346465.2. Classification (NCBI taxonomy): domain Eukaryota; kingdom Viridiplantae; phylum Streptophyta; class Magnoliopsida; order Rosales; family Rosaceae; genus Prunus; species Prunus persica. The sequence continues at coordinate 17,635,365 of NC_034015.1, forward strand.
CGAGTACATGACCACATTCAATCTCAAATGTCCCAATCCAATCCTCCTATCATACGGGTGGCTTTTTTCTTTTTGTGGGCTTTCATTTCACGTGCCTACAGTAACACTAGTAAAGTAACTCACTAAGTCACTTGCACCTTCCTCATCTCCTTTGTCAGCTTCTGCACCCTTTGCGGCGAAGGACACTTTATCCGTGCGCACTTGCGGTGCTCATTTTGGATGGAGCAAAATTCATGAGGCGATGGCAAGTCTGGTTATGATTATTAAGAGACTGATTAACCCCTTAATTTATAATTAGATAGATGATACATTAGCAGCAAATGTATCATATGTCTATTAATTATAGTCAAATGTGCAACAATGCTAATTTTGATGTTCAAATTTCATCACGCTTCTTTGGTTTATTGGTTAGGATGGATTTTTCATACAAGTAATAATCAAAGGGTTTAATAAATTGGTGTGCTTTCTAAAAGTTAGTGCGTAAAATACAAAAATAATGCATCGAGTTGTGATTAATCTATAACTTAATAAAATATAATAAATTTATTCATCGATCAAACAGCTACAAATTATATTCGAATACAATACGAATTGCTATTCCGAATAAATTTCATGAATCATTAATTTTTAACATAAAATAAAAAATCATAACACCATGCTGGGATAACATGCACGTCCCATCGAGTTACATATGTCGTAGACGTATTTTGTCTTAAGTTGTTCGACCCACCTCAATCAATTTTAGAAAAGCATTGTTGATCAATGAATGCATAAGATAGAGACGATATGCATAAGACCCCCCTCTCATTCCTTCCATTATTGAAGCAGTAAACGTACATTTAACATGATCATGCGATGTCTTCCTAATTGCATTAGCTGATGAGCAGGTAGCTTGTCCTAATTAAACAGGGATGAAGTCAATCAGGTTAATTAAGTGGGTTAAGAGAGATCGACTTAAGTCTAACTCATATACCTGAGTTAGCTCCATGAGTTTATATACCATTTAGGAATGTTTCTACCAAACGTTGTTAGAAGTATTTTAGGTCTATAATGTAGTTAAGTTTTCTTAAACTAAATGTGAACTTGTATCATTTCTCCAAATTGAATTCACTAAACTAAATTTAGCAATCCTACAAATGAAAGAGTAATATGGAAGCGACGCATATGTGGTATTCAACTTTTCATACCTAAAGTTAGAAAATCCTTGAATAAATAAGTTGATAAAATTTCCAACAAAAAATTTTCGTGCATTAGAATGAATTGTCTCCAAACTACTATTTAAAGCCAAGTAGGCTAAGCTACTTTTAACTAGATATTGACAAGAGTAATTGATGATTGACTTATTGTATTTGCTGATTTCAGTAAAAAAATTCATCATTCTATTCTTCTCAACGAGCTCCTCTCTTATTGAGTTTTCGATTGTCTCGAAGTTCAACCATGTCGTTGATTCAATGAATCTCCCGCGTCATCATATTCGTCTCAACGAGTCCTTCCTTCATTGGGATTTCGTTTGTCTTCAAGTTCAATCATGTCCTCAAATCGATGCATCTCCTACTTTAAAGAGTTTAGCTTTAATGTTGTTTTTATGTTATTGATGCTTGGTTTATCCAAGCCCCACTTGGTTGGAGAAACACCTTATTGTCTAGATGTTATTCATATAACCCTGGTATTTGTACTGGCCCTTGAAACTACTAGCCATTTGCGGCTAGATTACTAACACAACTTCCTCCTGATAAGAAAAAGCTTTACAAAACATAATTTGTCACACAGCGTTGACTCTTATCTACTAAAAGGAAAAATGGATTCACTATGTTTATTCATGAATCATGACCATGGTGTTAACATATGGTTTACAAAAATACAAAGGGGTGATACACCATTGTTCCATTTCCAAAACATTTAATCAATAAACCTGAGCAATAATAACAAATAACAAATAATAATAATAATTACACGAATTTTTACGCAATAAAAAAGACGAAACAGCAGGGGAGGCAAAAAAAGCGTACCAAAATCAGAGCCAGAGGCTTTTAAAAAGGAGAAGAAAACCCAACTCATGATATGAACCATCCGTTCGAAGAAAATCACAATTATCAAAATCGCTCGCAGAGTCGCAGCCGCGTCTCTATCTTCATCCCAGCCACGACAATTTTCTCGCCAAAAATATTGAAAAAAAGGAAACAAACGCGAAGCGAAACGCAGCAATTTCGTCACCTCCGCCACACCAAAGCCACACTCTGCGACACACAGGAACCCATACCACCACCACCGCCTTTTCTCTCTCTCTCTCTCTCTCCCCATGCTTCTCGTTATTTATGAGGCTCTCTTTCCCAATCGAGTGATTGTGATTCAGTAAATCCCTAGCTAGCGAAGCTTCATTTTCAACCTCTCATGGCCTGCGTCAGTGATGAGAGCTGGGTCGCGCTCCCCAAAATGCTCTCGGAACGCTTGGCTCTGAGACAAGAAGACCGCCACGACGACGAGCAGCCCAGCTTTTTCGGGTCCGAGTCCACCGCGCACCGGTTAGAGAAGGTTTTTCCTGTGTACGCATTGGGGATTCCGAAACCCGACTCCGACCCGGTTAAGCCGGCTTCGGTTTCGGGCGACCCGATATGGGATGCCGTCAGGGAAGAGGCCAAGTTGGAGGTACAAAGCAAATTTTAACGAGGGATTTCTGGTTCTTTAGTTAGTTGAACTTTGGTGCTCTGAATATTAATATTTTTTTTTAAATTTTAAAAATTTTTGTTAAATGGTTGAAAATAGTTGTTTTCAGCAACCAGAATAAGTGTATTTTTGGTAATGAAAAAGTCCGGGAAGTTTTGCAAGTGAGGAAGTATGAAGCTTTAAGTTATTTTAGGCAACAAAATTTGCTGCAATTATTAACAAAAATCCCATCGATCTTTTTCTTTGGCGGGTTTTACAGAGGCTAATGATTTTAATTGTTTTTGACACTGCAGGCAGAAAAGGAGCCAATTTTGAGTAGCTTCTTGTACGCGAGCATCTTGGCGCATGATTGTTTAGAGCAGGCGTTGGGCTTTGTTCTTGCCAATAGACTGCAAAACCCGACTCTTTTGGCAACCCAGCTGATGGATATATTTTATGATGTGATGATGCATGACAGAGATATTCAACGTTCTGTTCGCTTAGACGTGCAGGTAACTTAAAGTTTGTGTTGAGAATATAGTTTTGACTTTGTTTATGCCTCGTAACTGATGGAAACTGTGTTCTATTGTTTTGAACTTGTTTCCTCAGGCATTTAAAGACCGTGATCCAGCTTGCTTGTCTTATTGTTCTGCCCTATTGTATCTTAAGGTGTTCTGCTCTTAGTTTCCTTATCAGTTTTCTTTCACTCTCTTGTTATAGATGTACAAGAGTGCATAAGTGATGTTGTGACTTTACTTTTGCAGGGTTACCATTCTTTGCAAGTGCATCGAGTAGCTCATTCCTTGTGGAGTCAAGGACGCAAGGTTTTGGCCTTGGCATTACAAAGCCGAATTAGTGAGGTATTTTCATTTTCAGTTGATGCTCGATGACCATTACTACCTGTTTTATAGGTTTGTGCTTTTCTGTTCTCCTTCTAATCTTATAACCATTTTATCCTAGGTCTTTGGAGTGGACATTCACCCAGGTATTTTCATTTCTGCACTGCTATCGGTAGACATGATAATATTGAGTTTTATAAGAACAATGGTGGAATATTTTAAACATATAATCGATGTGATTTTGGAAACTTCTGACATGGTCCTCCCAACACGAAAGATTTTGCTTCTCATTGACATAGAGTATCACTGGATCACTTGCTATTGTGTCATTCATTAGCATAATTTAATCCAAATGATAAAAAATAATTAAAGCAAGTAAATAAACATATTAATTCTTTTATTGTTTTTAGCACTTGCTTATGGAACAAAGAACATGTTCAAGCAAGTGAAAGGTTTGGTCAAATCTAGAGTAATTGAAGATTTATGTACAACACTTGATTTGTTTGTTGAAACCATTGCTCTCAGTAGAATTTGTGTCTATAGGAGATAGGGAAGGACCTCTGGCTATAATGTAAAACCAACATTTGATATAATTTCTCTTTGATGGTTTTTCTAAAGCTGCAAAAATTGGAGAGGGAATACTGCTGGATCATGGTACAGGTGTGGTTATTGGTGAAACTGCTGTTGTAGGAAACAGAGTTTCATTGATGCATGTAAGTTCATTCCATAATTCTCTTTTGTTCTAACTCCTGGGTTCACTTCTGTTGTGTTGATAAGTAATTGTTGATGACAAAGAACTATGTGTGCTGCACTTTATTGACAGGGTGTAACTTTGGGGGGAACTGGGAAGGAAATTGGTGATCGTCACCCAAAAGTAGGTGATGGTGCACTAATTGGAGCCAGTGCAACAATACTCGGGAATATAAAAATAGGTCAAGGAGCAATGATAGCTGCTGGTTCCCTTGTGTTGAAAAATGTCCCTCCACGCAGGTAGAAAGTAGCTCCTGATTTTCAGTATAGTAATGATTCTTGATATGTACTCTTAGGAAAGTGACATTTCTTTCTCTGGTTCTCAAGCATGGTGGCAGGAATACCAGCAAAGGTGATTGGATATGTAGATGAAAAAGATCCTTCGTTAACAATGAAGCATGGTATGTCATATGAGCAGGGCCTACAAATAAAAAATGTTCGCATTCCGCTGAGGTCTTGCATTTGTTTTATCCATTTGATTTAGAACTAGGATATTGAGATCAAGACCAGAAAGTTGTAAGGAAATCACATATCCATTAGGGATTGAAGTAAAGTTATATGCTACAGGCAGGCAACTTCACATTCTATAGTACCATGGGTTGAATGTCCTCTGTTCATCTTGTTTTTTTAAATTAAGATTAGTCTTTGCTTGGTTCAATTATATTATCATGTCTTACATTTAGGTTTGTTGTGAATCTGCAGATGCCTCCAAAGAGTTTTTCGAACATGTAGCTGTTCAGTGTAGAGATACAAGATCTGCTGGTTAGTGTGTTTTTTTGGTAATTTTTTTTATTCCAAATGTTTCTCAAGAAACTGTTTCCAGAGCTTTATTTGAGCTTTGTCCTTGAAGATCTGCTACTTGTTTTCAGGAGGTCACAGTTCAGAACGAACTCATAGGAGCACTTAAAGAGATGTAGCTAGGCATAGATCTCCGCCACTACTAAATTGCCAATGTGAAGGCACTTTGTGGTGTTTGGAGAGGAAAGTGACTTATTGTATCAGCCTGTCTTATACAATTTCATTAACCACGTCCACTCTCTGCTATCCATGCTGATGTTGAGGTTCTCATACCAGTTGTTTAAAGAACAGGAGATGTTAAGCTTAGTACCTGATTTCTTCTCTTTCTACCCCCCATAACAAATTGGGAGAAGAACCAGCAGCAAATTTCTTTAGAAGTAGCCGTGACCCAGAAAGAATGAGCCCATGAATCAGATGGGGAGAAGTTGAAGCTGGTTGGGGATCCACCTTAGTTTTTCATTTTATGCCCGTGTAAGTTATAATCAAACTGAACTGCATTGAAACATTGAATGCATCAGATTTTAAAAAAAAAGTTGATAGGAGTTTTGGGTCATTTTATTTGAGCCTGTTGGTGGGTGACCAATGTACTCCTTTTCATATTTAATGCATACTTTTTGCTAGAAGCAGATGTGATTTACGTCAAGTTCAATGGAGCCAGCAGAAAATAATGAGTTTTGTATTCACACTCGAAAATTAATTTTCATACCCAAATTCATAATTTATATTTTTAGAAGAATGTGTTCTTTAAAATTATTTAATTTTCATTTTTTAAAAAAGAATGTGGAAAATAGCCTAGATTTATGGACCATATATCTTAAGTTCGAAACAACATGGCATCTTAATTGTGTGTGTGTGAAATCCTCCTCATCTTTGGTTTGTACTCTAAAAAAGAAAAAAAAAGTGTTCTTTAAAATTAATTAATTTAAAGAAAATTAAAGAAAAGCCAGCAACACTGTCCTAATAAGAGGTATGGGCTCTAGGCCTGCAAATTTTGAGAGTTTGGGCTTCACAAGAAAAGTTCAGTTAAGATTCCCACCCAAATTTGGGCTCTACTCTTTTGTTACTAAAAAGCCCTTCTCAAATTTAAGTAATTACGGCTCTTATGACGGAGGCATCGGCCCCGTCCTCCCGCTCCACCGTTGGAGATATAGACAAACAGCAGATGCACGTCCGTGTCAAAAACGGCGACGTTTACCATTCTCAGTCCCGCCCTGTGTCTGCGACTCTCACTTCTGTGTGTTTGGCTAAGCGTTAGACTCAGACTTCCAGCCGAGCAACACCAGGGCGGGATTTCAATTTTCTGGATAGATCTTCAATTCTCCATCTCCCAAAACGGTACCGTCTGGTTGTTGCTTCGAATTTCAGCAGCGTTGATTTCACTGAATTGGCTTGTTTGGTTTGGGATCTGAGATTCTGATGACATCCACACAGCATTGATACGCACCGTTTTGATTGTCGTGTTTGTCTCTCTCAGGTTGAAACTTGAAACCAAGCGTTAACAATGTCGACGGAGGTTGAGGCTCAAATGGAAGAGAAATCGAAGCCGCAGAAGCACGGAGGCAATGGCAATGGAGATCTCGCGTTGGAGAATGGCGGCCAGGGCTCGAGCGATGCTCATGATCAGCTTGTTCAGATGGTCATGGAGCTCAAATTGCAGAACGAATTCCTGAAGTCTCAGTTCGAAGGATTTCAGAATTTCCAACAAACAGAGCCGAGTGAGACGGAAGGCGGTAAATCTGAAGAGGTGGAGCAACTGCGTCAAACGATTGAATCGTTGAATGTGGAGCTTTTGGAAGAGAAACAAACACGAGCTGCAGCTGAAGTGGCTTTGAAGCATCTTCAGGAAGCACACTCGGAAGCAGATTCTAAAGCTCAAGAGCTCTCTGCGAAGCTCGCTGAAGGTCTGATTATGTCTCTGCATTGGTAAATTTGTTGTTTCTGTTAGGAAAATGTAGCTGATAATATCCAATTATCGTAATTCATAAGTTTCTCTTTGTAATCTGAATGTATTGCACTGTTTGCTGTTCATTTTGTGTAGCTCAACAGAAGTTGGATCAAGAAATAAAAGAACGGGAAGAGAAGTATTCTGATCTCGACTCGAAATTCACCAGGCTTCATAAACGAGCAAAACAGCGTATTCAAGATGTTCAAAAGGTAAATTCTTTCTGGATTGTCAACATACGTAGTGGAAAACCCTTTTAGGTGGAAATTAAGTTCGGAAGCTGGTCGCTATTGTCTTGTTTCTTCAGGAAAAAGATGACCTGGAGGCTCGATTTCGTGAAGTAAATGAAGCTTCTGAGCGAGCGTTGTCCCAACAGTCAGCATTGCAGCAAGAGCTGGATAGAACAAGGCAACAAGCAAATGATGCACTGAAAGCAATTGATGCAGAGAGGCAACAACTAAGAAGTGCAAACAATAAGTAAATCCTCAGTTAACTTCCTACCATGACCCATTTATGCATATGTTGAGAGACTCATAACTGCTTTTGCCATTTCTTATGTTAACTGTAACTATGTTCTTGTCATACAGACTACGAGACAACATTGAGGAATTACGGCACCAATTGCAACCAAAGGAGACTGCTATTGAGGCATTACAACATACAATTTTGGAGAAGGAACAGGTATGACTATTTGTGCTTATACTTTGGGAGGTTCTGTATTATTCTTTAACATGAGATATCTATTAATAAGAAATAAACAGAGAAGGATATCTATGTTAATGTTAACTTGCATTTATCTCAGATGTTGGAAGACATGCGAGGGTTGCTGCAGGCTGCTGATGAAAAAAGGCAAGCTTCAATAGCTGAACTCTCTGCTAAACATCAGAAGGTGTATTTGCATTTGTATGTCTAATTTAGTAGTCCTATTTGTTTATAATAAAAGATGGTGTATTTCTTTCCCTGCTATTACTTTCACCAACAAATTTGTGCTTTAATTACTGTCTCTGATTTCTTCAGAATTTGGAGAGTTTGGAAGCCCAGCTTGCTGATGCATCATCTGATAGAAATAAAGCAACTGAAACTATTTCTTCACTGCAGGTGAGAGTTTTGATTATAATGTTCACTCCGTTTTTAACAACTTATAGATAGGTTTGAAATTCCTTTTTTTTTTTTTTTGAAAAAAGAAGATAGGGCTGAAGTTAATCTGGGGCTAGCTTGAAATCTTACTTTGGTTTTTGTAATTTTGGATTGAGCATGAGCTGATACAGCATATTAATGAGCTCCAGTGCATTTTCAAGTTTAGTTCCTTAATGTGTGAGTGGGCATGGGCATGTTTACAAGCTTGATTGGTAGATGTTTTCACTCCCAAAACGTCACTAATAATCCTGAGTTGGACTTGAAATCTCAACAAAACAGTAAGTCCTTTTAAGTACCAAGTGAATAACCAAGATCCCCAAATTTTAGATACTTTTGTAACCTTTTCAACAAGCTTATATCTATCAGTGTTTGGCCCGTAATTAGATTAGGAATAATTCAACCTTCTTGTTCATGAATATGCTAGGAACTGATTAGCATGTTTGAGCTTAGGCTGTGGCTTAAATAGATAACCATAAACAACTCAAGTCATGTGAAGCCTGAGTCTTGTGCTCCTCTCAATTGCAGCCCACTGTTGGAATAAAAGAAAGGTATAAGATCCATTAAAATATAAGGGGCTGGAAAGTTGGCATCAGAATGGGAAGACAATAAAGTAGAAGTGGATTAGTGGTTGTGTTATCTTATATCTTTGCTTGTTTTGGGGATAATAATTTTACTCCATTGCATAGTTTAGTCACCTACTGTTTCTGTAACTTGCAAATGGATCAGACTAATTAGTGAATGTAATTCTCCAGATGCTAGTTGCGGAGAAAGAGTCTAAGATTGCAGAGATGGAAGCAGCATCAACGGGTGAGGCAGCAAGGCTTAGAGCTGCTGTGGAAACTCTAAAAGGAGACCTTACTCACCTGAAGCATGAGCATGTATGAATTATGGCTTCCAGGATCTCTTATTTGCCAGACCATTATGTGTAGTTCCTTATTTGATGCCCTTTTGTCAACTGAGAGTGGTTTTTTGTGTGCCTCTAATCAATGTCACCATTATCCTTGCCTGGTTACTTTACCATAAACATATATAATTCTTCCAGGAGAAAGAAAAGGAAAGCTGGGAAGCCGCCTCCAGGGCACTGAACACAAAGCTCCAAATTGCTGAGAGCAACCGGATATGTGCTGAAATTGAAGTAGCCAAAATGAGAAGTATATTTATATTCCTTACTGAATTTTCATCTGTTTAGATGTGTATATATATTTATATCAATTTCACATGCTTTTCCCATTGGGCAGGCCAGCTGGAATCAGAGGTGTCTGCAAAAACACGAATGCTTGATGCTAGGGATGCTGAACTTGCAATTGTCAAGGAGGAGGTTTAAATTTATTATCCTCTACCCCGGCCCCGCACCCCCCCTCCCTCCTTCTCAACGGGGTTAAATTTAGTGAAGATCTAGTTGCTTACATCCAAATATTTATTGATCTGTCTTCTGTCCTCATATGTTCTACCTATTATATCCTGCAGATCAACCGCCTTGAACGTGAGTTTTCTTCTTACAAAAGCCGTGCTCATGCACTTCTCCAGAAGAAGGATGCAGAGCTGGCTGGAGCTAAAGATTCCGAACAAGTCAAAGCTCTTGAGGAAGCACTAAAAGTGTGTACTTGCAATTAATCTTATTTTTTAGCATGAAGTAAAATCTTGAACTGACATGCGCATCTTCCAATCCTTATTAATTACTTATATATATTCTTTTTTTTCTGTAGGAGGCTGAAAAGGAAGTATCTTTTGTGTGTGCTGAAAGGGATAAGGCCCTTCAAGATCTTCAGAATGCCTTGGCTAATCATTACAAAGAAATAGCAGAAAGGTAAATTTATTGCTGAATCTGCTGTAGTGAGCCTTGCCCAGGGGCCCAAATTTGGGATTGGTTTCGAATTTCCCTAATCCAGAAATGGTATAGATATATGTTCCTCATAAAAGGGCAAGGTAATTATAATTTATTAGTAATTGTAATAGAAAAATGGCAAGACGATTCTTAAAATAAAAGGCACCAACATGTGTTTTACCAGAAGTACATAAAAGCTCAATGCTCTGTTGCAACCAATTTCAACAATTAGCTATTTTAGACTTGTAGTAAACTATTCACCATTTCATGACCATAATTACTTGCGTCATGGTGGCTGTTCCTTCCCCAATGTAGTTTGGTCTTGTTTGTTGTCTAAAAGCCTTCCACTCTTCATGGAGTATCATTTAGTTGTTTACGAGTTAGGTAATATACTACTGTAAAGTGTTACGTAATGATCTTGATCTTTCAGTTCCATACTTGTTACAGAGATGCTGCTCTTAAGGACGCCTTGCAGCAGATCAAGAGCTTAGAGTCAATGCTTGAATCTGCTAATAATCATCACCGATCAGCAAAAGAAGCATGGGAGGTGAACCTTAAGAGTTTGGAAGAAACATGGCAGGGTACTATCTCCATGCTAATCTAATTACATATCTTGTTTATTTATGTTTTTCCCTCCAATGTTTATCTTCTTGCTTGTTATAGGCAATGTTTATTGTTCAAAATTTGAATGGAGTTATTCTTGAAATAATAATTTTTGCAGTAAGATGTGACACACTGAGAGCCCAAAATGAAGCATCTTCTGGAGAAGATATAAAAAAAGAATTGGAAGAGCTCAAATTACAGTATAAAAAATTGAAGGTAATTTACTTTAATCTCTCTCTCTATGCTCCTTTACAATGTTTACATTTTGGGTTTCTCTTAATTGTATTCATCATTTTAGGAGGAGCACAGTTCATTTCATGATCTCGCTGATAGAATGATTGAGGAGAAGGACAAAGAAATTTCTAGACTTGTAGATGATAACAAGAAACTTCATCAGTCATTGAACTCAAGACCACGAGTATGTTCCTTTTTCTTAAGTGACATCTAAACTTTATCCTCACACTTCAATTTTCTGATAAATTTCTTTCTTCCGTATTTGTAATCCGTTGTCCTGACATTGCGGTGTATAACCTCAGGCTGATCATAACGATAATTATAACACAGGTAGGAGGATCCTGAGTACAATTTCTTATTATTTGTTCCAGTTAGAATAAGAGTTTCTTTATTACTGGAACTATGGTGTTTTTTACCTGTTGGGGTACCTAGTGGAGTTTTAACATTTCTTTTTCTTCACACTGGTATAATCAGGCATGTATAAACATGACACATCAAGTATAAACAACTCTGCTGCAGAACAGCAGATTCTGGTAATTATATTCTCTCTCTAGATTTTTCTTGCCATGTACCACCCAACTGGGAGCTTCTTGTTTTTAGCAGTTTGCTTTTAATTGTTATATTTTACTCTCTAGTCTTGCCAAGAAAAAAAGAGAGAAGGAAAACCTTGGGTTATTGTACCTGGAGTATTATAATTTTATGGCTGGTTATGTTAGATACTTATAGTTGTGATCTCAAAATAAGACAACTGGATTTGATAAAATTAGAATGACTAGGTGCTTCACTTTTGTAGTGATGAACTTAATGGTATAATGATGGTCTAGAGTGCTGATATTTATTGTAATTAGGCTACTTGGGGGCTTTAAGATCTTATTATGAGTTCAAGTGTACGAGTTATTATGATTGCAGACTTGTGCACTGGCTTTTACCTTTTCATGCTGTGCATCCAGATGTGTTCATACACTGTTTTAATATGAATTTCAGATTTTGGCAAGGCAGCAAGCCCAAAGAGAGGAAGAACTAGCACAGTCACAGCGGCACATTTTAGCGCTTCAAGTGTGTAATCCGTCATCTTGAATACTACTGTTCTTTAGGTCAGTTCTGATACATGTTTTTTGTTTCAACTCAGGAGGAAATTGAGGAGCTGGAGCGTGAGAATCGGTTGCATAGCCAACAGGTATCAAGAAGCCTGGATTTTTGCAGATTTTAGCCTCTGTTCTTTTGGCTTGATTGATTTCAATTGTTTGGAAATTCCTTTTGAAAGTTGTAGTAAATGATAGAATGTGTATGAATTGAGCAGATCTGAAAATGAAATTGCTGATGAACTGGCAATGGTGTGACATATATGCAGGAATCTATGTTGAAGGCTGAGCTTCGCAACATGGAAAGAACGCAGAAGAGGGAAGGAGTAGATATGACATACCTGAAAAATGTTATCTTAAAGCTTCTTGAAACAGGTATTTCTATTATAGACTGATGTAACAATCAAAGTCGTCTATTTTATATTCAATAGATGAAGTGGAATGTCTGATTGTTTTTATTACTCAAATAGGTGAAGTGGAGGCCCTATTACCTGTAGTTGGTATGCTTCTTCAATTTAGTCCGGACGAGGTGAAATTCTTATCTCCTATGTTGCTGTTGTAGTTAGTGAGTTGTCTATGATGCTCCGAAACTATCACACTTCCCTTGTGGTTTTCCTAGATTGTCAATTCCATTCTAATTTGTGCACACTTACTAATGCAGATACAGAAGTGTCAACAAGCGTACCGAGCATCCGGAGATGTTCCTCCTAGCCCAGCGAGTGATGCTTCAGGATCAGCGACTTCTCTTTTCTCAAGATTCTCATTTTCATGACCACAGAAGTGAGATTGTAGAGAATTCTTTGCACGGAAAGTAGCTGCTCCAGCTAACCAACTGCTTGCCTCCAGATTCAAAGGTGGAGGGTGCGGTCATAGTAAATCTTGTATTCTTTTGTAACGGCGAACCCCTTGTTTATCAACACTGTCCAGAAAATGTAAAGTACGACAGAGCAATTATACGTCACGAAGAGATAGAGAGAGGGTGAGTGAACATTTGGCCGGGATCTGTAAGGAACCCCCTATTCTCAGTGTAACAACAGAAGAGCAACGGCGTGATTTTGGAGATTATATTGGGACAAGAGTACCTATCATAAATTTGAAGGCGTGGTGTTACTCGACACAAGAGTTTACGCATACTCTGATAATGGTAAATGATAAATCTCAATGGTAGTCAGATAGTAGAGCCTCCTCAGCAGGCAATTGGTTGTCTTCGACTATGCTTCTCTTGTTCACGTTGCCATATGTCTTTTGCCTTTGAAGTGATGAGTTATTTTTGTTTCCGTAGTGAGTTGGGACTATCCATTTTGCATTCCACCATCTGGTGGTTTGCAATAGGTGATAAGGCGGGTTATTTTCTTCAATAAATATTAATTCAGTCTCTATTACGTGATATTACTTGATATGAAAGAAGAACAAATATAAGACGGAATAAATAAGGCCTTGGGTATTTAGTTTATTGCCCAAATATCTTTTTTTTTTACTTGCATTTTGTCTTTTAAACAGCTCGATTGCCTCAAGAAGTAGAAGGAGAGAGGTTTAACTTAATATGAAAGAAGAATACTCCATTGTCTTCAGTTTATCACTACTAATTTCCATTAGGAGATTGAGAAGCTACCAAAAATAGAGGCCTACGCTACAGACTTGATCACCTCAGTTAGTTCATCATTCACTCTTGGTCTGATGGGTGCTGAAGTAAAAAAGAATAAGAAAATAGAAAAAATGAGATCCCTGGCATGGCGGCAGCTCATACCGAGCTTAACAACTTATTCTTCTTTACAAACTGCCATTACACTTAGGGGTGAGCACGGGTTGATTTAGGTCAGATTTTTGCCCAACCCCTAACCCAACAGCTTCGGGATTAGAAACCCATTAGCCGAAAATTAAGCACAAAACCCAACCCTATTAACTCGGGGTTGGGTCGGTCGGGTTGTCAGGTTTCACAAGAAGAGCCCAACAAGACCTTGTTTCTTTTAACGCATACTGAATTCAAGTCTACTTGTTTTCATTTCTGAATGTAGCCTATTTTCTATTTATTTATGAAACAATTATGTATATGTAACTGAGAATTGTTGATTGATGAGAATTTCACATTACTAAGAAGTTATCTTCACAAAAGAGAAAAAACCACTGAGCCTTATCTTTCGATCTCTCTATCTCAGATGGTCAAGTTTTTCGTTCTTCACTCTTGCTTAAAATCTAGCTGACTTCCTTTTATGAGCATGAGGGTCTGATCTCTGAAAAACTTAAATATTTATTTATTTCTTTTTCTGTTGTGTACCCTTTGAAGCCCCTCACTTGATACTTCAACGTGGTGCTACTTTCGGCAGAGAGAGAGAGAGAGAGCAGTGCTTGTTCCCCCCGTGTCCATTAACCAATATTGCCGCGATGCTGAGTAGCTTTATTATGTCCTTGGTTTTGGAATTTTCTCCTTGGTGGCCAATGAAATACGACATTGAGTAGCTTTATTATTACATCACATAATATTCCTTCATTACAATAACCTCACACCCATTCATTATCATAGCTCTATTTAATTGAAACAGACAAACTAATCTCTCTATGCCCATATGATATCCGTTAGGAGAAGCTACCAAATCACCTCCTTCGCCCGGACAAAATCCCATAAAGTATTGACGAAAACAAGAGAACCAAACCAAATATTTTTGCAATCATGGGTTCGGGGGGCCCATTCATAGAACGCAAAAATCGTACCCTGCCGTTGGTAGCATGAACTTTATTCCCAATAATGTTGTTGAAGACAGAGCCTGTGCCTCTGCCGTGCTTTCTTTCGGCTCCATTTTGGGAGAGGCTGCTCAGTTGGAGTTGAGGAACAGGTGGTGCCTTGCTTAGCATATATTCATGAATCGCATCAATTACCTTCTGACGTTCAGAAGTGCCATATTTTGGGGCTGCTATACGAGAATTGATGGCCAGGACACGCATTATATTCTTATTGTATTTTACTGAATCCAATTCACCATCACCATCTGGATAGGTGGGCATTTCCTCAATAAGTGCAAGTAAAGCATTTCGCACAATCCTTGGTGACTGCCAGTTCAATAATAGCCTTGCGCTGATGTCGGTTTGGGTTTTGAAGCGACCATTTTTCGTCAAAAACATGATTGAAGGAGGCTTCGATGGGTATCCCTCCGAAAACTGGACCACCCCATGATAAATCCCACCCTCGAATTCAGTTCCACTAGGGCCTCTGATTGCAAATTGCCATTCATATGGGTTCCAATCGAGCTTGAGGCACTTGAAATCGTTGGAGGGATTGGATTCAATCTCATTATACTCCTCTAGAATCCGCTTCTCCCCTGAGTTCTGTATGTTGGACTTGTCCTCCACTATCACACTCCGATCCAATTCCATCTGCGTTGATCCGACTCGATCCACAACCACCTCTTCCTGTTAACAAAAATTTAAATATACAATTATTCCCAAAATACGAAGAGCAAATATGATAAATAGCCGGTGTCTGTTTATAGGTAGGGCTAGTCATCCAGAGTAAATATGATAAATAGTTTTGCTTTCTTAGGGGATTTGTAGAGGTACTCATTCATAGAACCCAAAATTCCTACCCCGTCGGAATTGGTAGCATTAATAAATGTATTCCCAACAACATCGACGACATAGGCGCCTGTGCCTTGCTGCTTTCTTTTGGCTCCATTGCCACCCTCCTCCTTCAACTACTCTCTCACAAATCTTACAAATTGTTATGGAAGACAAACTTGGATTGTAAAAGCCCAAGCATTTTCCACCCCTAAAAGGACCCTAAGTAAAACAAATACATAAATATATATACATATATCCATATACATCTTCTCCGTCCAGAAATCGCAGAAGCCCCTTCCCAGAAATCGCAGTACTCTTCCTCAGATTTTTAAACTCTGTTTTCTGTTTTTTCATAGATAGACTAAATAAATAAATAAATAAAATAAAAAGAAGAGGGTTGCAGCGAGAGAGAATGGAAGAGAAGAGGTAAAAAGAAGTTTAAAATTTTTCACCCAAAAAAAAAGTCAAAATAATTGACCGGTGGATTGCTGACCTGACACGGAACGTTTCTCGTCCGTCGGACTTGAGGAACAGGAATAGGTGGTGACTTGCTTAGCAGATATTCATGAATCTCATCAATTACCTTCTGACGTTCAGCAGTGCCATATTTTGGGGCTGCCGCACGAGATTTGATGGCCAGATCACGCCTTTCTTCCCTATTGTATTCTACTGAATCCAATTCACCATCTGGGTAGGTATGCATTTCATCAATAAGTGCAAGTAAACCATCTCGCACCCTCCATGATGGCTGCCAATAATTCAATCGCCTTATCCCGGTCTTGTTTTGGGTTTTGAAGCAACCATTTTCCGTCAAAAGCGTGAATGAAGGAGGCTTCGATGGGTACTCCTCCGGAAACTGGATCCACCCATGATAAATCCCACCCTCTAATTCAGTTCCACTAGGGCCTCTGATTGCAAATTGCCATTCATATGGGTTCCGCTCGAGCAGGCAGCACTTGAAATCGTCGGAGGGATTGGATTGCATCTGATAAAATTCCTCTTGAATCCGCTTCAACGATCGGTAGCGATCCAATTCCATTTGATTTTGTTCGATCTGCGTCGAAACGACTCGATCAGCCACAACCACCTCTTTAGATGGATTCAAGGCTCTCACAACTTACAGGGGCAGAGAAGAAGAGGCAAAGCTGTAACTGTTTGAGAGTTGGACAGAACTAGTCTAGAGATGTCTATTTGGCTGAGAAAGAACTGAACAGGGGAAATCGAGCATGAGATGAAAGCGGAAGGGTAGAGAGTGCAAGAGAGCCAAGTCGAGAGGAGGAGATTGCAGAATGAGGGAACGGCGCCCAAAGATAGGAGTGCGTGAAAATTTTTAGGTAGTATACCAGGTGCACCGGTAGCAGGTAACATCGCACACCAGTTGCACGGGTAGCAAGGTAGCGTTGGTAACGTACGTAGCAGGTAATATCATACACCAGGTGCACCGGTAGCAGGTAGCAGGTAATATCACTTTGAACTGTTCCACATGTCGCTTTACAAATCTTATTCCCAAATAATCACTTTGGGACTTGAAATTACCCAATTAGCCTCCTTATAAAAGGATATCTATTGTGGTGAAGATATAATTTCTGGGTCCAACCCAGAAAAATAAGGGCTTTGCCAAAGCCATGGATACCTGTCCATTAAGTTTTAATCCTTTATTTTTTTCTTTCCAGAAGAAGAAATAATGGACGAAATCAGAGTCGATTTGCCGCCTTCTTATAGCATTTACTTCATGGTGGGAATCATTAACAAGAAGCTCGATGTGGATCAGTTCCAAAAATGTCCATTCTTGCCGCAGTGGGCTATCGGGTTCTTGTCTCGGATCGTTGAAACGGGGCATCCAGGTATTTATTTATAACCTTTCTGTTCTGATTACATTTCGAACTTTGCGTTTCTGTTTTTATTGAAATCATTTTGTGGGCATTTCAATATGTGTGTGTGTTTCTTTTGGGATTCTTTCAATTGTCTGTTTTTGGGTTGTTGTTCTATTGGTCCTGTTCTCACGTAGCTGAGTAATTGCATATGAATTTGTATGCTGGAACTAAATAAGATATATTAAAATATATTTTAAATTTTGGAGTGGTCTTTTTTATTAAAAAAAGGATCAGTTTTCTTTTTAAAGATTCTCCTTTTGTTTATGTGTACATACATACAGTTCGTGATATTTATCAGAGGTTTATTTCAATTCCTAGATAATCTTTTTTCCCCGATAATTGACAATGAAGTTTACTCATCGAATATTGTGATAGTAATTAGCTCAATCCTGTTTTGTATGACGTTCATGCATTGAATTAGAATGGACTATGAATTGTTGTTTGTGGAATGAAGTTGTGGAGGGTTTCATAGAATGGTTGAAAACTTTTGGAATGTGAGAGCATGCTGTTAAGTGTATTCGAAATTGAAAGAAAATCGAGTGTCGGAGTGTGTGAGTATCATGAACTTGAACCAGAACATCCAATTTTTAGAACTCCTGTTCGATGCAAGTGCATGATCATTATAAATTCTTCGCTAGTTTGTCTGGTAATATGCTATAAGCTCGTCGTCGTTGTGGGTTATGGTTCTTATGAAACTATACAATGGTTTCATTATGTGGGGGGGGGTGAAGATTGGAAGTAAAATATTGTTTTTCTTGCTTACCAAATCTCTTCAGTATAAAAGGCAACATAGGAAATTGAGGACGAGATTGTTGTTTCCTTGACTTAGTATAGTTATGGGGATTTGGCTTACTCGCAAGTAGAGGAAGAGGAAGAGGGTCCAACAGATGACCTATGACCAAGAAAGAGGGTAAGATAAGAGTTACAGCTCATTCCTAACTCATGGAATATTACTTATTCTAATTAGATACTATTTCTAGAAGTTTCCCTGCAATGGTAAGAAATTATAATGGGTTGGGCTTGGGTGAGTGCACTTTATCTTTCAGTTCTACACTTGTTACAGAGATGCTGCTCTTAAGAGCATCTCCAGCGCAGGGCCTTTAGCCCTGGCAGGAGGTTCCTTTTGAAGGGTTTGGACCTCCAGTGCACAACCAACAGCTCGGGCAAGCCCAAGGGCGCTGATGTCAGCAAGCGAAAAAAAATTCAAAAAATTGGAATATTTTTTTTATAAAAAAATATCAAAAAATTATTTTGTTGCATATATATATTTTTTCTTGCCCTTGTCCCAGCCTTTTGGGGTGGAACCAAAAAAAGTAAGGCTGCCACTATTCATGTAAATAGTAGCAGCCCTTGTCATGCCTTTGCCTTAGCCTTAGCCTTAGCCTTTTTGGGGTGGACATGCTCTAACAACGCCTTGCATTGCAGCAGATCAAGAACTTAGAATAAATGCTTGAATCTGCTAATACTCTGAAGCATGGAATGTGAACCTTGAGAGTTTGGAAGAAACATGGCGGGGTACTATCTCCATGCTAATCTAAATACAAATCTTGTTTCTTGATGTTTTTTACCCGCCAATGTTTATCTTATTGCTTGTTATAGGAAATGCTTATTGTTCAAAGTTTGAATGGAGTTATTCTTGAGATAATAATTTTTGCAGTAAGATGTGACACACTGAGAGCTCAAAATGAAGCATCTTCTGGATAAGATATTTATTAAAAAAAATTGGAAGAGCTCAAATTATGGTGTATTTGTAATCCATTGTCCTGATAACCTCAGGCTGATCATAACGATAATTATAACACAGGTAGGAGGATACTGAGTACAATTTCTTATTATCTGTTCCAGTTAGATTAAGGAATTTTATAGGATGTTGTTAAAAAAATCCTAAAATTAACTGAGTACACCTATGATCTAAGTAAGTCATAATATTTAAATTAAAATGTAAAATTAATTAAGTACACCCTATTTAACTATAAAAAATACCCTTGATACACCTCAACATCACAAATTTACTCAGCAATTACAACAAGAAGGAAGAAACAAAATATATACGCATGATCAAATGAATAACCTCAGAAGCTTTGTCGTTCCCTTCAAATTATTACCACTACAATGATCTGTTGTTATAGTCGAACATGATGATCATGAACGCAATTGTAGTGGTCGTCACGAGTGACGTACTCAAGAAGTGGCTCCAGTATGCCGTCGTGTAGCACGCCACCACCGCCTGGCCACCTCCCACTTCCCACTCAAGAAGCCTCGTCGCTCCATTCACCGGATTTATAGTCCGCCCTACCGCCTCAAAAAAGGACTGAAATAAAGAGATTACAAAACAGAACCTAATTAGCATAAACAAATAGAAAAATAAGTAATTCAACTAAAAAGCTAAAGACCAAATGTCTTGGGTACAGCCATGCATGCAACAAGACCAAAAGTTTTTAGTGCTTCTGCTTTCTCTTTTGTTTTGGTAGGAGAGCACAGTGCCTCAAGAAAATTTCATAATTCATAAAAGAAAAAAGTACATACCTAGTAAATAATATGTGCAGTTGAATATAATATGTATAGTTTATTTATTAAAATTATATTTGTTTTATAATTCAATATATTCTTTAATCATTTTATATTAGGGTAAATTAGTAATTCAATAAATAATTTAATAGTAAGATATACTTAATTAATTTTAGAGTTCGATTAACAACACTCATTTTATAATATATTATGAAATGTATAAATATATATATATATATATATATATATATATTTGGACAAGTAAGAAAAGCGGAAAGAGAAGGGATTATATATATGGGAAAATTCTACGTTGTGCCGGTGTATGGAAGCCATTGGCTCACTTGAAATCTATGGCTGTGAATAACCACTATAACTCAACCCCATCAACTGGTACAACCAGTCAAGGAAGAAAGAGAAAAACAAAGGGGAAATAAGAATAACGCAAAATACTGCCCAGCTCTCCCTAGCAGTTCTCTCTTCCTCTCTCCATCGTCTAGCTCTCATCTCTCTCTTCTGATTCACGAAACCCACCATCAACGATGAGACAGAGGAAGAGGAAGATGAGGAGAATAGGCAGCATTCCTACGCTGTTGACGAGCCATGTTGACTACAAAAAGAAAAAAGGAAAAACAAATCCCAATGAAGTGCTTTTGTGCAAATTCATTTTCAGCTATGTTTAACCTCTGCTGCGATATGCTAGAGATGCAACGTTTAACCTTGACAAGCAATATAGGTTGTGTGTGAATGTGATATTAGTAGGTGGTTTACAGATATGATTTCTTTGAGATATTTGTAGCATTAATTATTATTATTATTTTTTCCATTAATTTTGCAAGAGTTTTCATGTTCATATGTGTGACAGTATTATTATTATTTTTTGTACCACTTTAAATCAATCAATAGTCTTTTTTCTGCTTCCTAGAGAAAAGAGTAGTACTCTACTACTCTATGCTTATTATCTCCCCGAACCCCTGTCCATCTCCATCTTCCTTATCCTTTTCTCTTTTCTCCCCTATCTCTCCCCCTCCCCGACCTAACAGCAACTTCGAGATTTTAGGGGCCTTGTGCCAAAACAATAAGAGGTAAAATAGTCTTTAACAAAAAATTATAAAAAAGAATCAAACTATATAATCAAAAGTTTGTGATAATAACTAAAAATAATAATAATATATAAAATATAGGAAAAATAAAATCTGAGAAATCGAGAGAGAGAGAGAATTGAGTGGTTGATGGCTGAAGCTTGCAAAAAAATGAAAAGATAAATGCGGTGAGAAATATTTTTTGCACACGAAGTTCAAAGTTGTATATTGAAGTTGAAGGACTCTTATATTGGTTTTGGGAAACATGAAAACCAATATTAAATAAGAATATGAAAATCAACATTAATATTATCCTATTAATATATAAGAAGTCAAAAGTCAAAGCAATCGGATACTAATATAATAAAGGAAAAATTCTTGCCCTAAACCCCCTGGATCAGAAGCTGCGCCAGCTCCTAAATTAGAAGCTACCAATAAAAGAGAAGTACGCTAAAGAGTATGACCAAACTCGAAAGTGTACCGAAGACCCAAAAAACCCCCCAAAAACGTTCTGTTATCATGAGGTTGGGGACCTCATTCTCAGATTGAAAAATTCCTACCTGTTTGGAACCGTGAACATTAAATGTATTGCCAACGATGTTGTTGACGACAGAGCCAACGATGTTGTTGACGACAGAGCCACCGCCTGTGCCATTGCTCACAGGGCTCAGTTGAGAAACAGGAACAAGTGGTGCCTTGCTTAGCATATATTCATGAATCCCATCAATTACCTCCTGACGTGCAGAAGTGCCATATGTTGGGGCTGCTGCACAAGATTTGATGGCCAGATCCCGCCTTTTTTCCCGATTGTTTTCTACTGAAACCAATTCACCATTTGGGTAGTTAGCCATTTCCTCAATAAATGCAAGTATAGTTTTTCGCACACTCCATGATGGCTGCCAGTTCGATAATAGCCTTAAGCTGATGCTGGTTTTGATTTCGAAGCAACCATTTTCCGTCAAAAACACAATTGAAGGAGGCTTCGATGGGTATCCCTCTGAAAACTGGACCATCCCATGATAAATCCCACCCTCGAATTCTGTTCCACTAGGGCCTCTGATTGCAAATTGCCATTCATATTTGTTCCACCCCTGCGTGAGGCACGTGAAATCATAGGAGGGATTGGATTTAATCTCATTATACTCCTCTAGAATCCGTTTCTCCAATGAGTTCTTTATGTTGCACTTGTCCTCCACTATCACACTCCGATCCGATTCCATCTGTGTTGATCCGACTCGATCCACAACCACCTCTTCCTGTTAACAAAACTTTAAAAATATAATTATGCTCACAATACGAAGCAAAGAGATGAGGAAACATAGTCGGCGGTGTCTGTTTATAGGTAGGGCTAGTCATGCAGAGCAAATATGCTAAATAGTTTTGCTTTCTTGGGGGATTTGTAGAGGTACTCATTCATACAACCCAAAATTCCTACCCAACAACGTTGGTGACATAGCCGCCTGCTCCCTGCTGCTTTCTATTGGCTACCTCAGTCAGCTGGGAGAAAACTTTCCCTGACACGGCGATATCACGTCAGCAATCCAACTCATTATCCCAACTCTGTCTCTCTCCTCAGTAACACCTCTGCCACCCTCCTCCTTCAACGACTCTCACAAATCTAACAAATGGTTATGGAAGACAAACTTGGATTGTAAAATCCCAAGCCTTTTTAACCCCTAAAAAGCACCAACTATTGAAATTGGGAAAACACTTTACCAGCTTTGGAAGATATACTAAAGAAAGATGGACAAATGCTAGACACATTACATTATATATTAGATTTTGTATTGGTGAGCTTCACCTCTCTAAATGTAGTATATGAATGTGATAAGCCTGTACAAATAAATAAATAAAGGGTTGCAGCATGAGAGAAAGGATGAGAAGGTAAAATAATTGACAGGGGGATTGCTGACCTCACATCTCTGTGTCAGGGAAGTGTTTCTCGTCAGTTGGAGTTGAGGAACATCCCTTTGCATATAGTCATGATTCACATCAATTAACTTCTGACGTTCATAACTGCCAAATTTTGGGGCTGCGGCACGAGATTTCTTGGCCAGATCACGCCTTTCTTCCTTGTCTTTTACTGAATCCAAATTACCATCTGGGCAGGCGGGCATTAAACCAATAAGTTCAAGTAAAGCATCTCGCACCCTCATTGATGGCTTCCAGTTTAATGTTACCTTGGTTTTGATATTGAAGGAACCATTTTCCGTCAAAAAGATGAATGAAGGTTCCTTCCATGGGTATTCCTTCGGAAACAGGAGCCGCACATGATAAATCCCACCCTCGAATTCAGTTCCAGAAGGGCCTCTCAGTGCACCTTGCCATTCATATGAGTTCCAATCGAGCTTGCGGAACTTGAAATCGTCGGAGGGATTGCGTTCAATCTTATCATACTCCTCTAGAATCCGCTTCTCCCCTGAGTTCACCATGTTGCACGTGTCCTCCACTATCAACTCCGATCCAATTCCATTTGATTTTGTTCGATCTGTGTCGATCCGACTCGATCCACAACTCTTCCGTCCGGTTAACAAAAGGCAGGGCTCGTCATGCCCAGTAAATATGCGGATCTGGGTTGTTGCTGTTTCTTCAGAGCAAATTCAAAAGCTTGGATGGATTTGAAGTTCAAGGCTCTCACTTGTGCTTGCAGCTGCGGCGAATCTTCAATTGCAGACACTTGCTGTGCGAAGAAGAGGCGGCTTAATTACAAAAATTGTTTTATCTATATCTATAAAGCAAAAGGCAGAGAATGGTGAAACATTCAAAATACCAGAAAATGCCCTTGGTTAATGCAAACATTAAGAATTGAAATTATTAATTAAATGAGGATAATATGGTAAATTCACAATTTTTCGTATTAAAAAAATTAAAATTTAAAGAAAATTCAGATAATGGGTCCTATTTTTATGGAACACAAATATCCATTATCTTTTTTAATTTTAAAATAAATTTAAATTTTTTTTTAAAAAAACCTCTCGCATGCGCGGAAGCGCGTGCAGAGAGGCTAGTACCTTTTTAAGTTCGATACATTCATTTGGGAAAAACATAAGGAATCAGAAAAAAAAAAACAAAACAAAAAAGGCCAAAATGCTAATTTTACATATATATATATATATATATATATATACAGAGAGCTTCCATTGAGGGATCCCTCAAATAAGCTTATTTGAGGGACACCCCTTGTAGGCCCCACTCCGGATTGTATTTCACTAATCCAAACCGTCTATTTTGTAGATACTCATTCAAAGATCATCTCTACAAAAAATCACTTGAATCCGATATCGTTGTGACCACTCTCTTGAGTTAGTTGAAGTTGTAGTACCTTGCGGGAAGGTTTCTACAATTCTTTTCTTAATAATCCAAACCATCTATTTTTTAGGACTTGGTTTATAGATCATCCTTACAAAAAATTAGACAAATCGGAAACCGTTTCGACATCCAATTGTGTCTATCAAAATCAATGAACACGGTGCTTCAAGAAAATGCTAAAATTTCAATAACTTAATTGAGTGGTCAAATGATATCGGATTCAAGTGATTTTTTGTAGAGATGATCTTTGAATGAGTATCTACAAAATAGACGGTTTGGATTAGTGAAATACAATCCGGAGTGGGGCCTACAATGAGTGTCCCTCAAATAAGCTTATTTGAAGGATCCCTCAATGGAAGCTGTCTGTATATATATATATATGTTTATATATTTATAATATTTATATTTATATCGGTGTCGTATCCGTATCTTATTTTTTTTAGAGATTTTCCGTATTGATATATCGTATCGCTGTATCCGTATTCATATCGATGCAACATAAGTTGTAACTGTTTATTGTAAAGTGCACAAAAGTAAAAGAGGATAGGCAAAAAAGGAAAAAATATTCATTCGTTGACTAGTCAAAAATAGGCTTACATGGAATAGCAAAACAGTAAAACAATGTTATTAGGCCTCATTTGGTTCACGGAATGAATTTGAGGGGAAATAATTTCCTATGTCATTTCCTAAGGGATGGAAAATGGAAAATTCCTTTTCCACATTTGGTAATGCTGGGAAAGTAACCAAGAGATATCACTTGTTTTCCATTTCTTTTCCCATGTTTGTTTTGAGTAGGAATGGAAAACAAAATTTGTATAAATTTTCAATTATACCTATATTAAATCAAATAAAAAAAGAATGCATTTAATGATTTATTGTAATTCTAAATTGTTAATAGGGATAAAATTGTCATGAAAAATGTTTATGCTCATTTTCTCAAACTTTCTCATGAGAAGGGAAAACAAAACTCAAGTTGGGAGGATGACTTCATTTTCTCCCCTACTTTTCCATGGGCCAAGAAACGATTTCTCATGCCTGGACTTACCAAACATAGGAAAGCAATTGATTTTCTATCCCCAAGTCTCATTTCCCATGAACCAAACGGAGCCTTAATGTTCATTGAAGTGTTATTCAGTTGCAACTAAATACAGCTCATCCCTACAAGAGGAATAGAATATTACTTATTCTAATTAGATACTATTTCTAGAAGTGTCTCTGCAATGACAAGAAATTATAATGGGTTGGGCTTGGGTAAGTGCAGCAAGTAGACTTTGAATAGAGCTTGGGCTTGTGTACATTGCTAATCAATGATCTTGATCTTTCAGTTTCACACTTGTTACAGAGTAGTTATTCTATGGTGAGAGCCTTATATATGGTCCTTAGAGTACTTCCACTCATTTTCCATGGCAAAGGATAAGGGCAAGGCAAGGACTGTTACTATTCACGTAAATAGTGGCAGCCATTGCAAAAGGTTGTCGTGTTTCCACCCATTGCCATGACAATCACTATTCACATGAGATATGAGGAGAGAAATTTGTATAGAGTTTTAGTGTGGAAAGTGAAGAATATGACTAAGTTTTTATTTAAAAAAATTCTGAAATTCTTAGTATTTTTTAGGCTTAAATGTTAAAATGGTCTCTGTGTTTTATCTCATAGGCCAATTTAGTCCCCGTGTTATGAATTTGGCCAATTTGGTCCTTGTGTTTGTATATGTTAGTCAATGTGGTCCATTCCTTTAAAAATATAAAATTAAAACAGTTTACTTCCATAACTTCTCACGATTCGATGGTATTCTATTTTTGAAATATTTAGCTTCTCATGGGGATAAGTACACCTTTAAACCACTTATGAGGGACCAAATGTAATTGATGATAAAATTTTTAATTCAAACTGAAAATGGAATATATTTCTTTTAAATTTCACCTTCCCCAATTCGCGCACACACCTCAACCACCTCCCAAACCCAGCCACCATCACCACCACCACTCCAACCCCAAAACCATAGCCACCCTCACCACCATTCCAACCCCACCTAAACTACAACAACTCTCTCTCTCTCTCTCTCTCTCTCTCTCTCTCTCTCTCTCTCTGACAAATCATGAAGATCATCATAGCCAGTCACCGTAAGCTTGACGGCTCTACCGCCAATTGATCATCTTGGCTGTAGCAAAAGTCGATGACATCCAGATCCATGGATCGGAGAGGAGAGAGAGATGAAGGGTAGAGTATGAGAAAATCTTAAACAGAAGATAGAAGAAAATTTGCAGCAAGAAAAGAGTAAGCATCAATTCTACTAAGAACCCTTTTTTTTTTCCTACGAGAATCGAGACCATTGGAGGTTGAGGTTGTGTGAGTTTTAATCATTTTAGCATTATTATTATTTGAGTTTAAATCTTTACAATTAATTACAAAATTTTAAATTAATTTTAAATGTTCTTTTTTAAGGTTTTAACATAATTTTGACTAAAAGGGACTAAATTGGCCAAATTAATAACACAAGGACTAAATTGGCCGATAAGATAAAACACAGGGACCATTTCAACATTTAAGCCTATTTTTTAAGATTTTTTTTTTAAAAAAATTTTGGTTGCTGACGTCAGCAAACCCAAATTAGAGGTCAAGCCAGTTTGGCCTGTGGGCTGGCCCAGTTGCGTGGGTCCTATAGCTTGCCTTGGCAAGCATGGCCCTCTAGAAGCACTTCCTTGGACTTGGGCCCTGTCTTGCTCGGGCCGCAGTCCACCGCTGGAACTGCTCTTAGGTGAGGTCATATCTCTTAATCATTAGATCAGGCTATCTAATTTGATTCAACGGCTAACCAATTTGATCCAACGTTTAAGAAATAGGACATCACTTAAAGGCCATATATAAGGCTCTCACTATAAAATTCTTGTTGTGGTGCATTAACTTCATCCCACACAACAAGAAGTTCATAAAAATTTACATACAAACTTCTTGTTGTTCACTCACATTCAACAACAATTGCCCACGGTTGCATTATAATTTCCAAACATTATTAATATCAATCAATTATAAACATTCGACGACGAGTGAATAATTCTAAGTCGAAAACAAGTTGCCGACACAGGGCCAACACGCTGTTAGCAACAGTGGGCGCCTTGAGAAAATTCCGGCAACGAAAAATCCTCAAAACTCCTTGCAATATTTGTTCCAACACTTTCATACTAACAAGAGGAATAACTTTTGATCTCAGACCACAGCCAAAAAGCGACCGGATCTAAATGAAATCACGGCCAAACCGTCGGCCCTTTATGGTTATTTTGATTGACTTCCAAAATTCCAAAATCAATCCAAACCACTTACATAAACGGATAGAGCACGAAGAGTAGATTAAGTTTCATACCTCGATCGACGAAAATAGAGGTCGGAGTCGCCGAAAAAGACATCGGAAGCTTTTAAAATCACGGACACTTCTAATCGTTCCAGCGGGGACCAATTTCACCTGAAACGGTCACCGCAGGGCGATGCAATTGCTGGCCAAAGTCTGGCGTCTCGTGGAGTGGGAGAGAGAGAAAGTCGAGAAAGGAGAGAAAGCGCGCTGCCAGCTATTAAAATTTTGACTTTGCAAAAATTACAGTTGAATAAAGCTCGGACTTTGAATAGAGCTCGGCTTTATATATGCCCTTTAGGTGAGGTTATATCTCTTAATCATTGAATTAGGCTAATTAATTTGATTCAACAACTAACCAATTTGATCTAACGTTTAAGAGATAGAACATCACTTAAAAGCCATATATAAGGCTCTCACTATAGAATTCTTGTTGTGGGGCATTAACTTCATCCCACATGACAAGAATTTCATAAACATTTGCATACAAACTTTTTGTTGTTCACTTACATTCAACAACAATTTGCCCACGGTTGCATTATAATTTCCAAACACATTATTAATATCAATAAATTATAAACTCTAATATAAATAACAATCAATCAATATTAAGTCAATCGTTAATGACATAAACTATGATGACTCTGGGGCTTATTATATGCTCGAATGAGTGTGGTTGTACTTGTGTTTTTGACCTATGTTATTTGCTTCTCAACCTATGTTGTAGGTATTACATCATATTTAGGTATTTAACTCCACATTGAAACGCAAATTCTACTTCAACCCATTTACATAGGTTTTTAGACTAATATGTTCATTGAACACTGATTGACTTTATGCAACCTCTTGTTCATATCTTTCTGATTTCTTCAAGAGTTGAGATAGCATCTCCTTGATAGAAGGATCTTCTTGTTGACCCCGATGAATTTGTGGGTCCCATTATATTCTGTGAATTGCTCCAAGAAAAGTTTGGGTATTGTCTCCAACCCGGGTTGTACGTATTGGAGTAAGGATCATTTTGGAGTCTTCCATTGAATGCAATGACCTCTTGCACATCTTCTAAAGTAGGATTCGATGGGCAATTTGCAGTGTCGTGGGCGATGTTAGCACATAAATTACATGGTTGTGCAGTTACCTTCTTTATCAGTGGCGTGAGAAAATAAAACTCAGACTTCGATTATCCCATTACCTTCTTTAAATTACATGGTATCAAGCAAATTCGACTTCGATTATTCCAATTTACTAGATACAAAGCCATAAGGAGATCAATCAAAGAACTTAAACAAATAACAACAATTAAAATAGTGATTATTCATCTAATATAAACCAAGAATCAATTAAATCACATTAGAAATCATAACTATCCATGCTTGGGCGTAATCCTCGCCCTAGAGAATAATTTAGTTACTCATGTTCAAAGAAAACAAAATTGAAAAACTAGAAAACATAACTTATGGATTGTGATGGTGCTCGAGAACTTGACGATGGTAGCGGCTCTTTGACTCTCCTTCTACTCCAGCATCCGCGAACCCTATTTTGTGCTCTTCTTTAAATGACTTGGTAACGATGATTTCCTAATTTTGCTTCAATTGTCTTTGATGCGTTGGCATCCAAAATCCTACAAAATATAGGATCAGACCTTAGAAAATAACCTTGCTTCCTTGTAGGCACTTCCCATATACAATAGACATAAATTAGACTCCAAGGATTGAACTTCAAAAGGATTATTTTGCAAAACCCGCAAAACGCATTCTGCCCTCACAGTCTGTATTAAAAGGGCCACAACTCTTTCCACACACGTCTAAATCACAAACCGCAAAATTCTACAGAAAGCTAACATTCGTATCTTTCCAACGATAAGGCTCAACATCTGGTTCACTCTGAGGAAGTACAGTATATTCTGTCAAGTTCACTGATCTGCACAGGACATTTTTGCAAAACATCTTTCAATCCCAAAAATGCTCATTTTGCTTGCTTTTCCATCTTTACTCTTCAAACCTAGTAAAACACAAAACTAAGTAAAAATGGACTAAACTTATTTAAGAACATAGCAAGAATCTAAGAGAAAAATAATAAAAATGCACGAAATAATGGTTATTTCAAATACCCCCAAACTTAGACTTTGCTTGCCCTCATGCAAAACAAAACAAAACAAAGACTGAGTATTATGCCTCCACATATTAGTCTCAATAAATCGCACAAGGTATATAACTCTAAAGAATCAAATAAGCATCATATAAACCACAAGCATGATTCAAAAGTTAACAAAACCGTACATAACATTCTCAAGTGTAGTGTGTGAAATAGCCAATATCAATACAACTCACTCAACCCGGATAGGTATATGCAAATCAAAGCTTCAACTCCAAACTTCACCAAGAATGTCACTCACGACGAAAACGCTCTAAGTTTGGGTTAAGTGTTTCACTCAATAAAATGAATGCATGAAAACAAAATCAAATCCTATAAGCTTGCTCTTCATATCACATCTCCACAGATTAAATTCACACAATTTCTAGGATCAAAAGGTCTTAAATTACGGTTGTAATGGGGTTAGAGGTTAAGGTTAAAAGAAAGAAAGGATATGGAAAACAAAAATATTCTATGAGAATTAGTAGAGCACATGATGACTATGAAGGATTGCAAATTCTCTTGTATCTCTTGTGGTATCACCAATTATGTACTTCATTGGAAGCCACATTTCATCTTCAACTTCATTTTGATCAATATATTTCTCAAACTTCTTCAATCTTTCTTTCTTTTTCTTTCCTTTTTTTAACAAACACCAACCTCAAACTCATCTTTGCTTCTATTTTTTTCTTTTCACAACAACTTTGATACTCACAAGGTAAGGTGCAAATCGCGCAAACTTAAAGCTCCACCAATTTTTCATAGAACAAGGTAGATTGAAGTGTTTAAGTATATGGTTAAGGATAGTGTGGTTCATGAAAGAAAATGCTTATTTAGGCTCAAAGGGGCTATCTAAGAAATAATGTAGTAGGGATAAAAGCTTGTTTGGCCATGGTGTTGATCCTAGGTGCCTTAATCACTTCCTAGATAGAATCATGTGAATCAATACAAAGCCTTGAAAGATATTGAAGCAAGTTCTAGTAAATGATAGTTGCACTCATGAAAAGAATATATCTCTCATGAAATGAATATACAAGTCTACACTAAAATCCACATATAATTCTCTAAGTCAAAAGCAAATTGCATTAAATTGGCTATGTGCATTAAAAATATGAGAATAATCATGCAAGAGAAAGTTAACTAAAGAATCACACTTGAAATTCACAAAATGATTACCAATCCTCAAAAGCTATATAACAAGTAGAATTCAAGTGTTATCATTGACTTGTGGAAAGCTTAACTAAAATGACTCAAGAAAAGGAAAAAAGAAAATCTTTTTGGATTTTTGAAATTTTTATGGGTTTTGTGACTTTAAAAACAACAACTTAACCACTTAACTACCTAAAAATACAAAAGAAACAAAACAAGACTCAAACAAACCAAGAAAACAAAGAGTTTCAAAATGCAGTTTTTGGTAGTTTCGACCTCTGTTCAAATTTTAGCTCATAACTTTCAAACCGCTGGTCTGATTTTCACGTTCTTTTATTGTTAGATTCAGCACCAAAAAATGAAGAACAGAACGCGAACCAAATTGTCAGCACAATTACCAATTAAAACAGTTTTTAAGCAAAAAGAAACCCCCCCCCCCCCCCCCCCCAAACAAAAAAAACTTAAATGAAACATTGTCCTCAATGTAAAAAGAATCAAAATACACGCAATGAATCAAGCAAAGGAGAAAAAAATTAAAACAGTATAATAAAGAGTAAAGAGTAAGGGTTAGAGCTCCCTGGGCATATAATAATCTCGAGAAGTAAGTGCTGCAAATGCCAAGATCCTCGCATCATCATCATGCATCCAAAACATGGGTTACTTCCCAAGAATCGCTTAATTTAAAGTCTTCAGCCGGACTCAGCGACCATCATATATCTGGGGGATCATCGATACATCACCTCAATGGTCTTGGTTTGTGCCGTCAAAGTATCATTATTCTCTATAGGATCTGTGAGGCTTGATTCAATGAATGGGTTCCCTATAATTTGATCCGCAACTTCGATGTGAAAACAATCATAAGGATCTAAGGGTCTTTTCAAACCTTCAAAGACCTGAAAATTTATAGTAGAATCTTGCATCCGGAGATGTTCCTCCTTTTTTATATTCAACGGCAATTTCCATTAGGAGAAGCTAACACAAAAGAGGCTTACACTAAAGACTTGATCACCTCAGTTCATCACGCTTGGTTGTCTTTGCAGACGTTTTGTTTTGCTTTCAAAACCAAAAAAGTACTGAACAAAACCAAAAAAGTACTGAACAAAAGCAAACAAGTACAGACCAAAAGCAAACAAGTACTTACCAAAACCAGATTCCGTATTTCTCTCACCTCATTCATAGAATTAGAATGCGAAATTCCTACCCTGGTGGAATTGTTAGCGTAAATTATATTGCCACTAATAATGGTGTTGAAGACAGAGCCCCCGTGCTTTCCATCATTTTGGGAATGCTCATGCTCTCTAGAGGCCTGTTGAGGAGGAACAGGAATCATATCAACTACCTCCTGACATTCAGAATTGCCATATTCTGGGGCTGCTGCACCCGTGGTTTCAAATAGCCATACATATGGGTTCCACCTGAGCATACAGCTCTTGAAATCGTCGGAGTTATTGGGTACAGCCCCTGTAAAATTCTCTATAATCGACTCAAAAATCTGCCGCTTTACTCTCCCCCGCTTCATCGAGCCCCCGTGCTTTCCATCATTTTGGGAATGCTGATGCTCTCTGGAGGCCTGTTGAGGAGGAACAGGAATCATATCAACTACCTTCTGACATTCAGAATTGCCAGATTTTGGGGCTGCTGCACCCGTGGTTTCAAATAGCCATATATATGGGTTCCGCCTGAGCATACGGCTCTTGAAATCGTCGGAGTTATTGGGTACAGCCCCTGTAAACTTCTCTGTAATGGACTCAAAAATCCACCGCTTTACTCTCCCCCGCTTCAACGCTACAGCCATTTGATTTTGTTAGATCTGCGTCGGACGATGATGGGTGCACGGGTTGGTTCCCCTAAAAGAAAGGGAAAAGATAAAGAAACGCAGAATTAAAAATGGGAAATGTATATTCTTCTGTGCCTCACTGCCGTAAGGCCACGGGGCTCCTTTAATTCAACGAAGATGGAAAAGCTAATGAGGATGGCAATATAAGACACGTGGTAGCTATCTTAGAGTTACTCGAGTCTGCCCACCAAAACTAGGCATGAAATCCATCTGCAACTTCTTTATAGTATTTGATTAACAATTAGATATTTACTTGATTTACGTGGAAATTTTTAGGGTTAGAGATGCGGCGTCGTTTTAAAGATGAGGTAATAGAATTGGTTAGGGCTCGTCAATGGGCTGGTAGCCTGGCCGAAATGGGCTTCTTGATATAACAATGGTGATTTTTTTTCTCTCTCTTATTTCTCTGTTTTTCTATGTAATCCCTCATCTTGATTACCTACTATTCTGTAGGCCAGTTCTGATACATGTTTTTTATTTCAACTCAGGAGGAAATTGAGGAGCTGGAGTGAGAATCGGCTGCATAGCCAACAATAGGTATCAATAAGCCTAGATTTTTGCACATTTTAGCCAACAATTGGTTGTTTTGGCTGGGTTGATTTAAGTTGTTTGGAAATTCCTTTTGAAAGTTGTAGTAAATGATACAGAATGTGTATGAATTGAGCATATCCGAAACTGAAATTGCTGATGAACTAGCAAAGGTGACTGATATTTGACGTAAAGCCTCAGCAGGCAGCTGGTTGTGTCTTTGACTCAGTGTTACTCTCGTTCGCGTTGCCATTGAAGTGATGAGTTCCATGGTTGTGAATCAATTTCTGAGTCGGGGGACCATCCATTTTCCATTTCACCATCTGCTGGTTTCCATATCAGGTCCTTTTATTCAATAAACATTCAGTCTCCCTACTTGCCATGTTACTAATTTTATTTGACTAAATAAGAATCAGACAGGATATCAAAATAACCCCTTGATTGAGCATTCATTGCCCAAAGATTTTCTCACTTGGATACAGCACAATTGCCTCAAGAAGTAGAGAGGTTTAACTTGATATGAAAGAAGAGCCCAGAATTGAATTATTCATTACTCTCAGCTTATGACAACAAAGTTTTAAACAGAGGATATTGGCCTAAATTCCTAAACTTGTTAGGGCATTAACTTCAGTTGTTTGGAAATTCCTTTTGAAACTTGTGAATTATAGAATGTGTATGAATTGAGCATATCCGAAAATGAAACTGCTGGTGGACTGGCAAAGGTGACTGATATTTGACACAAGGCGAAGCTTCCCTTTTTATTATAGACTGATGTAACAATCAAAGTCGTCTGCCCTTTTTTATATTCAACGGCAATCACTTAGTGAGACATGTTTATACAAGTAATATTGGAATGTCGTCTGATTGTTTTTATTACTCAAATAGGTGAAGTGAAGGCTCTGTTACCTGTGGTTTTCCTGGATTGTCAATTGCAATTTCTAATTTATGCACACTTTATATACTAATGCAGATGCAGAAATGGCAACGAGCATAGTGATGCTTCAGGATCAGCGACTTGTCTTTTCTCAATATTCTTATTTTCGTAACCGCGGAAGTGAAGATTGTAGAGAATTTTTCCCACGGAAACTAGCTGCTCCAGCTAACCAACTGCTTGCCTTCAGATTCAAAGGACAGCACAGGCGTGATTTTGGATTCTTGTATACTTTTGTAACGTCGAACTACTGTTTATCAACAATGTCCAGAAAATGTAAACTACGACAGCCATTATACGTAGAGTGCAGCGTGATTTTGGAGATTATGTTGGGCAACAACACCTATTGGAAATTTGAAGGTGCGGTTTTACTCAACAGATATCAGCTGGTTTTGTCTTTGACTCTGTTACTCTCGTTCGCGTTACCATTGAAGTGATGAGTTCCATGGTTGTGAATCAATTTGTGAGTTGTGGGGGACCATCCATTTTCCATTTCACCATCTGCTGGTTTATCTGCTGGTTTG
Source organism: Prunus persica (assembly GCF_000346465.2). Lineage (NCBI taxonomy): Eukaryota > Viridiplantae > Streptophyta > Magnoliopsida > Rosales > Rosaceae > Prunus > Prunus persica. Next base: position 17,669,985 of record NC_034015.1, read on the forward strand.
CAGGCGGATGATGGCGGTCCCTTTTTGTCTTTGATATTACAAATTTTATTTGACTAAAAAAGTAGCAGACAGGATATTTGAGTATTCATTGCCCAAAGATTTTTCTACTTGGATCCATCGAAATAAGGCCTTGGGTATTCATTAACTAGAAGCAGGGAGGTTTTAACTTGATATGAAAGAAGAACAAATGCAAGAAGAGACAAGAATATTCATTAAACTAGAATGCACATTTTCAATTTCAATTTCAATTAGTACTACAGCTACAGGACAGAAGCTACGCTACAGACTTTATCACCTCAGTTCATCACTCTTGATCGTGTTCACAGACGTCTAGTTTTGCTTTCCCCACCACCTAAGAAGTTTTAGCCAAGAAGGTAAAAGAAGCTTGTGGTCTTTGTCGGAGAAGGCATTCATAGAATCCAAAATTCCTACCCCGTTGGAATTGGTAGCATGAAATGTATTCCCACTGACGACATAGCCGCCGTTGACGACATAGCCGCCGCCTGTGCCGTTGGAGGCCTGTGAGGGGATCAGTTGAGGAACAGGAACAGGTGGTGATTTGCTTAGCAGATATTTATGAATCTCAGCACTTAACTTCTGACGTTCAGAAGTGCCACATTTTGGGGCTGCTACACGAGATTTGATGGCGAGATCACGCCTTTCTTCCTTATTGTATTCTACTGAACCCAATTCACCATCTGGGTAGGTGGGCATTTCATCGATAAGTGCACCTAAAGCATCTCGCACCCTCCATGATGGCTCCCAATCATCCAGTCGCCTTATCCTGATCTTCTTGTGGGTTTGGAAGCGACCATTTTCCGTCAAAAGCGTGAATGAAGGAGGCTTCGATGGGTACTCCTTCGGAAACTGGATCCGCCCATGATAAATCCCACCCTCGAATTCAGTTCCACTAGCGCCTCTGACTCCAAATTGCCATTCATATGGGTTCCGCTCGAGCATGCGGCAGTCAAAATCGTCGGAGGGATTGGATATAATCTCTATATACTCCTCTCCAAGCCGCCCCACCACCCTAGCGACAGTAGGTCCGACTCGATCGGAGGGTTTGGATTCAATCCCACGAATCCGCTTCATCGCCGGGTAGCGATCCAATTCCATTTGATTTTGTTCGATCTGCGTCGATCCGACTCGATCGTCGGAGGGTTTGGATTCAATCTCACTATGCTCCTCTAGATTTCGCTTCATCGCTGGGCAGCGATCCAATTCTATTTGATTTTGTGCGATCTTCGTCGATCCGACTTGATACACCATCACCATCTCTTCCGGTTAACAAAACTTTAAATAAATACTTCTCAAATACGAGGAAAGAAAGCCGGCGGTGTTTAATTATTCTCAAAGGAAAGAGCCGGCAGTGTTGAATTTCATAGGTCTTGTCATGGAGAGTAAATATGCATATCTTGTTGCTATTTCTTCAGAGAAAATTCAAAAGCTGAGATGGATTTGAAGTTCAAGGCTCTCACTACTTACAGTGACAGAGAAGAAGAGGAAAGCTGTAACTAGTTTAGAGATGTCTATTTGGCTCAGAAAGAACTGAACCGGGGAAATCGAGCATTAGATGAAAGCGGAAGGGTAGAGATTGCAAGAAAGCCAAGTCGAGAAGCGGAGAATGCAGAATAGGAGAGTGCGGCGCGCAAAGAGAGGAAAGCGTGAAATTTTTTAGGGTTACAGATGTGGCGTCGTTTTATACATGGGGTAATAGAATAGGTTAGGGCTCGTCAATGGGCTGGGCTTTCTAAGGCGCACCGGGCCGGGCCGGCCTAAATGGGCTTCTTGATATAACCAAGGTCTTTTTTTTCTTTTTTTTTATATGCCATGTTACTAATTTTATATGACTAAATAAGTATCAGACAGGATATCAAAAGAAGCCCTTGATTGAGTATTCATTGCCCAAAGAATTTTCTACTCGGATACAGAACAGTTGCCTCAAGAAGTAGAGAGGTTTAACTTGATATGAGAGAAGAGCCCAGAATTGAATTCTTCATTACTCTCAGCTTATGACAACAAAGTTTTAAACAGAGGATATTGGCCTAAATTCCTAAACTTGTTAGGGCATTAACTTCATCCCACACGACAAGAATTTCAAAAACATATGCAGACAAACTTCTTGCTGTTGTCCACTCACATTCAACAACAAAAATATAGCAAACACAACAAACCAAAGATGCGTTAACTCTACCAGTAATGTATGCTACTATATCTTAAGCATGCTTTGCCTGGAAATCCTTCATGAAATCAACTTCTCAACCCCAGCCAAAGGCATGGCATTATAAATAGAAGCCCTCATCCCTCCCACTGACCTATGCCCCTTGAGCTGAACCATCTTCTCCTTAGCTGCCTCCTTCACAAACTCAGCTTCCAACTCTGACTTCTCAAACGTGAAGGGCACATTCATCAATGACCTCACAGACTTCTCAACTGGGCACCTGTAAAACCCTTTGCTCTCATCAATGGCGTTGTACAAAAGATCAGCCTTCCTCTTGTTCTTCTTCTCAATCTCACCCAAACCACCCTGCTCCAGCAAGTCCTCAAACACCAACCCACACATGTAAATACCATAGCATGGTGGTGTGTTGTACAGAGACTTGTCCTCATCATGAATCTTGAAGTCCAGCATCACAGGTGTGATCTCTTGAGCATTGCCAATCAGATCCTTCCTGATGATCACAACGGTCACTCCGGATGGACCCACGTTTTTCTGAGCCCCAGCATAAATGATCCCAAACTTGGACACATCCACCGGCTTGGAGCAGAAATTTGAGGACATATCAAGAGGCCATTTTTGGGAGTTGGGTAGGTCTTGAACTCAACCCTGTGGATGGTTTCATTGGCGCATATATGCACAAACTTGGCGTCTGGGCTCTGCTCCAATTCTTCAAAAGCTGGGATCTTTGTGTACTTCTCGGACTTGCCGGACCAGATCACCTGGGCTGAGAATACTTCTGGGCCTCCTTGAAGGCCTTTTCTCAATCTCACTCAAACAACCCTGCTCTGCTCCAAGTAGTCCTCAAACACCAATCCACACGTATATATCATAACATTTTTGATGCAGAAATGTTATAAATATTACTTTTATAATTTATTAGTTATTGTAAGAGAAAAACAATTTCAACAATTTCAACAATGCGTTTAACCAGAAGTACATACTATTGCTCTGACGCAACCAATTTCAACAATTAGCTGTTTTAGACTAGTAGTCGATTGTTCACCATTTCATGACCATAACTACTTGAGTCATGGTGGCTGTTCCTTACCTGCTCTTCATCCAGTGTCGTTTGGTTGTTTACTAGTACTATATCTTAAGCACATTTTTTACAGAGATATGTTGCTCTTAACAACACCTTGCAGCATATCAAGAGCTTAGAATTAATGCTTGAATCTGCAATACAGTCTTAATTGAATTGTTTGGGATTCCGTAGGAAAAAAAAAAAAAAAGTTTGTCAAACAAAAAAACCAAAAAAAGAAGTATAAATCCAAAGGAAAGGCGAGAAAATTGGTCGTTCTCTCTCTGGTTAGGTTACATATACATACATTGTCGTGGAGCACAAGTCACAAAATCCTCTGGGGCGGCCCTGCCCAAGTCTATATATTGTATTAATAACCTCTCTCTTCTCATCGACTCAAAATCTTTCAATCCATCGTCGTCTTCTCAGATGAAGAAACCGGTGCAAGTGTATATCAGTTCGGTTCTGAAAGCATGCCGGAACCATGTCGGCAATACTCGTTCACCTCCACAACTGAATATCAAAAGAGTAAGGGCTCCTGCTGCAACTCTAACTGCTCCAACAACAACTCTTGTTGGTCCTCCAGATCTCACAAGATTAACCAACAAGGTCTTCCCCTCCTACGGTAACCCCTGCCTAGATCTGTTTTACCAAGTGGTACCAGACGCCGCCGACGCTGGTACCGATTCCCACAAATATCTTAAGCAACTGCTGCCGGTGGCCTGGTCCCACAATCCCTCAACGACCCTCAAGCTCATCTGCAACATACTCAATGTCCGTGGAAAAAACGACGAAGACGGCTTCTACACGGCGGCGTTTTGGCTCCATCAGAACCACCCTAAGACCCTAGCCTGCAACGTCCCGTCTATTGCCGGGTCCTTGGGCAATTTAACGACCCTTTTGGGAATTCTATACCGGATCCTACAAGACCAAGATCGCCCCCTCCATCTCTGTCTCTACGGGGATATCAGTAAAGTCAGCTCTGCTGGTAGCGAGAAGATCCTAGCCTTGGCCAGAATGGCCGTTGAGAGGTACCAGCGTGACCCGGATTATCGGTTCTTACACGACCGGATTTCGGATCTTTTCGCCGATTGCTTGAAGTCTGATATTCAAAACCTGAACAAACACCAGCAGCAGAGTATCAATGATGATGAGGATGATGAGTCTGCTAAGTGCTTGGAGATAACCTCCGCGGCGGAATGGTGCCCTTCCATCGACTCCTCTTTCGATCACGCCACTCTACTCTGCGAGAGCATCGCCAAGAAGTTTTTTCCCCGAGAATCGTACCCGGAATACGAAGGTGTTGAGGAGGCCGATTACGCCTACAGAGTCCGTCACCGTTTGAGGAAGGAGGTTCTGGTGCCTTTGAGGAAGGTCCTGGAATGTTCCAACTATCACACACGTATGAACAAGTGGGGTTATGATCCGGGATTCAAGCGAGAGCCCTGTGCGGTCAAGAAGTATTTGGAGGACGTGAAAGCCGCTGGCAACTCCAAGATTGAGCCCGGTGCTTTGCTTCCACATGAGATCATAGGCTATGTGAACGACGGGGATGTCGGCCAAGTCGCTGAGATTCAGTGGAAGGCAATGGTGGAGCACATCTACTTAAAGCAGGGCAAGTTCAAAAACTGCTTGCCTGTATGTCATTACTTCGGAGAAACGGCTTTGCAAATACTGATGTCCGAACTGAGTGAAGAGCCATGGAAAGGAAAATTGATCAATTTCAGTAAAAACCCTCAGCTATATTCATTACAAGGGCTTGATGATCTTAAGTCCAAGTGCGAGCTTGTGAAGAGGATGGACTGCCAGGACTGGGAGGTTGATATGCACAAGGTGTTTGATTTGATTTTGGAGGTTGCCGTGAAGGGTCATTTGAATCCAGAGCAGATGATAAGGAGGGTGTTCGTGTTCGCCAGCTACAAAGGCTTTGATGACGCTTTGGGCTATGACCGTTGCTGGAAGACTGATTATGAGGCGATACAGCGAAAGTTCAAGGACAAAGGGTACGGGGATGTGGTGCCACAGATTGTGTTTTGGAATGTGTGCAATGTTATCCCTACTTCCGTGCGTTCTACACAACAAGGGGTGGCGATGTTGAGTGGCTTCCACACAAATTTGATCAAGTCCTTTTTGGACAATGACGGCGAAATTGGTCCGGAGCATGTCATGGAAGCAGCCATATCTTACACAGAATATCAAAATCTAGTAGTAGTGGACTGAATCTCTGATCATCCTATGCTAGAGTCTAGGAAATGACAACACTATTTTCATACTAATAGATTGCGACAGTACGGCTATTCAATTTTCACCCGTTAACAAAGCGCACATACATCAATGACCTAACAGACTTCTCAACTGGCCACATTGCTCTCATCAATGGCGTGCGTTGTACAAAAGATCAGCCTTCCTCTTGTTCTTCTTCTCAATCTCACTCAAGCTACCCTGATCTGCTACAACAAGTCCTCAAACATCAATCCACACATTTATATCTGATATATCATAACATTTTTCTGCGCCCCAGTATAGATGATCCCAATTTTGGACTCATCGACAGGCTTGGAACAGAAATTTGAGGACATATCAGCAATCAAGAGGCCATTTTTGCTACTGAATATTTATGTAGCTGCTTATATTCAAATATTTCCTCATCTGTCTTCTGTACTCGCATGTTGTACTTGCATTTGCTTATAAAAATAAAAAATAAAAGAAGAGGCCTACGCTACAATCTTAGTTATTTAACTGTATAGGTAAATTGTTACATGGTACCCAATTTACTATAAATAAAGGTCAATTATTTTACTATAAAAACAAGTCTATTATTTATTGACAATTTTTTTTTTCTTGCTATAGGTGGGTTACATGACGAAATTAGTAAATTACCAATTCATAATTCAAATTTTGAATTCGTAGTGAAAGATGCATTAAATCAGGATTTTAAGTTTCTTACTATATGTATTTCCAAGGGCAAAAGGGACAAACAAAAAAGAGATATAAATGCAGTGGGACACCATAGATTAAACTTAATAAAAACCGAATTTCGACAACAACAAAATTAAAATAAGAACCGAATGATTAAGGCTGGAGGGCAACTCATACTGAGCCTAACTACTTATTCTTACCTACACAACCAACGGTGGACTAAAACATAAGTGTTGGGCTGGAGAATTGGCATCCTAAACATGGTCGTCCAATTTTTGCTTCTTCACCAAAGCCAACACCGTTTTGCTTTCTTGGGGTTGAAGGCCTCATTCATAGAATCCAAAAATCCTACTCCGTTGGAATTGATAGCATGAAATGTATTCCCAATAACATTCACGACAGAGCCGTTGTCGCCGCCGCTGCTGCCTGTGCCACCTGTGCCGTGCTTTCTTTTGGCTCCATGATTTTGGAAATGCAGTTGAGGAGGAACAGGAATAGGGGGTACCTTGCTTAGCATATATTCATGAATCTCATCAATTACCTTTTGACGTTCACAAGTGCCATATTTTGGGGGTGCTGCACGAGATTTGACGGCTAGGGCACGCCTTTCTTCCTTATTGTATTCTACTGAACCCAATTCACCATCAGGGTAGGTAGACATTAAATCAATAAGTTCAAGTAAAGCATCTCGCACCCTCCATGATGGCCGCCATTTCAATCTGATCTTGGTTTTGATTTTGAAGCGCCCATTTTCCGTCAAAAACATGAATGACGGAGGCTTCGATGGGTAATCCTCCGGAAACTGGATCCTCCCATGATAAATCCCACCCTCGAATTCAGTTCCAATAGCGCCTCTGACTGCAAATTGCCATTCAAACATGTTACGCCCGAGCAGGCCGCACTTGAAATCGTCGGAGGGATTGGATTCAATCTCATCATACTCCTCTGCAACCCGCTTTAACGCCAAGTACAACTTGTCCTCCTCCATCGCACTCGATCTACGACGGTCAAACTCCTCTTGAAACCGCTTCCGCGCTGAGTGGCACTTGTCCTCCTCCTCCATCACAGATCCACCTCTTCCGGTTAACAAAACTTTAATAAATATATAGCAGATCTGGGTTGTTGCTGTTTCTTGAAATACCACGTAAATATGCAGGCTGGTCTAAAAGATTACCTATTGGTCAATATTTTGACCCAAAATAAAAAAATTATCCAGGTAAGAGTGACGACAACTCATTGCTCCTTCCCCTCATGTGGCATCCGGGTTTCAACGCGTAGTAATGTGCACTCTTGAGGAAACCCCAAATAATAATGTATTATCCCCCTCCCCTTCGACTAATTTTGGGGTGTTCCGGCTACACCACCCGGAACATATAAAAATTTATCCTCCCTCTCCTTCCTAGTGGCAGAAGAAAATAAAAAATAAAAAAAACTTATCCTTACACTTCAATTTTATGATATATATTTCTTCCGTATTTCTCATTATCTTTTGCTTCTTGTTGTTTGCAGTTTTCTTTAAATTTTTAGTTACACTTACTTTCAAGTCTTGCCGAAAAAAGAAGGAAAACTTGGGTTATTGTAACCGGAGTATTATAATATCATGGCTGGTCACAGCTTACAAGTGTTTGGAGCCAGGTGATGTTCTTGTTTGCATGAATGGGGAAGTGAGTTATGCTTTTCGACTCACGATTAATTTATGCTCAAGGCTGAGCTTGGCAACCTGGGAAGAACGCAGAAGCCTCCTCAGCAGGGAGGTGGTTGTGTCTTTTGGCTATGCTAATCCGGTTCACGTTGCCATATCTATTGCCATTGAAGTGATGAGGTGTTTTTGTTTCCTTGGCAGTGAGTTGGGACCATCCATTTTGCATTTCACTATCTGGTGGTTTGCACTAGGAGATAATGTTGGATTCGGCTTGAATTAAAAAGCCCAATTTTTTGTTTCATAAAGCTTACGGCCCATTTATTTGGTTGGGGTCAGCATATTTGCCCCACATAAATATATTATCCCCCTCCCCTTCCTACCTAGTTGTTTGGTTTAATATGAATTTTAGATTTTGGCAAGGCAGCAAGCCCAAAGAAGCGCTTCTCTTGATTACTACTGTTCTTTAGGTCAGTTCTGATACACGTTTTTTCGTTTCAAATCAGGAGGAAATTGAGGAGCTCGTGAGAATCGGCTGCATAGCCAACAGGTATCAAGAAGCCTTGATTTTGCAGATTTAAGCCTCTGTTCTTTAAAAAAAACTTACATGTAACGGAAATAACACTGTTTTGCTATCTTTGGTCAATAACACAATGACTCGTAAAAAAGTTATCCTATATGTCATTGCGTTATTGACCGGAGATAGCAAAACCCATCCCCATTACATGAGAGTTTATCTCCTGTGCTTTTGGCTTGGTTGATTTCAGTTGTTTCGAAATTCCTTTTGAAAGTTGTGAATTATAGAATGTGTATGAACTGAGCATATCCGAAAATGAAACTGCTGATGGACTGGCAAAGGTGAGGTGACTAATATTTGACATAAGGTAAAATCACCTCCAATTTTGTTTGCTTTTATTGATATATATCTATTTATGAATGTTGTGACATATATATAGGAATCTACGTTGAAGGCTGAGCTTCGCAACATGGAAAAAAACGCCGAAGAGGGAAAGAGTAGATATGACCTACCTAAAAAATGTAATCTTAAAGCTTCTTGAACAGGTATTATAGACTGATGTAACATTCAAAGTCGTCTGCCCTTTTTATAAACAAGTAATATTGGAATGTCGTTTGATTGTTTTTATTACTCAAATAGGTGAAGTGGAGGCTCTGTTACCTGTGGTTGTCCTGGATTTTCAATTGCAATTTCTAATTTATGCACACTTTATATACTAATGCAGATGCAGAAATGGCAACAAGCGTACCGAGCATCCGGAGATGTACATCCTAGCCCGAGCGAGTGATGCTTCAGGATCAGCGACTTCTCTTTTCTCAATATTCTTATTTTCGTAACCTCAGAAGTGAAGATTGTAGAGAATTTTTTCCACGGAAACTAGCTGCTCCAGCTAACCAACTGCTTCCCTCCAGATTCAAAGGTGGAGATGCGATCATAGTAAATCTTGTATTCTTTTGTAACGTCGAACCATTGTTTATCAACAATGTCCAGAAAATGTAAACTACGACAACCATTATACGTAGAGTGTAACAAAGAACAGCACAGGCGTGATTTTGGAGATTATGTTGGGCAACAATACCTATTGGAAATTAGAAGGTGCGGTTTTACGCAACAGATATCAGCTGGTTTTGTCTTTTGACTCTTTTACTCTCGTTCGCGTTGCCATTGAAGTGATGAGTTCCATGGTTGTGAATCAATTTGTGATTTGGGGGACCATCCATTTTCCATTTCACCATCTGCTGGTTTGCAGGCGGATGATGATGGGCCCTTTTTTTCAATGAATATTCAGTCTCCCTACGCGCGATATTACTAATTTTATTTGACTAAAAAAGTAGCAGACAGGATATTTTGAGTATTCATTGCCCAAAGTATTCATTAATTAGAAGCAGAGAGGTTTTAACTTGACATGAAAGAAGAATCAATGCAAGAAGAGCCAAGAATATTCATTAAACTAGAATGCACATTTTCAATTTCTATGTAGTTGTACATGAGAGAAGCTACAAGAAAAAGAGGCATACGCTACAGACTATCACCTCAGTTCATCACTCTTGGTCGTGTTCACGGACGTCTAGTTTTGCTTTCTCCACCTAAAAAGTTTTAGCCAAGAAGGTAAAAGCTTGTGGTCTTCGTCGGAGAAGGCATTCATAGAATCCAAAATTCCTACCCCGTTGGAATTGGTAGCATGAAATGTATTCCCACTGACGACATAGCCGCCGTTGACGACATAGCTGCCGCCAGTGCCGTTGGAGGCCTGTGAGGGGATCAGTTGAGGAAGTTGAGGAAAAGGAACAGGTGGTGACTTGCTTAGCAGATATTCATGAATCTCATCAATTAACTTCTGACGTTCAGAAGTGCCATATTTTGGGGCTGCTGCATGAGATTTGACGGTTAGATCACGCCTTTCTTCCTTATTGTATTCTACTGAGCCCAATTCACCATCTGGGTAGGTGGGCATTTCATCGATAAGTGCATCTAAAGCATCTCGCACCCTCCATGATGGCTGCCAATCATTCAGTCGCCTTATCCTGATCTTGTTGTGGGTTTTGAAGCGACCATTTTCCGTCAAAAGCGTGAATGAAGGAGGCTTCGATGGGTACTCCTTCGGAAACTGGATCCGCCCATGATAAATCCCACCCTCGAATTCAGTTCCACTAGCGCCTCTGATTCCAAATTGCCATTCATATGGGTTCCGCTCGAGCATGCGGCAGTCAAAATCGTCGGAGGGATTGGATCTAATCCATCTATACTCCTCTACAATCCGCCGCACCGCCTCTGAGAAAAGCCTAGGAGTCACACAACCGATTTCCGTTTGATATTGTCCGATCCGCGTCGATCCGACTCGATCGGAGGGTTTGGATTCAATCCCACGAATCCGCTTCATCGCCGGGTAGAAACCCAATTCCATTTGATTTTGTTCGATCTGCGTCGATCCGACGAGTCTCACTATACTCCTCTAGAATCCGCTTCATCGCTGGGTAGCGATCCAATTCCATTTGATTTTGTTCGATCTTCGTCGATCCGACTTGATCCACCACCATCTCTTCCGGTTAACCAAACCTTAAATCAATACTTCTCAAAATACGAGGAAAGAGAGCCGGCGGTGTTTAATTATTCTCAAAGGAAAGAGAGCCGGCAGTGTTTAATTTCAAAGGTCTTGTCATGCAGAGTAAATATGCATATCTTGTTGCTATTTCTTCAGAGAAAATTCAAAAGCTTGGATGGATTTGAAGTTCAAGGCTCTCACTACTTACAGTGACAGAGAAGAGGAAAGCTGTAACTGTTTGAGAGTTGGACAGAACTAGTCTAGAGGTGTCTATTTGGGTGAGAAAGAACTGAACAGGGGAAATCGAGCATGAGATGAAAGCGGAAGAGTAGAGAGTGCAAGAAAGCCAAGTCGAGAAGCGGAGATTGCAGAATGTGAGTGCGGCACCCAAAGGGAGGAAAGCGGGGAGATTTTTAGGGTTAGAGATGTGGCGTCGTTTTAAAGATGAGGTAATAGAATAGGTTACGGCTCCTCCGTGGGCTGGGCTTTCTAGGGCGCACCGGGCCGGGCCGGGCCGGGCCGAAATGGGCTTCTTGATATAACCAAGGTGATTTTTTTTTTCTCTCTCTCTAATTTCTCTGTTTTTCTATGTAATCCCTCATCTTGATTACTACTATTCTGTAGGTCAGTTCTGATACATGTTTTTTGTTTCAACCCAGGAGGAAATTGAGGAGCTGGAGTGAGAATCGGCTGCATAGCCAACAGGTATCAAGAAGCCTAGATTTTTGCACATTTTAGCCAACAATTGGTTGTTTTGGCTGGGTTGATTTAAGTTGTTTGGAAATTCCTTTTGAAAGTTGTAGTAAATGATACAGAACGTGTATGAATTGAGCATATCCGAAATTGAAATTGCTGATGAACTAGCAAAGGTGACTGATATTTGAGTAAAGCCTCAGCAGGCAGCTGGTTGTGTCTTTGACTCAGTGTTACTCTCGTTCGCGTTGCCGTTGAAGTGATGAGTTCCATGGCTGTTAATCAATTTCTGAGTTGGGGGACCATCCATTTTCCATTTCACCCCATCTGGTGGTTTGCAGGCAGATGATGATGATGGGTCCTTTTTTTCAATAAACACTCAGTCTCCCTACATGCGATGTTACTAATTTTATTTGACTAAAAAATTATCAGACAGGATACCAAAATAAGCCCCTCGAGTATTCATTGCCCAAAGAATTTTCTACTCGGATACAGCACGATTGCCTCAAGAAGTAGAGAGGTTTAACTTGATATGAATGAAGAGCCCAGAATTGAATTATTCATTACTCTCAGCTTATGACAACAAAGTTTTAAACAGAGGATATTGGCCTAAATTCCTAAACTTGTTAGGGCATTAACTTCATCCCACACGACAATAATTTCAAAAACATATGCAGACAAACTTCTTGCTGTTGTCCACTCACATTCAACAACAAAAATATAGCAAACACAACAAACCAAAGATGCGTTAACTCTACCAGTAATGTATGCTACTATATCTTAAGCATGCTTTGCCTGGAAATCCTTCATGAAATCAACCAACTTCTCAACCCCAGCCAAAGGCATGGCATTATAAATTGAAGCCCTCATCCCTCCCACTGACCTATGCCCCTTGAGCTGAACCATCTTCTCCTTAGCTGCCTCCTTCACAAACTCAGCTTCCAACTCTGACTTCTCAAGCGTGAAGGGCACATTCATCAATGACCTCACAGACTTCTCAACTGGGCACCTGTAAAACCCTTTGCTCTCATCAATGGCGTTGTACAAAAGATCAGCCTTCCTCTTGTTCTTCTTCTCAATCTCACCCAAACCACCCTGCTCCAGCAAGTCCTCAAACACCAACCCACACATGTAAATACCATAGCATGGTGGTGTGTTGTACAGAGACTTGTTCTCATCATGAATCTTGAAGTCCAGCATCACAGGTGTTATCTCTTGAGCATTGCCAATCAGATCCTTCCTGATGATCACAACGGTCACTCCGGATGGGCCCACGTTTTTCTGAGCCCCAGCATAGATGATCCCAAACTTAGACACATCCACCGGCTTGGAGCAGAAATTTGAGGACATATCCGCAATCAAGAGGCCATTTTTGGGAGTTGGGTAGGTCTTGAACTCGACCCCATGGATGGTTTCATTGGTGCATATATGCAAATACTTGGCGTCTGGGCTCTGCTCCAATTCTTCAAAAGCTGGGATCTTTGTGTACTTCTCGGACTTGCCGGACCAGATCACCTTGGGCTGAGAATACTTCTGGGCCTCCTTGAAGGCCTTGTCGCCCCACGACCCAGTAACCACGTAATCAACTTTATCGTCAGGTTTGCAGAGATTTAGAGGTATGGCGGCGAACTGGGTGGTGGCGCCGCCTTGGAGGAACAAAACGGAATATTCCGGTGGGATGTTCAGAAGGGTTCGGAGGTCCGCCTCCGCCTTCTGGATTATGGAGAGGAACTCTTTGCCTCTGTGGCTCATTTCCATGACGCTCATCCCAGATCCGCGCCAGTTGTAGAGCTCTGATTGGGCCTTCAAGAGGACGTTCTCGGGTAGATTGGCAGGTCCGGCGGCGAAGTTGAAGACCCGATCTTGGGACTGGGGCTGGGCCGGTGGGCGATCCTGGATGTGGGTCGTGGTGGCTGAGCATTTGACGGAGATGGCCTTGTTGGGGTTTAGGGTGGTAGTGGTGGTGGTGAGACGAGTGGAGGTCATGGGGATGGTGGTGAAGGGTATTTTGGGGTTTTTGAGGAATTGGGTATTTGGGTTTTGGAGGAGGAGAGAGTGAGGTGAGGTTGCCATTGCCATGGTGGAGCTGTTGCTTCAGAGCAAGCGAAAGAGAAAGAAGAAAGAGAGAGGGTGAGAAGAGGGCAGAGGGGTTTGGTGGCAAAGATCTGAATCATGTTGGGGGTATTTATAATTTAATATTTAGTGGGATGGTAAAATTGGATATCGAAATAGGTTATGATATACTGCGAAGCAAAGGCCATATATTAATTAACATGTATTATATTTGAAAGTTTCGAATTTTGATATGTGGGGGTTGGTGGAAAGGTTAAAAACTTGAAATTAGCAAAAATATTGTTGTTTTGAGGAAACGTCGTCGTTGCCAAGTATTTATCTGTGTGCGCTTTTGGTGTCTTCTTCTGGTGGGGGGCCTACATTTCAGTCAGAGGTAGTTCAGTTGTGGAAGACACAAACACCTTGCCGCACAAGAACTTCTTTCCCAAGGACAAAGAAAAATTGGTATTTTGCTCTATAATAAATAGAAAAATTGGGCATTCATATCAAACAGAAAAATTGAGAAAATGAAGTCATTTCATTTGTATCATCACATTATTTATTCTCCAAGAAGGAACAACAATGGAAGTAAAGTTCAAAGTAAAAAATTTCAAATGAAAAATGAGTATGTTCAATTAGAACATACAACCATGGCTGTCAATCAAGCTAACACTTGAGGCTGCAAAGCTTAGAAATCTAGAAAACCCAATTTCCCCAGGTGCAACCACAGTTGCTGCTGAATTATTATGTGCAATTCTTCTTCTTTCTTCTTCTTCTTCTTCTTCCCCACCCAATGAAACCCAATTACAAAGTCATATGTAATGTTAGTAGTATATGCTCTGCTATAGTTGAGTCTGTATGAGAAACTGTGCTGGTTCCGAATTTGCGGTGAAGCCAAACTTGGATGTACAATACTTCCTATGTACCCCTGTGAGTCTCCCTGTTGGTGCCTTCTGGTGGAAGCCAACCATCAAACTTGAGCATTCTCTGTTACCACAATTCAAGAAATTACTACTCATTAGTAAATTCTCCATGTAAATGTTAGTTGTCAAGAAATTACGTAATAGTAAAAAATCTTTTCATGTAATGCTCTAGTTTAGGGAAGGAAGAACTCACAAAAGCTTATCTTCTGAGTAGCTTGTGTGCCACTCACAGGTTCTACTCCACTGCTTGAACCCATAAAGAGTAGCTTGAGCAGTATAGACTGCAGCAGCAGCTAATAAAGATGGTGGAAACTTGAGCATCTCATACTCCACCAGAGAAAGCTCTATCAAGAAGAAGGATAGCAGTTCAAGCTGTTTTGAGGTCATTTAAAATAAAAAAAATTAGAATCCCATTACCGCAAAAAACTAATTGATTGATATTAGATGAAGCACTGCCTACCTTCTTGTCAGATTGAGCAGCCTTGAGGAACCTTTTCATGAAAACATACGGTGTCGGAACTGACATGTTAAATTGCAATGTATTAAGCATCAAGTTCTCCTGCAGGTTTAAGAAAGGTAAGGAAAGAGAATTTCAGTTAGACCTATTGCTTAGAGAAGTAACTTTATTTTCAAAGTATAAAAAACCATTAAGGATAGTCAACCAAATAAAGAAAACTGAATTACCATTTCCAGGACTTCCTTCCTTGTGTAAGCCTTATCTGATATAAGGATTAAATCCCCAACTACTGGAACAGAAACTTCCTCATATTTGCATGCTAAAAGCATGGCAACCAGACCAACCAATTGAAGCTTCTTTCTTACAACTGTTTGCTTGGATAAAAATCTATCTATAAGATTCACAGTAAGAAACAATGTCTCCTTCAGGAGTTCAAACTTGTCGTGCACCTGTTGATTCCGATAAGCAGATTAATCATTTACGAACGAGGTTGATTAACAATATGCATTGCTGATTAACGCACCAGAAACCAATTGCCATTTAGGCATATTGAGTCAGTAGGAAAGGATAGTATACCTCAATAAGCCAGTCAATTAGTATAGCCCTCATCTTCTCATTGATGTCAAATTGTTGTTCCAGATAGTTAGGTGGGACACAGCTAAAACCCTGCACATATGAGTGTTGGTTAGTCATCACACTTGGGTTGAATTTGATGTTTTCCTACTCAGTTTCAAAGAGCACATCAATAGTTTTGGCTGAAAGAGGAAATATATCAATTTCCGCTGAGAAGCCTAAGTGACAAAATTGTACAAGCATCTTACAGAAAAGCTTTTCATGTCCACTAAGAATGCAAGCCAACCAATTTTAAATAAAGTTTTAGCTCCAACATAAATGCTTCCCCCATATGTAGATGTTGCTATTCTCTTATGACCTTAAAAAGAAATCCAAAATAGATTTACTTGTCATTCTAGATATGCAATTCTAAATGTGGCAGCTAGGTTAGCATATAGTATGCCTTAGCATAAGCCTACGCTATTTCCTTGAAAGCGCAAATTGGATGAGTTTAAAAATATAATTTTAAGGTGTCATTCAGGTCATGTTTCTTGTGTAATTTGTAGAATTGATTTCTATGAATGATTGAAAATGAATTGACAGTAAGGCTAATTTTTCAACCACAGAATGTTGCTAACTTTTCAACCACATTGGAAAAAAAGAGAGCAACTTACCTCCATTCTCCTATAATAAGCATAAAGATCCTCAACATATTCTACAACTGCAAGTGGATTCTTCAAATCGCAGCCATCAATGTCCACAATCGGCTCTTCCATAATATCCTCCATCTCAATCTCCTTCTAAAAAATTTAATTTTTAATTGAATCAGTAAATTGTGTTTGCTAATAAATAAACACAGTCCAAAACTTGACATGTTTTCCAGAAAGAAAGAAGTACCGTATCATCTGCTTCATCCGGCACTGTTTCTGCTTGTTCTAAAAACATGGGCTCCGGTTGGTCAGCCTGGTCTTCAGGTGACTCGCATTCCTCGTCTATGAATATACAATCTCCAAAACCAGTTGAGTTAATGGCTGATGTGTTTGGTAGCTCGGGCAACTTTGTTTCCTGCTTATATAAATCACACCAACCATCAATATAAGGTAAATAGAGTTATAAATCAAATCATAGGAGGGATAATGGTACTACCTTCGCACAATGCTGCTGAGTGCTTTCAATTTGTGCAGCGAACTTCCTATAGAAAAATGCAAATCAAAATCACATTCTGATGAAAATGCAGATTAGCAATTTCACATTGGTGTCTCATCTCATCTCATGTTGTCTTGGGATTTGAACAAACAAAAATGAAAATGTCTCAGTTGAAGCATGAAAGATCTGAGATCAAAATTTGAATTTCATTCTTCCCGCCCCAACACATTCTCTTGACAACCCAAAAATGGAAAAGAAAAGTGAAAAACAAAAGGGTCAAATTCTAACCTTGTAATTGGTCTATGCGCTGGATCTGCCTGCTTCTTTTCATAGAATTCACGTTTTCTGGGTAGAGAAAAAAAAACAAAAATCAATTCAAAAAAACAAAGGCTGTCCTAAAGATGAAGAATTCAAAGATGAGCAAACAAGGAAAATTACTCTGGGAAGGCTCTCTTGTTAACAACACAGGGGTATCCTTGAGCCGCCACTAAACTTCCATTAATGACTCCTAAGGCCCTCCTGGTGTGCCTAACCTGCTGTTGTCCAAGCTTACCGGTACCCACATTTAGTCCTCCTACATTTTATTCCAAAAATAAAAAATAAAAAACCGAAAAAAGTCAGAATCTTTGGCTTTTACATCCATCTCCACCCTTAAATCTCACAAATCTAATGCCAAGATTGTGCAAAATCAACCCCATTCACCTTGCATAGTTGTTGGTCTGACCAGATTAGAACGGTTCTCATCAGAAATAACCATTTTTGCTGTTAATGATGGTTATCTGAAAGGAACAATCAATCAAAATCAAACCCAAGTGAGCAGAGGCTTTGAACAACTCAGCCACCCTCTATAGTTTACCCCAAGAGAGCATCTAAGACTGAGAGAGCCCACAAATACAGGTACTGGTAGAAATAAAAGTGACAGAAACTGTGGGTATTTGTCTGAAGGGAGAGTGACCCAAAAGCCCTCACTTTTTTCAAATACAACGGCTAGTGAAATCTGACCGTTGGATCATGCGGATTGAGATGACTTTCTATGTGTGCCTCCTTCCTAACAACGGTCACCTGGTTGGCATGTGGTGCGGTCTTATGGGATTTCAAATTAAACAAAATTTTATGTCTCAGAGTGAGAGAGGGAGGGAAAGAGTGAGATTTTTTTACCTTTTTTATTTTATGATATCCAATGATTGGGGGTCGGTCGGTACAAGACAGTGCTTTTTGGTTACGCCACCTCCAGCCACAGAACAATCATATGCGCTCCAGCCCACCGGCGCCTTCTTTTTTTCTTCTTTTTTTATGAAAATTTTAAAAGTAAATAATCCTATTTACCTAATTAGGATGGTTATATTTAGTAGATTAGTAAGGCCTGAATGATTTAGCATCTGACCAATTTGTGTACCTTCTTATTTGTCGAAAGATTTTGAACCTAATATTTAAATTAAGAATCCGACTCTCGTAATCTCTTTTTCAATTTGTGTACAAAAGGGATTTTCTTATATTTTCTTATATTTACCGTTATTTAAGTTATAAGAGCATTCTCACGCTAATGAGCGGGAAGAATTTGGAGAACCGTTGACAAGATTTGGTAGAGCGGGAAGGACCGTTGGAACACAGAGAAGAATTTATAAAAGCATTAACGAATTTGTTGTTTCATTTATTTGATATATTAACATAATTTATTTGATATATTATTTTCCTTTTTGGAATAAAAGCAAAACCATGTTCAATGAAATGGAGTGATGAGTGTTGCATGCAATACACCAAATTTATTGCAATGACTTATTGAGTTAGGTGTGAAGGACCTATCATAGCAGCTTTTTGTGGCACAATAAATACTTTTCCATAAGTATGTAATAATCAAAATAGGGAAATTAGTCAACAAGATGACATAAGTAGACTAGAATTGAAAATTCCTATTTGGATGGAATTTTTTTTAAAAATTTAGATTCAACATGTAGTAGAAATTGATTAACTGGATTTTAGAAAATTTTATTATATTATTAACCAAAGTCAGGTATAATTTATAAACTTGATTGGTGTTTGAAAAATATACAAATTTGACTTATTAATTAAACGGGAGATTTGAATTTTATTCGACGAAAAAAACAGGGAAATTTGAAATCTCTCAATTTCTTTTAAAAAAATAAGAAGTATGTAAATTTATTAAACAAAGAGTGGTCCATTACGAAAATAGTATGTAGTTTTATTTGTGCATAATATGAATCAAAATCATTGATAGATAGACAATATCATATCCAAACTGAGGATAGTAAAATTACTTTTCCTGGACATAATGGGACATCTGCTTTGGCATACCCATTCCCGAAAAATATTCAAGCTATTCAAAAGTTGGACAAACAAGAAAAAAGGAAAAAGAAAGAGTAAATTTATTTCTGTTAGATACACAAAATATAACAAATGATATGATAAAAATTGGATTTTTAATTTTCCACGTAAGGTAATTTATTAATACAATCTCCCTGTCATTTTGAAAAATTAAAAATTAAAAATAAAATAAAATAAAAATAAAGTTGACATGAAAAACAAAGCTAAAATTAAACAAGAACAGAGAAAGTACATTTCATCTGAGCACAAAAAAGAAAAAGAAAAGAGAAAAGTACGTTTCGCGAATTCAGGCCCACTCCATTGCTCTGCTCTGGCCTGTAACCAAACAAATCAAGAAGAGAGTCTAAAACACCCCTTTAATAAGAAAACATACTCAATTCAGCCCACACACTTATTCAAAAGACCATCCTTGAAAATTTGTATCCCACTCCCCCAGTCGTTTGTACTAAAAAAAAAGACCATCCTTGAATAAATTATGAAATAGATACAAAATTTGTGATACAATTATGCTCCTTAATCAAAGATCAGTATTAACTACGGCTAATCAAAATTGTTAAACCGAAGAATGAAGTGAAAAAGAGGGCAGACGGCATAATGATACAATGAGCACAACCTTGAGGTATTTTTAAGGGTATTTCCCCCAGCTCCTAGGATTTTATGACACACCTGCAGACAAAAATGGAAGAATTATTCGTGCCAATTGCGTGCATACGAGAAAGAGGATAGAGGGGGGAGGTACAAAAACAAACGCCATTTTGTTAGTTACAGAAAATATTATCTCTTAAAGAGACTAGATAGTCGAGGTAGACCGCCTTTCTTGTTGTCTGCTACTTGTTTGCGTTTCTGAATCTCCTCACTGCTGACGACACTAGGTAACGGAGGTAGACTGCCTTTCCCCTTGTCTGTTACTTGTCTGTCTTCCACAATCTCCTCACTGATCACTTTCTGTGTTTTCTTCTGAAACATGTTTTTCAGCTTAATGGTATCCTCCTGACTTGAATTATGCTTCTTAACTTTGTTTAATTGCTGTTTGGTAGCCATATCAGGTGGCATACATTCCTGCAGCTTCTCTATCGTCTTCAAGTGCATCTTCTTCTCTCCCTTATTCTGGAACTTCTCATCCTCAGAAAGCTCCTGATTTTTCTTAATCCCCTCCTCTTCCGGTAACTGAAATTTTCTCTTCGCCAACATATTTCCCAGAACTGCAATTAACTCTCTCTGAGGTGCTTGACACAATTCAACGACCCCTTGCTTATCGATAGCTGTATCTTGCTCAAACAGATTGCATTTCTGTTCTTTCAACTTCAGTTTCTTGGACATCTCTTGTTTTACTTCAGGGGTATCTGGTATAAGGCTGTGTTTTCTACCCTTATTGTAATTTTTAACGTTCTCCTGCAGCAGGTGGTAGTCCAACTCCTGAACAACTTCCTTCCCTTGCAAAATCCCACTGTTCATGGTTTCTAAAATAACTTTTCCAATAACAAACCTAACCTCACTCAAATAGCCTTTCCCAAGAGAGTGGTAATCAATCTGAAAACTCTTCCTTCCTTTATTGTAAGATTTGATGTTCACCAGCCCTTTAAAAATTTCAGCAACCTCTTCAGCCATTTTCTTTGGTACAAATACCTAAAGCATCAAATAAGTTTTACTCGTATTAGGGACATATTATAAAACATAAAAGCACACCAACCAAAGAAAATCTACATACAAGCACTCTAACGAACATTTTAAAAAGAACCACTACAAGGGTTACCGCCTGGGATGGCATTTGACAGAAACAGCACATAGTAGGCCATTAAAAGAGTCAGATAAGGAGAAACTATCAAAAACTATCATTTAGTCTATAGTCCAACAATTTGTGACTTTGTCCTTTGAGAAAAAATCAAGGCATGCTAAGATAAAAGGTAACAAAAGTGCAGATAAAATCATTCTGAACCGTGGTTGAATATTAATGCTATATGTGATAACAACACCATTTAAGGGTGGGATCAGCAAACTGAAGATAAGTGACATGAGAGGCACTACAAAACATACTTCTCTTTTTCTTTTTCTTCTGCTCCAAGTTACAGCTTAGGAATTGAAAATCAATTAGATGTACTTACCAACCCAGAGCATGGGAAAACAGGATATCTGGACATTGATTCAATAAGACTCTCTGTTGCAGTTAAAGCGGAAATAGAATCTAGCACAAAAGAAGCTAACTGGGAAACTTCTTTTGCAAGTACTTTGTCTGATTTAAATTCAGATGAGCATAAGATCTCAGGTACATAATTAACGATCCCTTCAGCATTGTCTCTGGAAAATTTAACACCTTCTTCCCATTCTTCATGATACAGGACAGAAGCAAAAGTCAACACTACAAGAGCATCTTGTGGGTTATTCACTAGTGCAAGGTGAAATGCCAACAGTCCGACCCTGTAATAAACACAAGTAATCAGCAGTGACATCTACAGTACACATAAAAACCCAAAGTTTGTACCAAATGCTGAATTCCAATTTGCTTAGGAGTAATGAACAGGCAAAACTAGCTTAGGAAGTGTCAAGTCCTGCAAATCTTGTACTCTCACTTGAAATCATTTCCATAAGTTGATTGCCAATATAAATGGGAGCAAAACTGTTAATTCCTAAATTCAAAATTTTAAACTAGTACCCGGGAACAAGCTTATAAACTAAACAAATAAAATGAACTTTCCATGATGTGTTAAATACTATAAATTAACAGAAACAAACAATAAACAATTATCTCACCATAAAGTGGACTCAGAAGGTCGATCACAGCTAACCACTTTATCCAAACTAGAGAATAGCTTCTGTTGAAAAAGAAAAGAACAATCAAAGTCTAACTAAATTTCAGTGCTGGGTATACATTAATTTGGCTCAACACGGAAAAAAAAATAGTCATGCACTAAAGACCTATACTTTCTTGTCTTTCATAATCTCCTAAGATTTCCAGGAATTATGGATTTCCTTTTTTTTTCGGTTACAGCTGAAGAAACTTTTTGTAGTGCTATGCTTACCATCAACATCGTGGAACTCTGAGCAGTTTTCATATTTTTGCTCTGTCGATCAAAGTATGCTGCCTGCAATGCTAACAATCTATCATATATGCAACTAATGACTAAGAAATTATTTTATAATAAGGCAATTCAGGAACTGTGAAAACACATACATGCAAGGGAAGTAGAATTTTGAGTAGATCAAATCTCCATAGCAAACAGAATGATGGCTCAGCAGCTCCATAAGAGAGCATATAGTTCAACTCCATCATTATTCTGGACTGAATTGAAAATGAATGTCAGTTTAAACAATTGGAAAAGGAGAAAGGTACAGCAAATAAACTTAAACAAATACAGTCCTTCAGAGGTACCTTATCCAACTTTAAAATGGATGAAGAAAGCCTATGCATCGCAGTCTCAGTTTCTTTTGATATTGACAAACTCAGACGAGCAGCAATTCTTAAACCCCGCAAGATTCGTGCTGCATGACAGAGTTTGCATATGATCCCGTTATTTTAATCCAATACAATCATTCAGCTGTTGCATCCAAATGGTGTCAAAGTTTGCATAAAAAAACACCTACCGCAATCCTCTTCAAATGATAACTTGGCAGAGCCTAACGTCCGCAGCTAAGTCCATGTCACCCAGCAATAACTCATCTTAATAAACTTCAATTGATATATTGGTAAGAAATGAAGTCCACTATTAACAAATGGAAATTGAGAGATACCTTTAAGGACCTCAAGTCCACCATTCCATTGGCATAATCATAGATCTTATTTGCAAAAGGATCAAAGAATAAACTGCTTGCACAATTCACAATGTCTCCTGAAGTTAGATGGCATTGAACTTACACAGTTCAAATGAATTAAGAGTGTTTAAAATTGCTAGCATACCGTCATATATGGTAAATTGAAAAATGAAATAACGGTGTTACCTGTTAATAGTGAAGTCCCGATGCATGCTGTTTCTCCAACGGATGAAATCTTTCTTATCACAGCCAGGTGGCCTGCAAGGGGAATCAGCTTCCTTTTTTCCAGCATGTTTTGCCACTGTTTCAAAACTGGACACCTGTTACAGGAATCAGATGAAGAACAAAAGAACATCAAGATAGGATACTAAATGCAAGAGGTGCACGCTATTTGAACTAGTTTAAGACATCTCAAAAAATAAAATGGCCTGCCAACAAGATAATATAATTACAAAATTCACCAACCAACCTCGATGACAGAACCTTTAACATGCACCCTACATATAGGGAATCGTCTTCCAACAATTTCTGCACGATAAAATTGCCTCTTGATCTGTAAAAGCGTTAAACAACCGAAAAGCCTGAATTTCATCCGCAAATTATCACAACCTAACGGAGTTGAGAAGAAAACTTGAAAGACAATGTTACAAAACCTGTTTAAGATTAGCTGTAGTGATCACATCAAAGTCCTTAGGTATTCTTTTGAGGATCAAATCTCTGACACATCCACCCACTAAGTAGGCTTCAAACCCTGCATGTATAAAAAGATAAGCAAACCATCCAACTCCAGCCTAAGAGAATAACGTCTTTAGCTGAATAATTTGCACCAATCCTTGAACTGGGGAAGAACACATAAGTTCTTAACTTTATACAAATACAAAGCAACATCAACACACAAACATATAATGACAACGAAGGCAAAAGTAGAACAAAATGTTACCTTCACTCTGAAGAATTTTTAAGACAATCCAAGAGGGTTGCGAAACCATGGAGGGTTTTATCCCAAGGTTCCTCGAATCCAACTTTTTCCATTTTGACGTATCAATGCAGCCTACCAATTCACAAATGTACACAATGCAATTAACGTTTCTTTCAAAGAAATGTGAGTTTAATGAATATACCTTTGTCAGGAACCGAGTCTGGCACCATTTTAGTATGAAATTGAGCTTGCAATCCTCCTTCAGACAATGCATGGACGAGTCTCTGCGCATTAAGAAACCATTGTCACCCACGTGTTCGACAAAATGCCTGAACGAAAACAGAAGCTCAGGGAAGTAGAGAAAAAGAGAGACCTGTTGTTTTATTAAGGCTCTGAGGCGAGATAACAGGCAATTATTGGAGCCTCCAGGGGATATTATCGCCATCGGAAGATGAATATCATGGCGCGCTTTCTGGTACCTTTTGATTATGTGTCATGAGCAAATTTTCCTGCCCGTGAGAATTTGTGCTTTACTACAATCGTTGTCTTTCTTATAAACCTAGTTTAATTGCACAAACACCCCTGAAGTTTAGATGATTTACACATGCCATGTCAATTGGAAACCAAATTTCTAACGGCAGTTTTATCTTTACGTTTTTGTCTGGACTTTTCAACTTTTAAATGGCACATAATTAGGATCACACACCATACCATCACAAATTAGTAAATAAATTAGGTTAGGAAAAAATTTGTTAAAAACTTTGGGTTATGTAGCATTGTTCAAACTCACTAATTTTCTGAAGGACGTGAATTAAAATAGAGACTCATGATATTGACTCATGCATTGACCCTATATAACATTGTTCAAAGTCGATAATTTTTTAAACAACTTGGATTGAAGTCGGGACATGAGGTCTCCAACTCATGCACTAACTCCGTTTTAATTTTTAATTTTTTTATGTTTAGTTTATTTTTTCAATTGCAAGAGGCGACATGTAACTCAAATAGTTTAGAGCATTGAAAGATAGAACCCATTAGAAGCATCTTCCCAATGTTTGGATCCAATGGGCAGTGTGCAAAGATGGTGACCTGTCATGTAAGATTTGTCAGTCAACTACCATAGCTGATATTCAGTAGAGACTTGCATAACTTACATGCCAAGCGGAGTAAGCTCCTCTATGTCATCTAAAGCTCCAATGGTTTTGAGAAGTTCGATTGCATTTTGAACAGCAAGAGGATCTGGTGGCTGAAGTGCCTTAGCCAAAAAAGACCCAATAGCTCCAAGCTGCAAACTTTTGATGTGGAGGCATAGCTCTTGCAAAGGTGTTGGGAGAATTTCAGGTAACTGATATTGGAGCATTGCATCATGGATCATTTTTGGATATGGTCTGTAACAAAATCCATGCTGCACACGGCTAGCACGCTCTCGCCTCTGGAATCATCACCAAAGCAATGAAATTTAATAAAATGTTTATTTTGACAAACCATAAATGGAGCCAGCTTGGTAGAGTCTCAACAAGTTTGACATACAGGTAAAACCTTGAATTGGGTTACTTCTGGTAGTAAATTATACCTGATGTGCTAAAGCCTTTGAAATCCATGATGGTAATAGACAAGCCAACTTGTTTAAAGCATCAAAACTGGTTTCCTTTGCCCTTCCACAGTCTATGACATACACAACATCATTTATGGTGATACTACTCTCTGCTATGTTTGTAGCCAGCACAATTTTTCTAAGAAATAGATTGAGGAAATTTAGTATTTGAAAAACAGGTGAAATAAAATTGGGGGAATGAGAGGTTAATAAATTATAACACCGTGGATCATGCAGGTGTCGGAAACATATCAGAAAAATTGTATTACTAACTGTCTAAGTAATACTCCAGTGGTGCAAAATTCACGTTTTTTCGAGCAGAACGTTTCGATTCCAGGCGGATCTAATAACCAACAGTTTCACCAAGATTCTCTTCCCTTTCAAATGATATACGAGCAGCAACAGACACAGCAAAAATACGACGAGGTTGTGTGCGTATTATGTTGTAGTTAGCACCATGTAGACGTGAAATCTCATCTTCTAGAATAAATTGAGGAAAGGGTTGTTTGAAAAGTGAAGCATAATTTAGTTTTGTTGGTTTTGCAAGGCATTGCAAACATGTTTGAGTTTCCACATTGGAACAATAGAGTTCCTTGGATGTCTTTATAAGACTTACTCTTGGAAATAGACTAGTTTGTATTGGCCATGCAAGTGGCCCAATTGAGTGGCTTGTGGGTATGGCCTAGGGTTAAATGCCTAGTTAGATGGGTCAATGGTTAATTAATACATTTAATTAATCAAAAGATAGGCCTTGGGTAGGTACGTATTTTTCAACAATACATTCGTGTTCTATACACGTCTCACATTTTCTTTAAAAAGCAAACATATAATAGTCGTATTGTACATGTACATACATATTTCTAATGTTTTATACACGCATTTTTTAAAAAAATTTCAGTAACACACAAATTCACGTATTCTACAAATAGTTCTCACATATTATTGAATAAGAATAATATATGGTACAAAAATTATATTAAAACATCAAATAGTGGGAGATTAATATCCACTTTGGATATGTTGCTAATTAATATCCATAAGGTACAAACCAATGCAACTAGGAGGGTCCTTTTTTATTATTAACTTTTTAATTAAATAGTATAGCCGTGCGGCGATACAACAATTTTTTTTATAATTACGACAATATAGCTGGGCGGCTATACCTATGTTTGACATGTGGCTTTAAACGATAGAGGTTCTTCTTTATTTTTTTTTGAATTTAAAAAAAAAAAACGTATAGCCGTGCGGCTATACTCGTTTTTTGCATTTTAAAAATAGTATGGCTTTACCTCTTTGACACGTGGGCTTAGGCCTCTTTGACACGTGGGCTTAGGCCATGGGCCGGTCTCTATATATATATGTATATATACATAATAGTATAGCCGTGCGGCTATACTCGTTTTTTGCATTTTAAAATTAGTATGGGTTTGCCTCTTTGACACGTGGGCTTAGGCCATGGGCCGGTCTTGATATATATATATATATATATATAATAGTATAGCCGCGCCGCTATATTCATTTTTTGCATTTAAAAAATAGTATGGCTTTGCCTCTTCGACACGTGGGCTTAGGCCATGGGCCGGTCTATATATATATATATATATATATAATACTATAGCCGCCCGGCTATATTATGTTTTTGAATTTAAAAAAAAATAGTTTAGTCGTGCGGCTGTACTTGTTTTTTTGCATTAGTATGGCTTTGCCTCTTTGACACGTGGGCTCAGGACATGGGCCGGTCTTTATATATATATATATATATATATATATAGCTATACTATTTTTTTGAATTTAAAAAAAAAAAAGTATAGCCGTAGGGCTATACTCCTTTTTTGCATTTTAAAAATAGTATGGCTTTGCCTCTTTGACACATGGGCTTAGGCCATGGGCTAGTCTTTTTATATATATAATAGTATAGCCGCCCGGCTATTGAAAAAAAAATAGTCTAGCCGTGCGGCTATACTCGTTTTTTGCATTTAAAAAATAGTATGGCTTTACCTCTTTGACACGTGGGCTTAGGCCTCTTTGACACTTGGGCTTAGGCCATGGGCCGGTCTTTATATATACACTATTGTTTTGAATTGTTTTAAAAATAGTATAGCCGTGCGGCTATACGCCTTTTTTGCATTTAAAAAATAATATGGCTTTGCCTCTTTGACACGTGGGCTTAGGCCATGGGCCAGTCTTTTTATATATATAATAGTATAGCCGCCCGGCTATACTATTATTTACAAAATTTTCAGTAACACACACAAATTCACGTATTATACAATTAATTCTCACATATTATTGAATAAGAATAACATATGGTACAAAAATTATATTAAAACATCAAATAGTGGGAGATTAATATTTACTTCGGATATGTTGCAAATTAATATCCATAAGGTACAAACCAATGCAACTAGGAGGGTCCTTTTTTATTGTTAATTTTTTTTAATTAAATAGTATAGCCGTGCGGCGATACAACAATTTTTTTTTATAATTACAACAGTATAGCCGACCGGCTATACCTATGTTTGACATGTAGCTTTAAACGATAGAGGTTCTTCTTTACTTGTTTTTTTTTTGTAAAAAAGAGTATGGCCGCACGGCTATACTCAGTTTTGGAATTGTTTTTAAAAAGAAATGTGTTGACACGTGGCGCCTAACGGCTGGTGTCTTTTTTAAATTTAAAAAATAGTATAGCCGCACGGCTATACGCAATTTTGAAATTTTTTTGACAAAGATATGTGTTGACACGTGGGGCATAATGGCTGGGGGAATTTTTTAATATTAAAAATAGTATAGCCGCCCGGCTATACCCAGTTACGAATTTTTTTTTTTAAAGTCATGTGTTGACATGTGGTGCCAAATGGTTGGGGTCCTTTCTTATATTAAAAATTAATATAGCCGCACGGCTATACTCAGTTTTGAAATTTTTTTTTAAAAGACGTGTTGACACGTGGCTCCAAATGGTTGGGGGAACTTTTTTATATTAAAAACAGTATAGCAGCCCGGCTATACTCATGTTTTAAAAAATATATATGTATAAAGTATAGGCGGGAGGAGTTAAGCATATATATATATGAATATATGTATGTGCATATTTTTCAATAACACATTCTTGTTCTATACACGTCTCACATTTTCTTTAAAAAGCAAACATATAATAGTCGTATTGTACATGTACATGTGTATTTCTAATGTTTTGTACATGCATTTTTTACAAAATTTTCAGTAACACACACAAATTCACGTGTTATACAAATAATTCTCACATATTATTGAATAAGAATAACATATGGTACAAAAATTATATTAAAACATCTAATAGTGGGAGATTAATATCAACAATACATTCGCGTTCTATACACGTCTTACATTTTCTTTAAAAAGCAAACATATAATAGTATTATTCTATATTTTCTTTAAAAAGCAAACAAATTAATATCCATAAGGTACAAACCAATGCAACTAGGAGGGTCATTTTTTATTATTAATTTTTTAATTAAATAGTATAGCCGTGTGGCGATACTATAATTTTTTAATAATTAAATAGTATAGGCATGTAACTCAAAATGTTTTATATTCAAATCCACCTCTCTCAATATCGCTTGTAAAAAAAAAAACCAATAAATCATTTGTTAAAATAATTGTTAAATTTGTAAACGGATGAATTATTCATAGACGAGGGATTTCTCTAGAAAATGCCAGTAATCCCCAACTGAGAATCAAGGATTACATTATTTAAATTTATCAATTTAGTACTACAATTCAATTTAAGATTATAGGATGATTTTATAATCCTTTTTTGGTTAATAGTTTTTATAATGCTCTTTTAAACCCTTTACTTTCTCATATCAAACATATTATTGGGAAATAAAAATAGGACAAATCCCATTGTTTTTTGGCTTATTTATGTACATGGCATTTGTGCTTTCAAAAGTTCTCTCATATTACCACATGTTCTTTGAAATGTCTCAAAATACCACCTACACTTTTAATAACTGTCTCACGGTACCTATTCCATCAGTATTAAGAGACGTTCCGTTCCGTTGCGCGATGGGTTTATTGAGTAATTTGGGGTCTATGTTGGTGGTGGCTGGAGATTTTTGAGAGAGAAATCTTCTGAAGGCTGTTGTGATGAGTGGGTGATGCTTGGTTGTGGGTTCAAAGGTTGAGAGGGTGAAGAGGATAAGGGTGATGAAGACCAAAAGGGCACACATGGAAATTGTGGATTAGGCTCTGGACATAAGGAGATTATTGGAATTGGTTAGTCTAAAAATTGTGCATGTTTTTTTATGAAGAATAAGAAGAAGAAGAAGAAGAAGAAGAAGAGGACGATGAAGAAGAGAAAAGCTTGTTACTTTTGTCAACAATGGCTGTGCCGTTGTCTTCTGGAAAGAAGACTAGAAGCAAACTCATACCCCAAAAAGTAGGGGCCACATCACATAATGAAATGTCTCTTAATATTGACGAAATAAGTAACGTGAGACAGTTATTAAAAGTGTAGGTGATATTTTGAGAGGTTTCAAAGACAACTTTAAAAGCATAGGGGTCTGTACATATAAAACATATAATTAGTTTCTTTACTTTTGTTTTTGGCCTACTTCTTTAATTTAATATATGTAATTAAGTAAGGGTAATAATTTTCCCACTCCAATTTTATCCACTTACACTCCTTTTTTAGTTATAAAATGGGGTGTAATTGGATAAAATTGGAGTGGGGACATCACTACTCTTAAGTAATATCTTAACCTTTTTGAATTACTTTAATTAGTAATTATATTTTAATTATTAATTAGTATAAAAAATTTATAGAAAAAGTCCACAAAATAATTAATTTCTATTTACTAAGTCTTTTGTGAAATCGTTTGGGTGTCCTAATTAAATTTCTCCATAGCCCAAGAGCCATATCCATTACTATTAGACCATTACTCGAGTATCTATTATCCATTTTTCATTTTTTTACTTTTTCAGAGTTATTACCCGTATAAAGATTCTAACACTTTCACGTTTAATAATGTATTATACACGTATGCAAGTATTTCTCATCTTTAATACACCTATTTTTTACAAAAATTTCAATAAGACACACAAAATTTATGTATTATACACATAATTCTCACATACTATTGAATAAAAATAATATATAATTTTTAAAAAGGCTAATTGTCTTTAAAAATAGTATAGCCGGTCGGCTATACACCTTTTTTTAAAATGTTTAAAAACAAAAATAGTATAGCCGCACGGCTGTTCCTGTTTCACACGTGGATCATATGCTAGGCGTGTCTTTATATACATATATAAATAGTATAGCTGCCCGGCTATGCTAGATTCTTTTTTAATTTTTTAAGACTTATTTATGTACATGCCTTTGTGCTTTCAAAGTTGTCTCAGATTACCACATGTTCTTTGAAATGTCTCAAAATACCACTTATACTTTTAATAACCGTCTCATGTTACTTATTTCGTCAGTATTAAGAGACGTTCCGTTACGTGATGGGTTTAGTGAGTAATTTGGGATCTATGTTGGTGGTGAGTGGAGATTTTTGAGAGAGAAATCTCTGGAGGCTATTGTGATGAGTGAGTGAAGCTTGGTTGTGGATTCAAAGGTTGAGAGGGTGAAGAGGAGGAGGGTGATGAAGATCAAAAGGGCACAGATGGAAATTGTGGATTGGGCTTTAGACAAAATGAGATTATTGGAATTGGTTCGTTTGAAAATTGTTCATGTTTTTTATGAAGAAGAAGAAGAGGAGGAAGGAGATGGGGAGGAGGAAGGAGATGAAGAGAAAAGCTTGTTACTTTTGTCAGCAATGGCTGTGTCGTTGTCTTCTGAAAAGAAGACTATCCATACCCTAAGAAGTGGGGGCTATATCACGTAACAGAATGTCTCTTAATACATAAGTAATGTGAGACAATTATTAAAAACTAGCCTCTCTGCACGCGTTTCCGCGCTTACGAGAGGCATTTTTAAAAAAAAATTTAAAATTTTTTTAGAATTAAAAAGTGTTCCATAAAAATAGGATCCATTATTTTTTATTTAATTTTAATTTTTTATAAAAAATATGAATTTACCATATTATCCTCATTTAATTAATAAGTTTAGTTCTTAATGTTTGCATTAACCAAGGATATTTTCTGGTATTTTGAATGTTTCATCATTCTCTGCCTTTTACTTTATATATATAGATGCAAGTGGTATTTTAAAATATTGTAAAGAACATATAGTAATATGAGACAACTTTAAAAGTACATGAGGCATACATGCCTTGTTTTTTTATATACCTTCCTTGGCTTGGTTGGGCTAAGGCACCTCAGATTCCACCAATTATTTATTTATTTGATTATAAAATTCTCTTTATTTATTTTTCTCTTCTTTCCCATTGGCATTCATTCACCAGCTGAAGCCTGTGAGCTCTCTCCCTTCAATCCCTCGTCGTACCTCAAACCCCCCAATCACGACCCAAATTTTCGTCCAAGTCTAGTTCCGCTAGGGTTTCTAGTATCGCTCTGATCCGTCTGATATTGTCACTGAGTTTTTGTAATTTCAGAGTGTGAGACACCTCCGACTATGGGAGGAGGAGGTGAGGGTTCTGTGGACGACGGGACCTACTCCGACGATGGAGATGGAGTCAAGGTCAACGTCAACGTCAGATGCTCCAATGGCTCCAAGTTCACCGTTCAGATTAACCTCGAATCCACCGTTGGATCGTTCAAGGAAGTTCTCTCATCAAAATGCGACATTCCGGCCGATCAGCAGCGTCTGATTTACAAGGGTCGGATCTTAAAGGACGATCAAACCGTCCAAAGCTATGGTACTATCTATTTCTGATTTTTTCACCACATTAAACAATTTCGTGTATGTTTGTATTTTGGTGTGTGTTTTGTGGTACAGAATTGAGATGGGTTTTCATTTCACTGCTGTGATTGAATCAATGTGTTCTCTGATCCATTTGTGTTATGTTTTCTTTCCACTATAGATGCATTTTCAAGTTACTTAGGGTGCTAGTTCACATTACATTGTGGCAGAGGCTTGGTGATATAGTTGAAGTTCAATCTTCATCCAATGTGTAATTATGGATTATACAGATACCAGAATGTGTAATGTTGGGTTTGCTCCTTAGGTAATCGACTTGAACCCTTTGATATTATGGTTGAGAGAATTAGAGAAAGCAGGACTAAAAACTTGAATAATAGGGCTGGTGTCACTAGGAGCAGAGAACTTTCCTCATCTCACACGCATAGAATCTGGTTGCATCTCTTTTCCCCAAAAGGCTTTTGACTATGAAGCTTTGCTCTGAAGTTACCGGGCTATAATTTTTAATTTTTTTTTTTGAATTCTTTTAGAATTCTTTTTTCTTATTGATAGGATGCCAGAATCTCATTTAAAGAATAATTTCTGGGAACCTTGCTTGTTTTATTTGTCTTTGTAGTTGCTGGTAGCGTTGCCTGGGGTGCATGCTCTGAAATTTTTTGTTTAGACATTTGACAATTCCCAGCGAAGAATTCTTTGTGTCATGTAGAAGACAACAATTTAGGCTTAAATTATTTGGTAAGTGAAGCTTAAGATTTATAATGGAGCAGTACTGGTTACATTTTGCAGACTTTAAAGATGTTCTGTTATTAAGATAAGTCTTGCTTAACTTTAAAAAAAAAATAGAAAAAAGAAAAAAGAAAAAGTCTTGCTTAACTGTGGCTTCTGTTCTTTGGTATCAATAGGTTTGGAGGCAGATCACACTGTTCACTTGGTTCGTGGTTTTGCACCGCCTGCGTCTGCCAACCCTGCTGGTGCAACCAATGCTGGAGCTGCAAATTCCACCCAAGCAAGGGGTGTTGGATCCAATGATGGTGGGACATTGGGAGGGTCTGGTTTTGGAGCCTCACCATTCCCAGGACTCGGACTTAATGGTATGGGTGGCACTGGTGGTCTGTTTGGATCTGGGTTTCCTGACTTTGAACAAGTGCAGCAACAATTGACTCAGAGCCCCAGCGTAATGAGAGACATAATGAACACGCCTGCCGTTCAAAATCTTATGAATAACCCTGACATAATGCGGAACTTGATTATGAACAACCCTCAAATGCGTGAAATTATTGATCGAAATCCCGAGCTCGCACACGTACTTAATGATCCTGGCACGCTCCGTCAGACACTTGAAGCAGCAAGAAACCCCGAGCTTATGCGTGAAATGATGCGTAACACTGACAGAGCCATGAGCAACATTGAAGCTACTCCTGAGGGATTTAACATGCTCAGGCGGATGTATGAAAACGTACAAGAGCCATTTATGAATGCAACAACAATGGCTGGGAATGCTGGAAGTGATGGTTCAAACCCATTTGCATCTCTTTTTGGGGCCCAAGGTGGCAACCAAACCAGATCTGATTCAATGAATGGTTCTCCCGCTCCAAATACTAACCCGCTTCCCAACCCATGGTCCTCTACAGGCAGTAAGCTCTTGCTCACTTGTTTCTGTTCTACAATGTTTTGGTTTTGAAGATGCAGTTTAAACTTTGTTTGCTTTGAGTCCCTTATGTTCGTTGGGACATATTGCACATCTCTTAATGAACCTTTTTTTTATTTATAACATTCTATGTTGTCCGGATAAAGATGTGGTATTTCATCTATCAGTCAATGGCACAAAGTATGACGAGGCAGAAAAGTA
This sequence comes from Prunus persica, assembly GCF_000346465.2. NCBI lineage: Eukaryota > Viridiplantae > Streptophyta > Magnoliopsida > Rosales > Rosaceae > Prunus > Prunus persica. Next base: position 17,703,918 of record NC_034015.1, read on the forward strand.
TTCTCCTTTTCTAGATAAGAGGAGAGTTGGGCTGTGGACTAGATAAGAGGTTTTAGGCTTTTCTCATCCTTGGTGAAGCGGAAGATACCACTTAAGCTAGCAGGCATCTTCTCTGATTTCAACTTATAATTGAATTGGTTGCTGCTTTGTCCAAAATAGCAGTGGTAGTAACAATATTAGACACAATACAATGAAGAACTTTAGGAAACTTTCCAACCTTTAGCTTCCTCTGGTTAAGGTCAAGATTTTTATGTTCCAGTGTTGTTTTAGTCATTAAATCAGTCGTTAACTAGATCTGAATCTAGCAGCTGGAGTTGCCGAAACTAATACCACAGCATCGAATCCTATCAGTGATGCTAGGCTGCAGACACCAACTCCCATACTTAACTTTCCAGAGTTTGAAGCATTGGGTGCTCTGCCACAGGATTACAATTCAATGAATCAGTTTATGCAAAATCCAGCTGTTTCTCAAATAATGCAAAGCCTCATCTCCAATCCTCAGTATATGAACCAGGTATCATTTTATTCTCTAATAGAATAAGCTTGAGATGAAATTTCTCCTTTCTTAACATTACCCGTCTGCAGATTCTAGGTTCCAACCCCCAGTTTCGAAGCATGCTTGATTCCAATTCTCATTTAAGAGAAATGATGCAAAACCCTGAATTTCTTCGTCAGTTGGCTTCTCCTGAGACTATGCAGGTATATTTGTTCAGTGTGCCTAAGCTTTTGACACATGCATGTGCTCTCTCTCTCTCTCTCTCTCTCTCTCTCTCTCTCTCTCTCACTCTCTCAGAGTTCACTTGAACCTTATTTTTTGTGGTTTTGAATGAGTTTAACCTGGGAGACAGTGCTGCTAATGTTTGCATATGTAAGAGTGACGTATGATGTCCAATTAATGATTAAACTTGAAAACAGTACCTATTTGATTCTTGCTTCTTCATTGCCTTTATTTGGTCTCTTCTCTCTTGCAGCTGCTCTTGACTGTGCAGCAATCACTTATGTCTCAGTTTGGTCGGCAACAGCAACAGTCAACCCAGTAAGAAGTGACATAATTTTATGTTCGATATGTCTGATAGATATATCCTGAATTGATATTTCTCCCTTAGCTGCCTGAGGATTCCATATTGACCACTATGGATTAATTATGCAACTTGATTGAAGTCTGAAACTGTATGTCAACAGTTCTTGGCCAGTTCAATTGGATGTTTTACTTTCTCCTCTGGACTAAGCTTTGAATTGTTATTGTCATTATTTGTCCTGGCCTTGCATTTAGTTGTTAAAAAAGTTGGGTGCTGATCATTGGTTCAACTGGTTGGACAAATAATAAATTTAGTCACTTAGTGTAGAAATATTGGCTCAGGATCATTGAATCAACTCTGATTGGAAAATAATACATAACATAACTGTGCATGTTCATTGGTGCTTCCTTTTCAGTGGTCAGGAAGATCGCAGTAAATAAAAACCCCTAGTTTAGTGATATTTCCAATTAAGCTTCATGCTGACTTTTGGCTTTGGCCATGTTTCAGATTGCTGCATCTCATAACTTTAATTGGTTTATTTCTGTTACCTGCAGGCCTGGCTTGGGCCATTTTTATTTTTTGCCTTGGAACACTATTTGCGTTGCTTCTGTTTGATCAGTTGTCATTACTGGTTTTTGCTCTTAGAGTTGTACTAAATCAGTCTTTCTTGCAGGGAAACAGGTCAGACTGGTGGAACCACAGGTATCCAAGTCAATATCCAATTTCTATTTGCCTTTCTTCGGAACTACTTGTATGCCTGACAGATTTTAGGAGATGATGTTTGCACAGGCAATTCAATTTGTCTGCATTGCATCACTTGAAACTATTCCTAACAGTGTTTGTCACACTGAATGCTTTACTTGTGATGGGTTGGGTTAACATTTGGTACAGGGTGGGTTATTGTTTCTAATTTTCAATGAATGAAAACCATATTGTGAAGTGAGATTCCAGGAAAACGTTCCCTGTCATTTGCCTAATTTAAAAGAGAAGAGAGCAATCATTTTTCTGTTTCAAATATATTCATCGCGGTAATTGGTTGCATGCTAATGGTTTTGTGAAAACAGGATCATTCAATAACACGGGGCTAGAGATGCTGATGAACATGTTTGGTGGGCTTGGCACTGGCAGCCTGGCTGTTCCCAATAGGCCTGATGGTTACTACTTATCATTTCTTAGAAAAGGATTTCCTTTGTTTGTTCTGTACTAATCCTATCCCATATATTTCAGTGCCACCGGAAGAACTCTATGCTGCACAGCTTTCACAACTTCAGGAGATGGGTTTCTTTGACCGACAAGAGAACATACGGGCTCTGATGGCCACCGCAGGAAACGTCCATGCAGCAGTAGAGCGACTTTTAGGGAATTCCGGTTTATAGGTTGTAGTTACAACTTTTCTATTAATCTGGTTATGTTCATGTGGTGGCTGCTGAGATTGGTCATGCTGGACCTGAGATGTATGAAAGTGCCCATTGTGGGTGTGAATAAGCTGATAATACGAGCCCTAAGTTTGTTGCACAAGCTATGGTCAATGGACTATGGTCTCTCTCTCCGGAGGCCTGGCAGTCAGTGTACATGCTTAAGAAAATTTCGTCATATGAATGGTTTGGCAAAATTTGTTTACTAAGGAGTGCTTGCAAAATTTTACAAATATCCCATTTTTTTTTTCTCGTGTCAGAATAACTTGTTTAGTAAGGTTCAATTTCCAACGAACCCAATAACTTTTTAAAAAATTAACCAAACGACATGTCGTTCAACTGGCCGAACTCATGATTAACTCATTTAACTTATCTCTCTTTAATTTATTCGGTTGCCAAAATATTGAACTAATTCAAAGTATTCCCTCATTTAGTTAATCCTAATTAGCCAAGTGGAAGTTGTCTAATGTTAGAAATGATTTGATAATTTGGTATGAGCTTATTGACAAAGTTGCAAATAGCCGATTTGTCATTGACCTAATCAATCCAGTTCAACCCAATACCATCATGTGCTTTTTTTTTGGATGAACGAAAGTTTATGGGAAAAGAGGCTACCCGATTCCTAGACTAGGGCATACCAAAGTCTCTTTGAAGACTTACATAGCGGGTCTTAGCTTCTTTTATGGTAAAAACAGATTACCCATCAAAAGGGATTATCAGTAGTGAGACACGAAAATAGGCCTTGATAGCAAAGAGAACAATCCTTACTAACTCAATCATCCCTCGTTGACATGTAATTTTTCTTTTAACCAATAACTAAGAGATGACTCCAACAACTTGAGACCTATTTCAACATTGAAAAGAAAAAAATTCCAAAAGCTGGTCAATACATATGACATGTTAATTAGTCATTGAAGTTGAATTTGGCCAACTCATAAATATATCTACTTCTCACTTTGTTGTATGAAATTTATGGACATACCATATCTGGTTAGACAAGTAATATGACAAGTGATACTTAGCTCATGTGCGGTAATTTAATACTAATTGCCTATTTTCCAAATTCGAATTACTAGTGCAATGTATCTTAGCTTGTTACAAACGAAGAATTTTCCATATTTGGTGTCTACCATATTTGGTTTACTTGCCACTATTATTTTCCCAAGGTCATAATTGTCATTTCAATAACCAAAGCTTTCATTGCGTCTCTCATCCCCAACCGGTTCGCTTCCTGCCTCTATGAAAAGGTACCCAATCGTGATTGGCGATGTGGCCGTACCTTCATGCGTTGACCACCACTCACCACCGTGTGATGGATCACACATGAACCTCAACGGTCGATATTGAAAGAACACAACCCTACACAAAGTGGCGCGCTGCATATTATTTTCCAGAAGTTCCCATTACAACATGAAGAGTCGCATTGCAGTGCCCATTGAGATTGAGAGACGCATCCTTTATACAGAACACCATGTGCGCATTGAGATTGAGAGACGCATCCTTTACAACCCTAACTCGTTGAAAACAAAGTTCAAGGTTTTGCCAACCAAATATTATATAAACATTTTGAGCACCATGTGCGCACGGACATATAGTTACCTATTTTTCTCACAACACCATGGCTAACCAGCAGAACACCACCACCAACAACACCAACCGCCTAGCCTCCTCCGCTGAGGGACAGCAGCAACCCGGTAACGACAACGTTAATGTTAACGTTACGGGTGTTGCTGCTACTGGTACTCCATCATTTCCAAACCCTCCCCCTCCGAGCACTGTTCAACTCAATGTTGCTAGAGGGTCATCTGTGAGTCCTCCTGGTCTCAATAGAGGACCATCTGGCAGAGGGTCATCCAACCCTAGGAGGGTTTCGCCCTCTGGCAGAAAGTCTCCTCCTGGTGGCAGAGGATCACCCTCTTCTGGGAGAGGGTCATCGTCCTTTGCCTCTTCCCCTGGAGCGGGACAAATCACTCAGATTGGTGGAAGAAATTTCACTCCTCTCAGTGTGGAAATCACTATAGGAGGAGGGTCAGGGACCGCAGGAGGGAGCATGATTCCTGGCAGCAGCAGCGGCTCGCCACCACGGGCCAAGCGCAAAGCGGAGATAACTGCCCCAGAAGGAGTGAGCCCGGTTTGCAGCGTATGCAAACGCTCAAACTTTTCCTCGTGGAAAGCATTGTTTGGGCACATGCGTTGCCACCCAGAGCGTCAATGGAGGGGCTGCTTCCCACCCCCAGGATTCGAAGAAGCACAGCGAGCCCTGCAACAAGGTATAAATAATATATCAACCAACAAATGGCACTGCATGCATGGATGCGCTGTAACATTAAACATTAATTAATCAATTTTCTTATAATCTTTAATCGATGTTCTTGGTTTGTGTAGGGGAAAGGCTCGGTGCGCTGCGTGGGTTTGATCTGAATGAGGCAAGTGATCCAGAAGAAGAAAATGAAGGTGGTGGCGGCGGCGGCTTCGACCTCAACATGCTTCCCCCAGACGAGGATAAGGATGGTGGCGGAAGTAGTGGTGGCGCTGCCAAGACTGGTTAATTAATCATACATGCAAGCATGCATGTTAAGTAACGCGCATTTGGCATAGATCGTAATAAGCGCGTTGGCGTTTCTTAAGTAATTTTAGTGTCTTTGTTTGTGTCACTGTTTCTCTGTAACTGGTGTGCCCTGATGATTTCATCACCGGTGGCCGTCAGCCGGAGAGATGGTGATCAGATTAATATATGTTTGAGTCTATCGATGTTAAGTCTATTTCTTCTCTATATTCTTTATTATTAAATGTATATAATTTTTGTTTTGATATACGTGTTTCGTTTCATGGTTTTTTTAGTGTCGGTTGCTCAAAAACAAAAACCAAACATTTCTTCGTTGGATTTCATGAATGTGGGGTCATAACTATATACATGCATGTATGGTATAATATCCAGCTTAAAAAGGAAAACCATCTATATATATGGAGTTGTAAATATATATGGACTTCATATTGCCTTCAATATGGTGGCAAGAAGGGCAGTGAGTTTGAAGGGTTTAGGCCGGTGGAAGTACGAGATAATTCAATATCAATTCAAGTAGTTTGTTTAAACCCTAATATCGAAACACTTAATTAGTACATATATATAGACGTCTGGATATCTTTTGTTGATATTATATTTCTGAATCTTTTGTTGATTTATGTTATGATCAAAAATTACTTTCATTAAGTGCTTCGAGTTTAAGATTTGTTACGGAGAATCTAAATTTGGATATAGAGCTTTTTGAAGACCCTAAAATGATAATTGAACAAAAATAAATTTAAAAACCTAGAATGGTAATTGAACAAAATAAATTTAATTAAAGAGGAGGAAATTGTAAAATACACGAACAAACAAAATTGAAAAAAGAGGAGTGTTACCGTTTACACACCAGAGGGGTAAAAACTGTTGACACGTGTGCAACCGGTGCCAAAAGGGTACAAACTGAATTTAGAACCGTGCAAGTTCAGCAGTAGTATGTACATCTAACGGTGTTCAATCCAACTTCCACAACGACCAAGTCTCTGGGTCCCCCAAATACTTTGCTGACCCACCAATCAACAATTTCCACGTTCGTTTTTTAATTTTTAATTCTCTGATTAATTCAAGTCCTCTGACACTGTTTTGGGCAAATCAGTTATAAGAGTTTCCGCCCAAAATTTCGTTAAAGCTTGGAAGAGAAGAAGAGAGAGAAGAGAGAGACCGTTACCGGCTTATGCGTTTTGTAAGACACGCAGGCAAACACGGCCTTAGCCTCACAAGTTCTTCTTTTACTTTGTCGATTTGTCAGACCTCCCAAAAGCTTTAGCTTTGCTCTTTGATCTCTTTCATTGCTTTTTCACAAGAATTTGGAGAGAGATTGGATCTCATTATTATTCTTTTCCTTTACACGCCATTTTCACGTGGTGATCTCTAAACAGGTATCTTTATCAAATTGTAATGCTGTTTTGTCTCGATCAGTTTCTTAATTTGGAAAAAGATTTGAAATTTATTCAACTCTGTTAGTTCTTAGATGAAATTGAAATATTCGGTCTGTTTGTGACGTTTGATTTTCAGTGGTTTGGGTTTTTACCAAGTAATATGATGGAGAAGGCTGACTCTGGGCAGAAGCTATACACACGAATGCGGCTATGGGAGTTTCCGGATCAGTATGTGATTGAGCCCACTGATGGCTCTCATGGTTCCTCTTTGGCAGTTAGTAGGGTTGATGGGTCTATGCAACTCATTGGTGGGTTTTCTTGGCCTTTTGTAAAGTAAGAATCTTGATTTCAGTTCTTGGCTTAATGCTAGACATTTTATTGTTTTGTGTTTTTGGGTTTTCCAATTCTCCAGATAAGCTTCCAGATTCAAACTCTGTTCGGGTTCCTAAAATTCGAACTATTTTTGGTGTCGTTGGAATTCTAAAGCTTTTGGCAGGTAACATTGTCTATCTTTTTTTTATTTGGAATCTTATATTTGTAATGATTTATATGCCGGTTAGTTGCCCATCTGAGACCCATGTCCCCGTTTTTTCATTTTTATTTTATTTTTTATAATGTGACTTCGTACATTAACCAATCCTTTTTTTGTTACACACTTACCAAGTATTGTTGAGAAATTGTATAATTCTTTCTGCCCCTGGAGTTTCAGCTTTTCCAATTCTCTTATCTTAATCCATTATGCTTTCAGGATCATATTTGATGGTTATAACAGACCGTGAATGCGTCGGTTCTTACTTGGGGCATCCTATCTTTAAAGTTTCATCGTTGAAGGTTTTCCCCTGTGACCACTCTTTAAAGAATTCCCCTACGGAACAGGTAAATCTTTTCTTGCTTTACCTCTTACCACTTCTTTAGTCTCTCTTATATGGTTCCTATTGATTTTTTTTCTTCTTTATCTGGGAGTACTTATGTAACTCTATTATTGTTATACCTTCTTGGCAGAAAAAGATGGAGACTGAGTTTTCTGGGCTGCTAAATATAGCAGAGAGGACTCCTGGTCTTTATTTCTCATACGAGACCAATTTAACGCTGAGGTGAACTGTTTTTTACGTTAAATTGCCCACCCTCCCCTTAAGCCCCCATGAGAAACAAGAAGAAGAAGTAGGGTTACATTATATTTGACTCGAAATTGTGCTAGTCATTATGATAAAAAATTTGTGTAATTGCAGTGCACAGCGATTGCATGATTTAGGTGATGAATCCAAATTGCTTCCACTTTGGAGACAGGTAATTTGCAGTAACTGACTGACTTTTATTATTAATTTTCTCTGAAGTGTTTTGAGTTTGACAATGGAAGACTGAAATTGATCCTTTTTTTTTATTGTTTCCAAAGTTATGTATAAATGATGGTTTCACATATCCATGTTTTATGCTTGGTCTTCATGGTTTCAATCTCATATCTCCAAATGTTTTGCCACAGGCAGAGCCTAGATTTCTCTGGAACAATTATATGTTGGAAGGGCTTATCGATAGTAAGGTGAGGTCGTTGCCAAGTTTTACTGTTACCTGCTCAGTTTTCTGCAGAACTATTACTTCCCAATTTACTAACTGCTGAGCACTGATACGGTCTTTGCTTGCAGCTTGACCCGTATCTGCTTCCTATTGTTCAAGGGAGTATCCTTGTCTCGTTTTTGCTTTCAGTTTTTAGATGTTTCTCATGCATGCTTACATGCATGCATGCATGCATGCATAGAACATGGATGCACGAGCATACATTTAATATAAACATACACAAGTGTGTTGTTTAGTTTGTTTATTGCCATTTGTGTGCTGGTATTGGAATTATAAATTGTTTTTCCATTGGAAGGTTCTCCTTAATTGATCATCAGGCTTTCATCACTTTCAAGCAGCCATTGGAAAAGATATTATTGATGTTACTCTGATTGCTAGGAGGTGCACTAGGAGAAATGGTATTCAAAGCTTGTACTTTGCAGTTATTTATTTATTGCTATGGTCTGCTTATATTATAATTGTCATACACATGTAATTGCAGATATGTGGATAGTACAGATGTTAGTTTTAGTACCATACTATCTATGAGGGAGAACTTAAGATTTGGATACTTAAAATATTAATTTGGCATGGACTTAAAAGTGTTTGAACTATGGACCAACTACTTTTCACTTCAATACGTAACTGAAAGAGGACAGATGAATGGTACAGTAAGAAAGTACTAGAACATCTAGAGTGATGTGCTGAACTTAACTCTGTTGCATCTGTTCTGTTCAGGAGGAAGTAAAAGATCTAGTGATTTCTGGTGCGGATATATGTGGATAGCATATGCATTTTCAGCAGAATTATATTTATACTAAAACTTGGGATTGTAGAGGTTATATAATCTTATGCAGTTAGTGGCATGAAATCCATCAGAGATAAAACTTATGTCATTGTTAATCTAGTCTAACAATTTGCATTTTTCGGAAGGCACTCGGATGTGGAGAAGAGGAGCTGATTCTGATGGGTATGTAGCAAATTTTGTGGAAACTGAGCAGATTATGCACTTGAATGGGTTTACAGCATCATTTGTCCAGGTAAAATGATATCTAACTGTACATACGCAATCATGTTATGGATTTTTTGTCTACTTGGTTCCTCTTTGTGGGGGTTTCTTATCAACTGTCCTAAATGGTAAAGTTAACTGTCTAAATGGTTTACACATCGTTAATTGCATTTTGCAGGTTAGGGGGTCAATTCCGTTGCTTTGGGAGCAAATTGTTGATTTAACATATAAGCCTAAGTTTGAACTTGTGCGACTTGAGGAATCTGTGAGTTGATGGTTATTTGTTTCTACATTCTAAGATTCTTTCTGTAGCATTCTATCTCCATTTGACTGGTTGTGTACTGAATGTTATGCAGCCCCGAGTGGCTGAGCGGCATTTTCTGGATTTAAGAAAAAAGTATGGGGCTGTGTTAGCTATTGATCTTGTGAACACGGTGCGCTCTTTCTTTTCGAAACTCTGTGGAATAACTTATCTGATAATACACAACCAGTAGGCATGCATGTGTACTCCATACAAATGTATGCGTGCGTGATATATATATATTTATACAGAAATTCTCCTATGTGGACATCCATATGTTATTATCGTGCGGACGCCATGTATTTTGTACTACCCTGCTTTCCTGCCTGTTTACAATAGCATCTGCACGATAATAACGTGCAGACATCCGGATAAGAGAATAACTGTGTGTGTATATATATGTAAAGATTGTGGATATGCACACAAGTTTGTGGGTCAGTATATTCATAGGTGTACACACTATTGAACTTTTCATTATTTGACATTCACATAAGTTGGTTTGCATACAATTTTGGGTGTTCTCATGATGCTTTCTTATCTTACCAGCATGGAGGTGAAGGACGCTTGAGTGAGAAATTTGCAAATGCAATGCAGCATATTGTTAGTGATGATCTAAGGTAGAAGTACCTTTCACCTCATCCTTTTTCACCCTTCCTTTTTTTTTCTTTGGCAGTAGTAATAGATATGTTTCATGGTGAGACCTGCTGAATATTGTAGATATTGGCACTTCGATTTTCATCATATCTGTGGGCACGTCCATTTTGAGCGCCTCTCAATCCTTTATGAACAAATTGTAGATTTCCTCGACAGGAATGGGTATGTTTCTCAACAAATGGTCCATTAATTTAACTCCTTGACATTTGCTTGAGTATAAATCACTTCATTGTTTCATTTGCCCTTTTCAAATTTATATTTTGAGGGTTAGTTTCACAGAAATAGATTAATCCTAGACACTTATGTTGCATCCTGCAGAGAAATGTGTAGGCATAGTTAACTTTTCTAATTAATAGGTGTATAGGCATAGGTGGCTTTTTAATACGCTGTAATCTGTGATACTATGCAACGAGGACATATTCACAGGTTTAATATCTGATGTGGATATGGCATAGATGCATGGTATGTGACAAATCACCTTGATAATTACCAAATGTTAAGACTACTACTGTACCCCAAAAGAAAAATCTAAATTTGTTAGCGAATGGACCTACAACATATACGTTAGCTAACATCAAGACCAAAATTGTTATGCAACCTCAGAGTTTGTTAAGAAAGTATCAGAAATTTCCTTTTAAAAGTGCTGGTTGATAAATGAACTAAAGAGCTCATATTTCTCCTCCTATTTCTTTTGATATTCAATGATTTTTCTCCCATGCATATGCATGACGATGTATTTATCAAAAGTCAATTATTTATTCAATGCCTAACAGTAGCACGCTGTAATCTTAGTTCTTTTCACTTATTTACAACGATTGACATGCAGGTATCTTCTATTGAATGAAAAGGGCGAGAAAATGAAGGAGCAACTAGGAGTTGTAAGGACCAATTGCATTGATTGCTTAGATCGTACAAATGTTACCCAGGTAGGTTAAAATACAACCAAAGTAGTTTGTTTTTCTCATTTTCAAGGAAAATACAAGCAAGAGAAATACATATTGTTTTGACTGTTGTGAGATTAATTCCACAGAAAGCGGCTACTTTTACATATGCCACATTTTTTAAATATATTTTTTAATTACTTCTTTTTTTCTATGATTAAAATCCATATTAGTTAAGCAGCCAAAGCCAGACTCTACTATTTTATAATCACCTTGATGGTTCTAGTTATGCAATATTTTTGCCATAACTCATTCCCTAAAATTGTTATTTGTTGCAGAGCATGATAGCCCGAAATATGTTGGAAGGCCAACTTAGAAGGCTTGGGATTTTTGCTGCTGAAGAAACTATTAGCTCACATCCCAATTTAGACGAATGCTTTAAAATCCGTGAGCACATCCATTTCTCTTACTTTTCTTCTACCATCTGTGTGTGTGTGTGTCTCTAGCATATAAAGATTAGAGTTAAAATGCTTACCATGTCTGTGGGTTTGTGCACGCACATGTGTGTGTTGCTATCAACTTTTTCTTTTTTCCAGTGTGGGCTAATCATGGGGATGATATAAGCATCCAGTATTCTGGCACTGCTGCTTTGAAAGGGGATTTTGTAAGGTACGTGAACGTGGATCTACTCTGAAATTCTTTGTCTTTGCATGTGATGCATTTTTATTCAAGAATATGTGATTCTGACTGAGGAAAACATGGGTGGAAAACTTTGGAATATTTGGGAGCATGGTTATTTCTTTCATGTAGCTATATTTATGATGTGACAAGCAGTATAGAACTGACATAAAATAAGATTTAAACTTTTAGCTTTTGTTTTGGACAATTAAATTTTTTAATTTTCTTATTTTTTTCTATTTGGTTGGATATTAGATGTGGGAAGCGAACAATGCAAGGGATCGCTAAGGATGGAATCAATGCCCTTCTACGCTATTATTTCAATAACTTTGTTGATGGAACCAAACAGGTTGGTGTGCTTCCTTTTATCATCTCTTCTTTTCTCTGTGCATAAATCTCGCATTTTTTATGTATTGAATATTTTCTTTTTGGGTGGAAATACCTGAAGGATGCAATTGACCTCCTGCAAGGACATTACATTGTCTCTGTCAGCAGAGATATGACACCATCATCTCAAAAGGGAGGACTTGAGGCTGTTGCTGTAAGTAGAAGCTTTGTGTCCATTAGTTTTTTAATTAAGATTTTAGGATTTTTCATTACATTTTCGAAGGTAATTTTTCATAAATCTCACAATAAATCCTACTTTGCGTCTTACATTACTTCGTTTTTTATTACCCAACTCATGACCTTTATCGGCCTCTTAACTCACTTTATTTCATTTTGCAGTCATTTCCACTGGCTTTATCATTCGTTTTGACAGGGTTCTTTTTCGCAACATTGTCATTGAGGCAAGGTAAATATCAACAGTTTATACTATGACGAAATAAGATTTGGAGAAATTCATGGCTTGGTGATGAAAGGGTGGGATGGGACTGGTATGATGTTGGTTCATAGTGGGTTCTTTTCTGGAGAGAAAGTTGTAAACATCTTTGCGAATCTGCAATCAAATGATTTTTCCGTCTTCCATTCTTTTGCAGTAAGGTACGATCTACGGCACTTGTTCTTCTCAGTGATATGGGCTGGTCTAAGTGTTGCTATAGCTGCATTTGTGAGGGCCAATGGGCGTATCTTCTGCAATAGACCCCGTCTACACAAGCCTCGGTGTTGATTCTGGGTTCAGAATGTTATGGTTAATTCAATTTCCTGTGAAGCATTTCCTGTTTGCTTCACAGCACTTAATTCTTTGATTTGTAATCCATATGGTCTTGAATTTACCACATGTAAACACCTGCTGCGTTGGTGTGGTGCCTTCTTATCATCATTCCATTCTGTGTAAATGCTTGCACCTTGTTCAAGCTTTTCAGGTGGTGTTATCATGGACGTGGAGGGTCTAGCTTATTAATACGTTCCAGAAAACCCTACTTGAGATACAATTTTTTTTTCTTGTCAGTTGTAACTTGGAAGTTCTGTAACTTCATTATGATGTTAATTACAGGATCGAAACTTTGATTCATGATATGTAAATTTATTTTTGCAATTAAATGGATTTAAAGATAACCCATGATCTAATCGATCTTATTACATCCTTAGATAAGAATAACATTAAAGCTAAAGTTGAGATACTAATCAAACCACTAAGAACCTTGAGTTGCATATGGAGGCCAGTAAAGGTGAAATTCAATCTTGTAGACAACAGTTAGTCCCTTGAGATTGACTGGGGATGATGTCACATAGCCTTGCACAAACAGGAAATCACCAGTGCCTCCCACAACAGGATGATCAGCGGGCTTAACGTTATGCGTGCCTCCGACTATGGAAACCGAACCAGAGTGGTGCTTTAAACGCAAAGTGATCTTAGCTACTGAGATGCTCTGAAGCCCATCCAAGCTGGAGGTGACAGAGGTTCCTTGAGCTATTCCAACTACTTTCGAAGATCGATTGGCTGTGACGGTCATCGGATCCTGGAAAACAAACACTGTGCCAAAAGGTGTAGTGGTTTGACTAATGCCTGCTCCACCTACACCATTCACTACAATATATCCGGTTCTGTTTATGGTTTCGTGTTGAAAGAGAGCGAAGTGGAGGGACTTGAGTTGGTGGTGGTGGTGGTGGTGATGCTCGTGGTGAGAGGTAGAGGAGGCTTTACTTACGAGGAGGGAAACAAGTAGAACAACAAAAACTCCATAGAAACGAAGAGACAGAGCCATGACAAAGTTAAGAATGCAGAGATACAATGCTGCAAAGAACTTGAGAAGACTGAATTTACATGAAAGTCTGGTTCCAGCATAAAGCAGTGGTGTGAGTTTTTGTTTTGTCTCAATATAGAAGTATCACTCCAGTCAACACGGCATTATCTGGCATCCGATGTAGAAAACACAAACTAGGTGGTTTTGATCAAGACCATTGAAAGGGGGGTTAGGTTGCTTAAGGGGCCTTTATGTCTGCCGTGAATTTTAGGTTGGAACAATTATCAAAAAGTTGATTTGGTTGCTGCTTCATTTTCAAAAGCTATAGTCGCCTTTGACTGCATATAGTTGCAATTACAATTGTTGATCACAAATTTATAAATCCAAGCAAACTGATTTGAATAACCAAATTGGTGCCAGATCCAGAGTCCACTAGACATTAAACTTGTAAATCGCAACACGAAATTAGGATGGTTAATAAGAATATAAACATGGATATACTGTTATTATTATTACATTCAATCTCATTAGCAAATAATTAGGGAAATTTTCAGCTTGTATCCCATTCCCAAGCTTTCCAAGCTTCCAGGGTAATATTAAGCACTATGCTGTATATCTATGCATGGCTACCACATGATGTGCAAAATCTCTGTGGCATTGAAAATGTTACATTTGCTTCCTTTTCTTCTCCAAATAGTAGTGGTTTCTCTGGAAATTCAGAACTGCCCAAACCAGGTGCCATAAGCCCAACTCTGGCCACAGAGCAGCAGGGGAGTACAATGGGCAGTTAGAAGTTTGCCAGAGTAGGAAATTGCTCAGGCGGGTCTCACCCGAAGTTCGAATCATAATGTCTGGATCAGGTGCCACTGCCATGTACAGGTGCTTCTCAACATCGACCAGCTTTACATTAGGAATTTTGTGTGGCAACTTCTCACTCTCTTGAACATCTTCAATCAGACCATTGCAAATTCTACTTGCAACTTCACCCCCTTTATCTTTTTCAACATGATTAACAGTTGTATTTTCCTTCTCATCCGCCTCATATCTTTCACTGCAAGGTTTACTGGTATCTAATGCTGCTTCTCCATCCAAACTGCCGTTGCATGATTTATGAACATCACACTCCATCACACCATTAATCTTCTCTCCCCTTTCAACTCCATAAGTCACACCATTGCTAACCTTGGTTCCATTCAATGCCTGAATTTCATTCCCTTTCTCATTGCAGGATTCTTGTACAGCATGAACAATCTCATCACATGAAGTATAGGCCACACAGATCAAAAGCACAGCCTTGGAGTTGTTGGCAGTAGCCTTCATTGCCTTTTCAGCAGCATCCCTGACAGGCTCATTCAGAAGTTTCAAGTTACCAATAAAATATACTCTGATACCATATTGGTTAACAATACTTTCTTTCTCAAGCAGCACCTCAATCTTCTCCTGCAACAGATCCATTAGAGTTTGCACCTCCTCTGGCCGTCGCTTGAAATTATCAATGCTGAAGGCATAAACTGTTACATACTTGACTCCCAATTCATAGCAGTACCTCAGAATGGACATGAGAGCCAAATATCCGGCTTTATGACCTTCCGCTACAGGTAAGTTCCTCCTCTTTGCATACCTTCGGTTCCCATCCATGATGAAGGCAATGTGCTCAGGAATGGGGCCCACAGATACAACGCTAAACATACATTTCCTCAAGAAAGTACCTAAACCCCCCAACCTTTGGCTTGCACCAATAACGCTTTTCTCCATCGTCTGATCTGGCACAGAAACCGACCCTGCTGATGCTGAAGACTAATAAAACCTCAGTCAACATGAAAACTTAACACCCTCTATAAATAGAAGAAAATTCTCTAGACATGTTTGTTTGCTTGAGAGAACAAGGCCAAAATGGAAAAGAAGGCAAAGATACATAGAAACAAGAAAAAAAAGAATATTTTCGGCGAGAGTGTTTTCTGAGAGTATTTTCGAAGAATGAAAACAAGAAAACGAATTTGCATTATGCCTCTGGTGGATTAATTAGAAAATATATTCAGAAAATAAAACATGTCTGATAGTACAAATTGAGAATAATATTATGTGAGTTATTTTTCAAGATTATTTTTGCTAATTTATGTTTTGAAAAAATATTTAAAAATATTTAAAATTTAACAAATAAAAAATTCTATTGTTTTTTAAAAGCTAAAACTATCTTGATCTACTTTTTTTTTTCTTCTCCATTTCTTTCTTTCTTCCTCTCTTTGTTTTGTTTTTTTTTTCTTCTTTCTCTCTGTCTTTTTTTCTCAGTTGCAGATTTGGGTGATTATGAGTTTTTTTTCCTTGAAATTTTGGGGCTGATTATGGTTGGAAGGAGGAGATTTGATTGTTTTGGATATAATTTGATTGGATTGTTTGCTCATTTGATGGAGAAGAGTTGACTTTGATTCAGAGAGACTGAAAACCAAAACGACTTTCTGACGTTTTCAACATTTGTTCATACTTTTATTTTCATTCTCAGAAAACAATATGAGCTTGTTTCTCAAAATAACCCACCGAACACGTTTTCACATGAAAACAGAAAATGGCCCTTGAAAATGATACCGAACAGGCCCCTGTCTGAAGCAATTTCTCAAACACTAGGGAGGACACCCAACTACACGGGATTCAAGAACCTCAAGTCATATTATATATCAATATTTCTCGGTGATCAATTTCATGTTCAACAAAATAGCTCAAGCAACAAAGATATACTTGAGAAATTCAGTCAAATACGTTAAAAGTACTGTCTTTTGTACGTAAAAACTGAAAACCCACCTCAACCAAGTCCAAAAATAGCATTAAAAGTAATTTCAGCAGTCAAAAGCTAATTTTGGGTTCCAACTTCCAAGTAATGAACACATAAAACCCAAAAACAAATTTAAAGTTTCTGAGAGCAGCCAAAAGAAGAAAAAGAAAATAGTCATGAAGACACATCCAATCCAATCACACAACACAAGCAACTTAATAAGCGTAAAGGACTTACATGAATATACTGATCAATGAGCCACTGAGCGTCGGCCTCTGGCGACCCAATGAAGAACTAAGAGAATTGAGGCCTATATATAACATACAGAGTGAGCCAGTGAGCCACAAAAACACCCATTTATTTTAGAAAAGCAAAAGAAAAACTGTGATCGTAGAAAATGGAGGATAATGGTGAAGAACACAGAAAACCACGTAAAATACGAGTGTGAGAAGAAGAGTTTAGAAGAAAGTGATGTTTGGTTTTCCGTATAAAAATGAGAAACCAAAAGCATCCACCCATATACATACACACAGATACACAACACTACAAAGTTACAAAAGCACTCAAAGGAAGCCAAAAGGAAAGGTCCTTCCGTCACCCCCTTTTCTAACATTTTCTTCCGCGCTTTGTCATTTGTGGGTTTTTTTTTCAATTAAAAAAGAAAAATAATTATTCTAGTGCCACCACAATTTTAAAACATGGCCGTGAATGCGTTGATATTAAAAAATTGTCACATCATATGATCAACTGATGTGTAAAATGAGATCTCAAGACTCGTGGCACACTGAATTCGTTGTTGATTAGATAATTGTGGTCCGTAAATACGATACAAATACTGTATTATTGTAGAAAACAAAGATATATTTTGTGAAATGTTTTTGTAATGTTTTAAGTTAAGAAAGTTTAAATTAGAACAAAATTAAGGTGATCCATAAAATTAAAGGACATGATTTATCAATTGCGTTTGAACATTCTCTTTGCAGTTATGAAAGTCATATTACCAGTTTAAACAAAACTTAATATACTAATCTTCGAGAACAGCATGCGATTAACATGAACTGTCTTCTCCCCCCGTTTTTCAGGATTATCTGGTGCCGTGGTTGCATAGGTTGGGCGACAAACCAACCCTGCAAGTTCAAATGCTCACCAGCTGCTTAATATTTCCATGTAATTGCATTATTGTTGTTAACAATGATTAAAATGTGTGAAACCAATAGTTGATTGACAGGTGGAGCTTGATAGATTTGTGCTCTGCTGAAGACTAAAGAATATTGTGAATTTGTGATTGCTTGGCAAAAAAGAAAAAAACTGTACGTTTTAACAAACAATCCTCCAATTCATCACAACTGGTGGTGACTACAGGTACAAAATTGGTTATGAATTTCAACAATTGCTACACAAAAATATAAAAAATCACCATGAAAATTGACAAGAGAAAGAAAAAGATGAATGTTCAAGCACTTTAAATTTTGATGCCTGAACATACCAACTAGCAGTATCCTTAGCGCTTGGTCTTGATGACAGGTTCCTATGTAATTGACATTTTACCTCATTTACTCAGTGCCATGATACCTAACGTGAAGCGGAGACCGATGAACAGACTGTTTATTGCTTCCAAAACTAAAAGTAGGTTGTGCAGATGCAAGTCTGGATTGCTTTTGCTTCTCCTTGATTGCTTGAATCTTTTCCAATTCCTCCACAACTTCTTTCATGGAGGGCCGGCTTTTAGGATCCGGTGCTAGGCACTTTTGAGTAATCTGTGCTGCTTGTAATGCTGCCTTGAAGGCATATTGACCTTCCATCCGCACATCCAGAATGTTTTTCAGCTTTCTTTTATGAAGGAGAAGTGGTTTAGCCCACTCTACCAGTTGTTGTTGCTCCTTAGGGCGCTTCATATCAAGTGCTCGTAACCCTGTCAGAATTTCAAGCAACACAACTCCAAAGCCATACACATCGCTCTTCACATACAAATGACCTGTTGATTTGAGGCGTGAATGTTAGGCAGCGGATTTACTATACTAAAAGAAGATAAAGCTGGACTTCTTTTACTAATTTTATCTTAAACGCATGTTCATAACAGAATGCATTTTAAAGCTGTCTCATTTGTCAATCCCCCTAGCCGAAACATAAAATATTCTGGTTTCTTTGTGTTTGGTTTCCAAAATCAGACCCCTTTTTACCCTGGTAGTTGCACCCAAACTCTCAAAGTCAAAGGCTCAAGGGCTAGTAAGTATTGGTAGTGAGAAAGAGGGTTTATCAAGAATCTTATTATTAGTGGATTTTTATAAACCATGCATCATATATGAAGTTTCCAAAAAGCTTTCATTTTTGTTAGAGATTCATTACCTGTTGCAATGTACTCTGGAGCAGCATAGCCATAGGTGCCCATAATCCTAGTCGAAACATGTGACTCTCCACCAGCCGGCCCCAATTTCGCCAATCCAAAATCTGAAATTTTTGCATTGAAATTCTGCAGAAAAGAAAAGAGTGTTTGATCAATGTTATGTGCATGTACAGAAGATTTTTTATATAAAAAAAAAAAAAAGGGGGGGCAGCTATGTTCTTACATGTTACGATTGTTCCTATCTTCTTAGGTAGATAAATAATAGAGCAGAATACATAATACTAATGAGGGGTAGAAAGGCCAAGATATAATAAGAGTACAAACCCCATCAAGCAGTATATTTGAGGCCTTGAAATCTCTGTATATGATTTGTTTTTCTGAACCGTGTAAGAAGGCTAGGCCCCGAGCTGCTCCGATAGCTATTTTTAGCCTTCTGTCCCAAGATAGTGGTTCAATCCCCGCGCTCCCTACTCGAAATGGAAATTCTAGAGTCAACAAAATGTTGAACAAGCAAATAACTTCAATTTTTAAGTTCTCTGTTTTCACATTGATTTCATACTTCTGAAAAGATGATTCTCCAAACTTCCTTTCTGCATGAACTCATAAACAAGGAGAAGCTCCTTGTCGTCCCAACAGTATCCTAATAGCTTGACAAGGTTTGGATGAGAAAGCCTTCCTAGAAAGTTCACCTCTGACTGCATTATCAAACATGGCAACAACAAAAAAACATAATTAGTTTCAACACAATGTAATTCTGAAAATATGCAGGAAGAAGAAAATGGGTTATGCAGCATGTGCCAAATTTTATAACTAGGATGGCAGTCACAAATATGGAATTAAAATCACACCACAAACTAGGATTGGAATTTAAAGGATATATGAGTTAAACTGAACTAGATTTTTAAGCTGAATGATCTCAAGACAAAAAAGTGTTTACCAGATGAAAATGAGTTGAAGTCCCAGCATGCCGTCATACTAATGTGGTCAGCAATAGCAGAAAATTTAAATACATTATCAAAGCAAAGGACAGGGATTATTAAGAAAACAAGTTTCCAGTTAAATGCTATTACAAGAGTAACATGACTAATTCAATGCATGACTTCATGATTGTAGAATTCTTTTCCCTCATGACTTGCTCACTATCTCTTTCGCAACAGCTAACTTTTTAATCAATTGGAAAAGGACATATAATATTTTTTTTTGAAGTGGGACCCACATCTTCATCTGCTGAATTCCAATGAAATTGAAAAAAACAGTAATAATACTAATTAAAGGCAAAGGCCTTGCCAAATCATGACAGTTCATTTAAAAAGTTGCCGTCTTGATAAAGAAATAGGATAAAAAATACAAATGGTTCAAATTAAAAATGCTCAATAATGCAATCAGAGTTGAAAACGGAACCTGCCACTCTTGAAAACCTTGCACACTTTCTGGGTTCAATTTCTTGATAGCAACCATCATTCCGATGCCAACCTTAGAAGGTGCAAGTGTTTTCTCATCCACCCAACCTTTGAAAACTCTCCCAAACCCTCCCTCACCCAGCACTGCATCTGACTTGAAATTCCTAGTGGCAGCCTTCATCTCTGCAAAAGTGAAAAATCTCAAGTTGGGTGAGTCCAAAATCTGCCCATTGGTTTGCTGTGGCTCTTCCATTCTTGGGCTTGATGCCTCTGAAAATTGACTTCTTCCTGCACTGCTGCTTGTGTTTGAAAATATGTTTCTGCCGCTGCTGTGATTTCCAGATGTCCCTGAAAAACAATTGGCACAGAGTTAATAAGCATCAATCATGTATGGATTTTGATGATTAAGGAAACAACCCATGTAAGAGCATGTTAAAATATTAGGATCCAAGTATGTTGCTTGAAGAAATGAGAGATTTGTGAAATTTTCCATGACCCTTTTAAATTTCTTTGTTCAAATGTTGAAGCAAACTGTACCTGTAGTTGATGATATGTTGGTGTTAGGATGAGGATCAGGAGGAGAAGCAGGAGATGTCCAGCAAATACCCATAACTCAATCTTTGTTAACTAATTTTCTTTGGAGTGAATTGAGAACAAGATGAGTATATAAATTGCAAATGGTAGTTGTGGGGAAAAAGGAGAAGAAGAGTGCATAAAGAGAATGGAAGTGGAATCATCTCGTTGGCTGGCTTTGGCCTTTTATATATAGTTGGGGTGTTGGACTTTCTGCTCTTGGGAGTTGCCATGAAGCCACTTGGTTGTTTCATTATTAATTTCTAAACAGGCTGATTTTGGATAGTTCTTCTGGCCATTAAAAGACCAAAACTTTCAATTCAGTTTTTAAGTGTTCATACTTGTTTTATTTGTAAATTGTATCCTTTGTTTCCTTCCTTTAGTCAACTATTTTTTTTTTATCCAGGCCTTTTTTCTTTTTACTTGGTTAGCAATGGCAGGCACCAACTGTAGGCTCTGTAGCAACAGATATTTAACCGGTTTTTGAGAGTCAACGCCCTGTTATCATCGAGGTTCTGTGCGTGACAGCAGAGTTTTCTACCAAGGCTTGCAGCAGCAGCAACATTTTTATCATCGGCCTTTAATATATTTACAATGTTACATTGCATAGAGGTACTCACAAAACATAACCATGTCCTAGCCTGTTGAATTAATAATTTGAGAAAAAAAAAAATGCATTGTTGAAGAATGTAAAAATACCACGTCGGAAACTTATAATAGAAGATACAATATATAAGTGAGTGGTTTCACCATTTAAAATCAGTACTTTTAACAATAAAATCTTATCTGATAGTCTACCCATGATTATCTTTATCCGTCTTTTTTAAATTTAACATTGACTTAAATGCTCTAAATTTTTGAATATTGATGTTATGACTTAGGAGAAGAAACAAAAACAGAACACCCATTCAATATTGTATCTTGTTTTACTAGATATATTGTATTAGAGTACCTAAACGTGGACTGCTATAAACCCACAAAATATCACGACAAGTTGATATTTGTCTGCTTGATTATAGGAGCAATGTCGGTCCCGCAATTGGAAATTCTGCATCTATTTTTTCTTTGGGTTCAAAATTAAAATTAAAACATACAATAAGTCAATAAGGTTGAATCAAGTGTTACTAGTCTTCATTCACTAAACCAAGAAGTAAAAATTTGCTTGGTCTCCGTACATACGTGGAAGTGGCAACGTGATGTATGTATGCAGTTGACAAAATAGATGGCCACTCAACTTACAAAAGTGGCTTTAATAAATAATTTTTATTAAAAAAAAAAGAAAAAAAAGAAAAAGAACTTATAAAAAGTGGCTTACAACAGAGCAATCCTCACTCGCAGGACATCATTGATTTTGCCCTAAGCAGGGGATGACCCTACCAACGGTCCAATCATATCTTTCTCATTATTTATGAATTTAATTTATATTTACATTATCTAATACGTCACAAACAAAGTTTAGGCGTGTTAAATAAACGAGAAAAACTTAGTTCTCACGGATTCATATAAGTTAATATACTTATTCTCCTCATCAAGTGACATATATGTACTCTTTCTATGTAAGTCTTCCTCAGAATAAATTAGGATGAACTAGTGCGACATACCTAACATCTAACATATCTAGAAGGAAAAAATATATTGTAACTTGAAACATGCTTAACTTTTTTTATTAAATGAAATTAAACGCAAAATGAAAGGGAGTTGACGATTGATTGCTTTCTCTTCCACTAGCATATTGTTAGCAAGTAGAAAATGTATCCCTTTGATTCAATGAGGGATCTAATTATTCTAGCACAGGACCAAAGAAAACAAAATAATAATAAAAGAATGATTCAAGGATTTTGGTTGACGAGGATCTATTTTTGGATTTGAACGTGGATTTTCCTTAATATATATTACAAGGGATTTGTCTTTCTGAATTTCCTAAAACGTATATATATGTTTTGAGAGACTGTTTTTCTATATGAAAGAAGAAAAGCGATAGAAACATCCTCGGACCTCGGTTAGCAATCTTGCACCTCAACCGAGTGAGTCAAACCCAGCCACAATTATGGCCAGCAGCAGCCGAAAAAACATAGACAGCCGCAACTGCCACGTTTTACACATGTTAAGGTAACTAAGGCCCGAGACGTGGCAACCACACACTTGAGCACACAGCCCCTGGGGGAGAAGAAGCTTCTTTCCAGGCAGGTTCCATCAAACATTATATATTTCTCTCCTCAGGGGAGATATTCAAGTACGACGGAGACATGTTCTTCAAATATGAATGTCATGTACGCCGTACTTTCTTTTTTTATTTTCAAGGAATGAGGGAAAAGGAAAAAGAGCAAAGTTTTAAGATAATCGTCAAGGGGGGATGAATGCATGTTTCGGGCTTTTCAAACAAGAAACTGAGATTTACAGTGTTTTTACATGGAATGGAAGCATACATGAAGCTACGACATGTCAAACAAGAAATTCGTTGACTCGAAGATACAATGAGCTAAAAAAAACTGAAATGGAAATGCCATGAAACTGTCATGGAAACACAATACAATACTAATAAATGTAAGAAACTGCAGAAAAAATCCATTGGTTTACCAAAAAGTAAATATCAGAAACTAAAGAAGAGAGGTTCAAGGCCTTGAACACCAATGCAAGAATTTCAAAAGTGATGTTTTTACCATTTGGAAATGAGTTCAAAAGCTCTCCTAATATTTATACAGATGTTCTAATTGTCAGAGTTCGATAGGCCCTGGCTTCTGAGAAGTCTAGCTCTATGCCTTCTCTTGAAAACATCTTGCCTGAACTTCTTGGTCTCGGTCTTCATCTCCAAGAAGGGTTTCCTCTCTATACTTTCTTTTTCATTCTCCAACATCCTTTGCCTCTTTGCAACAGCCAAGGCTGCAGCCTGGTTTTCCTGCTGTTGAATCTCTGTCTCTTCCTGTACATTCATATCTATAAACAACTGTGCACGGATAATAGGTGTCCATATATGCACGTCTGTGCGCTTGTATTTGCTAATATGTCAAATGTGCATATTAAGGACTTCATTCATTACACACATAATCTTTCATCTTTTTAATGTTGGTGAATTTGTTGGCACTCATTTTTTCTTTGGATTTGGGAGATTGATAGTGCCACTTAGTAAAAGCATGTCAATAATCACTCAAAATAAAAGTGAGTAAAACATATCAGGAAGGGTAAATGAGGACCCACCTGAAGATCACGAATGAGACCATCAAGCGATTTAATTTTCCTATGTGGCCACCGAGGAATACCAAATTCTCTACATTTCTTTTTAAGTACTGTAAGTCCAACATTCAGATTTCTCGAAGCTTCCACAATTGGGAGATCAAAATACTTGGCCAGATCTGATAAAGCGATATTCGCTACATGTTCACTTGGTGCCCTTTTCTTCTTCTTCTCCATAATACCTGCAACCTTGCACCTAACCTATGAGATATCAAATTTAAATAACGAGCAGAACATTTTTTTAAGACAAAATATTATTGAATATCAATTTCTATGAAAGATCCAGTCTTTTACTACCTCATATATTAGCAAATGTTAGTCAGATTTAAAATAAACATATCACTTGTTAGTTGCTTCAGTTTATGGAAATGAATGAAACTTTTAAGTTCTAGCATTCTAAAGTAAGCTTCTGCTGAGACAAACTCTAGATTCAGCTCCATATTACTGCAATGCCATAGAAGAAAATACTGAAGAATGCATAGAAATTTGTTTGGTGTCTTCTCATATATTTTTTTAAGTTCAACTCATGTGGCAATAGAGATAGAAAACAATGGCAACTAACCTGGTAAACTTCTTCCAATTTCTTGATCCTCAGACGATTCGGACATTGGGACAGGACATGGAAGACTGTTAAGATCCAGATCAAGTATGGGCGAACTTCTTATTAGTTGATGGTTATTGTCATTACTCCCTTGGCATGTTTCCTCCCCTGACCTTTGCAATGGTTTTTTGTTGCTCAACTCGAAAATCATCTGAAGATCATTAGCCAAAGCTGGAATCGACTTCAACTTCCGATTTCTGATCAATTGGGAGGAAAGATTGTTAGAATTATGAACAAAACTAGAGAGAAAACAAAGAAATTTGAAATGATCAAAACTTTCGATAGAGGTGGGGTAGGGTAGCTGGAGCTGGGGTTGAGATTAGGTCTAGAGCAAATAAGGGTAATATCTTCAGCAACCAATTAAATGTGATGAATTGTTTTGCAGAGAAATTTTAGAAATGGAAAATACTTTCCATAAAAGTGTTTTTATGTCCTATGCTAATTGAGCAAGTTATTCTGTTAAAATCCAGGAATTTTCTCCTTTTAGGTGAATTTTAAATATATACTATCTATGTTAAACTGCTATGAAAACCTCAGGGGATCCACATCAAACTCTATAACACTCCTCATTTAAGTTTGAAAGAGCATAAATCATTATGAGCAAGTTGCAACACTAATAAAGTGGCCCACTTGGCCATGCTCCAATCTTTGCAAGCCAATCCCGAAAATTCTTACATACAATGGCCTAGTGTGAAGAGCACTTGACCCCTCCTCATAATAACTGGTCACGTAACCAACAGGTGTGAATGTCCCCGCTATACAGCACGTAAGGGGTGAAGGCGTGAAAGGGCGTTTTATACACCCATTCCATGTAAGAATTTCTCGTACACTAAAACCTTATATAAAGGGTATCTTTACTCCTTTGTCTGTACCTACTTAACTAGGATTGGGAATGCCTGGAAAGGAAGATAAAGCTGCACATAACAAAGATATTCGAAGAAACTGCCTATTGTCACCATGGAGAAATGAGGAGAGCATCACCATAAATTTCTTATCCAACCATCTCTCTACTTTGCAGGCCAAACATGAAGTTAGTCATTCAAAAATATACGTACAGAAAGAAAATCATTAACCACTTTATTACAAAGTTTAACAATACAAAGCATAGACAATGACACACCCCAAACCAAAATAAAAGCAAACAAATTTAAGAAAGCAAAAACAGAGAAACAACATCAGATTTTATTTGTTAGACTGAATTGGGTACCTGGAGACTGAAAGTATGGAAGGAATGCATGTAAAATTAGGAGGAAAATTGGCCTGAAATGCAAATATGCAAACCCAACAACCATTGACATGTCCTTCGTGCACTTGGGAAACTGGAAATTTCATCAATCTAAGAAGCGGGTCAGCTGGTAACTCCACATATGGCTCACTGGCGGACAACACGAACTCCCTCTCAACCTCATTTTCCTTCCCCTCATCTAATCGGTACACATGCAAGCTCCTGATCAACTCTATCAAAAACCCAACCAAAAAAAAAAAAAAAAAAAAAGCTTTTTAAAAGACAACAGAAAAAACCAACAAGAAGAAGAACAATAAAGGACTAATCTTTGGAGAGCACCAGCTGAAATTGATTGCTGAGAATACTGGGTTTTGATAAGCTTACCTTGGTTGATGGTGTTCTTGAAGACTAAGAGAGATCTCAGCAAATGGGGTTCACAGTCACTGGAATCCATGTAAAGGAAGGAAGAAATATCATGGTTGTGGGGTAAGCAACACTACATTACCAGTTAAGTAGTGACAAGAAAACCGTGGGCAGAAAGAGGGAATGGGATGAAATGAAAACCCAGGCTTTGAACTTTTTGGAACAAGTTTTTTTTTTTTTTTGGTCTCAGGTTGCAGACCTTTGATTAGTTTCACAGTTACCTTCACTTGCCCATTTCTCTAGAGTCCTGCCAAGCCAAGCTTTTTTCTTTTTCTCTACTTTCTTTCGTGTTGGCTTTTTCTATATTTTGTTACTAGATGACCAAAAACCTTTTTTTTCTTCCTTTTTAGATAGAGATTACCAAAATCTTTATTGCATTATTCCAAGTTTTTTTTTCTTTCTAAAATTTTAAAAATGTTTAATGGCATATAAATGTCACATTGGAATTAAAATTTCCTTGGTCAAAAATTGTAAAACTGAATGCCTCACCTAAATTCAAAGTGGACTACCACATGAACGAATAATTAGTTTTAGCAACTTATTAAATATATAACGAACTCCTACAATGTCGTAACAAGAAACGAACTTTTATCTTATTATTTATGTAACGGAATATAATTGTAACTTTTTTATATAATAGAATGACAATTGTGATTTATGTGCATATGCAAACGCATACTCACACATGTACAAAAATAAAGTCAATCATCATAGTTAAGTTAGTTGTTTATGATTCCTACAACAATTTTCGTGGCAATGATTGTCTTGAAAATAATATTGTTCATCCAATAAAATATTGGAGCCTAACTTGAGAGAGCTTCCTTAAATAAAAACCTTTTGGCTAACATTATAAATATATTTTCTAAATGGTAATTTGACTAAAAAAAATTTCTTTTTTGTTTTTTGTTTTTGTTGTTAGTAATTGCTCCTAGCCATTAAGAGAGAGGACACAGAATTGGCTTCGAAAACTTTGTAAAATGGACTTCCGAGGTTTTGAATTTTGTCACGCAGCTACTAATACACGCAGACTGCCACTCCAATCTCTGTACTGTTCTGACCCACACAATTGACATTACAGTGCATCATTCATCTCTTAAATTACCTGTTATACCATGGAAAAACTTGCACTTACTAAATTAACCTTGGAATGACCCAAGAATATTCCGCTTCAGAATGTTGGATTATCAAATTGTGGCGCGACGGTAGGGGCACATGTGTCAAAGGAAAAGAAAACTGGGTCCCGATTCACGAAAGCCAGAGCAACGACCTTTAGCTTTGGGCATGTTTGAGAAGTGGCACAAAGGGCGTTACAAATGAATTATAAAAATAATTAAATTCAGCTCCTTTAGTAGTATGCAATTTCCAGCAAACCAGAAACTGCCATTGAAGCGCACCTTTTTATGAGATTGGACGGTTGGGCCGGTTGGGCTCACCGGAACTTCACTGTTTCTTTTTTGTGATTTGCTAATAAGGCCTTTCTTATTCTCTAAATTGCTGGTTCCAAATTTTCTTATGCTAGCATCTAGAACGATGTTCTCGTTCATTCAATGGCGATGAAAAATAAACACGTAGTCAGAAATGAATTGTCAATTGTAACTGGAGGCAAGATAGCTAACTAAATATATTTTGAACTTTGACACAAAATGTTGGCCCTTTTGGATATCACAATAAAGTCAAAGTAGGGCTCCGGACAATAGCAGTACAATTGATAATGGGTAATGCTTGCCAAATTATAGGAAGCAAGAAGTACCCTGCTTGTTGTTCTAGTATACAAGATGCTAGCAGTCATATTTCGACGTCTGCAAATTCCTGCAGCAATGCATTCGAGGGGATGACTTAATGCCCTAGTACAGCAGACACTGACTTGAGTCCAACAAACCACCATTAGTTCTCTAGACTAAGCTCGGTATCATCCTCTGAATTCTCAGGCACCTCAGGGGAGGAGGGTGTCTCCGGAAAGAATACCTCATCTGGATACATCTTCTGGAAAAGCTGTCAAGTACCAGCACCAACACCAAATTTTATAAGGGCTTAACATTAGGTGATATGTAACAAGTAATTAGGCATAGTGAAAGTTATCAAACTTAAGCCAGTTAAAAGAGGACATACCACCACTGTTGATTCTATCAGATCACTGAAGTTAATATTTCCATCTAGCGTCGGAGTGGAGATGATATTTTCATATTGACCCTGAAATCAATGCAAATCAGAAAAGGCATCGAAGGTCATACCTCTATCAAGATTTATGTCGCATTTACAAAAACCAGTACAACATGGTTCCAATGTCTTTCCAAAAAGGTAAATATTATATCCACATCACATGTGCCCTTTTTCAGTTTGATCCTCAAATCATCCACAGATGAGAACAAGTCATTACATTGCCATCCTCAAATTTAAAACATCTATGAGAACACATCATCCTCATCATCATTGCTAAACATCAATGGAGGCAAAGAACAAAAAAGCATCAAACAAGCGAACAATCACAATGCAAGACATAGAATTACTGAGAAACAAACTTTTGTGCAGACATACAATGGGCACCGTTGTGAGCTCCTGAATGTATAACATGCTCCAAAGCAGGGTGGGTTTTACTTCTGCGTCTTCACTACCAGCTGCGGAACCACTTTCAGAAACAGGAAGGGTGAGAAGAGCATTCATGGCCGCATGTAGCAACCTTTTCCCCTGTCCTGCATCATCACATAAACCAGAAAAGTACAACACAAACCTGAAGAAGAGATGGTAAACAAAGTCAAATTTAACAGATTCCTGGATAGAGTGAGGGTGGGTATCTAATATCTAATCCATATGTACAATGGTAAATACTCGGTATGGAAACTCTTTTTTTAAAGACAATCCCAAAAGAAGAAAGAATAGCAACCATGACTAGATAAGAATCAATAACTATTAACAAGTTGATATACTTCGCGACCTAACATTAGTCATTTCTAGGCAATAGGACCAAGTATTTAGGCAGTTCCATATCATAACTACAGGAAACCAAAGGCTTGACCATTTTTATTTTTAGAGCTTAATAAGTCAACCAACTTGGGTTCATTAAATATACAGTTACAAATCCACATATGTAGGTGGCAAGTGGTGCTTCTTTTTCATTGCTTCAGGGTAGTTGGTCTATCGGATCTCATTGCTAAAGCATGGAGAACAGATATGATGTGCCTAACATATACTTGAAGTTGTACATGTAATGCATAATTACCAAATATTTAGCCATCAAGATATTAAAAAAGGTTAAAAAGAATGTCAAGATAAAAGATAAAACAAAATGTGTATATATCTCTTTGTCAACGCAGAGAGAGGGAGAGAATTATTATTTTCAAAGATTTAGCATAAACATACATGCCTGATGGACAAACAGCCAGTTTGTCCAAGCCGCCTCCTATCTGGAGAGCCCGAATTGAAGTATCCTGCTCAGGAAACAAAGCTGGGGGGGAGAGGGGAGGAAAGGAGACAAACAATTTCAGTTCTATTATTCAATTTCAACAAAGCACACTAACATAACCAGAGTTAATTCTTACATCTAGGAGGATATATGAGCAAAAATTGTGATATATCTGGCTTCAAGGAACTGTTAATTATACATATTCCCCTAGCCACCTTTCTTTTATCATCTTTCAGACTTAAAACTTGAAAACTTTCTCTCAGGTCTGGGGGAGATGAAGCTGGCGGCAAAGGGACTACGAAGGTTGGATCCAAAACCAGCTGATGACTAAACATATCCTCGCCTGAAGCTAATCTAACACCTTTGTATTGTCCACTATTCTGCAAAAGTCCACGATAAACATTAACTAATTCGCAACTTTCAGGTAAAAATTTATTTCAATAAATATGTTACATCGGAAAAAACAATAAGTACACTCATGCCCATACCTGGTCCATAAGCAGAGCTGTCACTGGCATTCGCAGAACCTGCATTAAAATAGTTTTCAGACAAGGATAACCATTCCAACTGTATGTATGTAAGTTTATCTATACGTCCAGTGAATGTAGGAACTAATGCACATGAACATAACTCCAACTCCTATAAAAGTAAATAAGTAGAGCTAAAACATTAAGCTAACCCACCATTCTTTTTACAAATAACATGATTCACAATTTGTGAAATGCACATAGTTGGGGACGAACCAAAAATCTCAACAAAGAAAAGAGTAAAAGTTAAATAAGACCACACATATAGGCCAATAATAAATAAATAAACAAGGGTGGACATATATGAAGAAGTATGCCAACAACTTTAGGATACTTTTTTCCTTGAAATTAAGTAACAGAAACTTCCGCTTAAACTTACATAAATGCAACCTTTAACAGCAGCGCGACGGCAAAAGGCTTGTGATAACTCCCCAAGACCATAAGTAGGATAAAGCAAAGCCCCAGATGCACCATACCTAAGAAGAACAAGAATGATAAAGAATCTATTTGTGGCATACTGAGTAGCATCTTTTATAAAACTTTGAGGCCCATAACTATTGATTCAAGGGACACATCAAAATCAGTTGGCTCACGTAAGAAATACAACACATCTAAGAAGAAAAGCTCTCCTTTCTGAAATTTTAATTTCAATGAAATTGACAGGATTCCACCCATTCATACTTCCTTATTGCTTCCCATTCTAGACAGATGTACATATTCTCCACAATCATAAACCATTGCCATCAAACATTGTGGAGTTTGATCAATATTTTTGTTACTCAAAGACTTATTCTTCAAAATATTCAAACTGAGCCTAGATCATGGATGAATAAATAAACTCATTGATAGTATAAATACTACAGAGGTACTGGGTCGAGCATCACTACAATAGTACTACACAGTACCTAAAATGTCATATAATAAACGTTAAGTACAAACATAATAACAAAACTAACCTGCCAATTGAATTTTGGTAGAGGGCTAACCGCTCCATCCCATCTCTGGTCTTAAGCACAGATTTACAAACTTCCAAGTTATCTTGATCATAATCTACCATGCAAATGGCATACAGAATAATCCTACATGGAAGAAACAAAAAAACATCTCAGAATACCGAAAATAAAACTCTCAGAGGTGACGAAACCAAACAGAATAACTCATTTGAGAAACAGTTTTCAGGATAACAGCGACCCGTTTGTTGGTGTAGACTATTACAAGGGCAACCAATGCTTGCTTTGTTTGAAGGAAAAACAACAGAATTACAAATAATAATAAAAACAACATTCCCTTTTTCCTTTTTACGATAAATAATGTAACAAGCAGCAAAGAGTACTAATGGGTATCTATAAACGTTTCAATCGCCAACAGCTCACTGAATCAATGGGGAAAACTCAATACCCCAGTAAAGCAAAGCAATCTTATCAAGACAAATGAGAGATGGGAAAAAAAAAGTGCTGTCACTAACAGATAGAGAAAGGCAATGCGATCTGTACAATTTTATCTTGGGCGGCAACCGCATCTTCTTCAAGAACTCAACAAAGGGGCTCTCCAAATCCTCCTCTGAAATCTTCGAACTTTCCCTCCCTTCATCATTGCCGTCAGAGGCTCCCAAATGCCGCTGAACAAGCTTGAAGAACCTCATGAGTTGGTTCTTCTCTAGAAGACTCAAGCTCTTGTCTTTGAATATTGCTGATCGAGAGTCCGGCACATCACAAAGCCTCCCACTTCCATCCCAAATGAAGCTCGCTTCGATGCCCTTGAAATCCAAATACGAGTTTACGCCCGATTTGATCAGAAGGTCGGTAGCTTTGTCGGCGCAAAGAAAAACCCTTGGCCCGCCAAGGTCGACACTGAATTTTGTGGAGTGTTGTGCTACTGTTTCGGGGGCATAGTTGGAAGTCTCAACGTTGGAGTATAGGGATCGGAGGCTGAGATTTAGGGCGGTGAAATCATGGCTGCTACTTGCAGAGTTGGTATTGGCGGCGGCGGTGGAGGGTAGGTTAGCATGGTAATTTAGGAAGGAAGTGAGGTCATTAAGGTGAATAGAGGCAGAGTGGCTGCCGTAAAAGTCGTTTGGGTCAAGGTGGAGGACGGTTTTTCCGGTGGCAGAGGCTGCGGCGGCGATTACTGATTCGGGGATGCCTGTCCCAACAACGATAAGGTCAAAGGTTGTGGTTTCAAGTTCGATTGGAAGGTACGAAGGTAATTCAGTCATGGCACTGGATGGGGATGGAGAGAAATTTCAGAGGGTAAAGGAAGAGCTCTCAGCAAATAGAATTTCTGTACTCGGCAGAAGAAGCTACGGCGACCAGCGGTGAAGAAGAAGAAGAAGAAGCAAGGCCAAGTGAAATGAGACCGGTGCTCGGAGAGTTTAATGAATAATTTCAATATGCCAAAAATGACCTTGAAATGATACTCCCATTTCTTTCTTTGGTTCTTGAAGTACAGAAGAGAGCCCAACTAGTATAATGTCTAGAATCGTAAGTCCAACTCAGGTCAGGTGAGCTCTACTGCTCAGAAACAGGAAATGCTCCATAAATTCTATGAGGA
Source organism: Prunus persica (assembly GCF_000346465.2). NCBI lineage: Eukaryota > Viridiplantae > Streptophyta > Magnoliopsida > Rosales > Rosaceae > Prunus > Prunus persica. The sequence goes on from NC_034015.1 coordinate 17,736,535, forward strand.
TCTTCCCCATTGGAAGGAAGTAGTGCATTCCTTTTCTTTGCCTTTTATGGAGTTGGGGGTCAAATATAATCTTCAAGTTTGATTTTTGCTTAGGATCAGCTCAGCACAGCACAGCACTTGCCTTGAAATTTGATTTTTGCTTGCTAGTGCTTTAATTTTACACACAGAAAAATAAGGAATTATGACAGCACCCGCCACTTAGAAATCATATCCATCCAATTTCTTTCATTGAGCAAATTTGATTGCTTATATGGCTAAGCGGGCGGCTCAATAAGCAAGCAGAAAAATGAAGCAATTACAAAACAGAAAGTAGAACCACAACAACTGTGGTAGCAGATGCTAGTAAAGATAACCTACATGTTCCTTTAGTCCACATATGAACCTCAATTTAACCATTTAAAAAGATAACAAATAATGTTTGTATATAACCTAAAGAGAAAAATGTCTTAGCCCCACAATGGAAATTTCACATAAAAAAAGTTTACAGTCTCTGATCATCACTGCCTTGATCTGGATTCAGCCCGTCTAGCTTCATCTGGTGTCGATGGAAACAGCTCCACGTACCTCGACCCAATTGTCATCTTGTCCTTGCACATTGCCTTTTTGGCCTCTTCCGCAGAAACAAACTCAACATATGCCTCTCCAGTAGATTTTCCATCCGGGCGGCAAGCAATATGCACCCTATCTTCTACAACCTTGAATTCTCCAAAAAAATCAAGAATTTCAGATTTTTTAACAGAGAAGGGGAGACCGCGCATCTTCAATATCTCAGTGTACTCCATTTGGTCCTTGTCGCTGAACCTCTTTGATTTAGATGGAGGAGGACTTCCTTGATAGTCATTATCATAAATACCTTCATAGTTTACCTCCGCTGCAACAGCATTGTAGTAGTCCTGCCTCTTGCACCGGAAAACTTCGACATACCTCCGCCCCATGTTCTGACGATCTCTATGAAGAGCAAACTCAACCTGCATGGGTCCAGCAAAGACTACAAAGGCCTCTCCTGAGAAGCGTCCATTCTTGTTGACCAGCAACACATCAACAATATCCAGTCCCGCAAAGAACTTGAAGATGTCGATATCAGTGCAGTTGAAAGGAAGCCCCCTGAGACGGGCCACAGGAAAGGCAGGGGGCTGATAACCCCCACCATAGTTGTAAGGTTGAAAGCCACTTGTGCCGCTGCTCACTGCGAAGTAGGGATTCGAGTCCATCATTCTTGGTCTCTTTGAGCCGACCTCGTACCCGTCCGAAACCCCCCCGCTTCCCAACATTGCCCTTAATACCCAAAAAAGAGAAAATCCCCCACTCAACCTGTTAATAAAACCAAACCCAACCCACACTTCCCTGACACCTAATGTCTAAAACCCTACATTTGTTATTCTTAAAAAATATAATTATATCTACCAGTCCCATATCAAACAGACAAAAACAGAAATAACCACAGATGCATGACAAAGCATAGAAAATAAAACACCTTTTCCTAGATATGAGATATCAACCAACTGATGCTACCAAACGCAAGAAACCATATGAGATGTCACACGCAGAAGCATTAGGTTCGCATTCACACAATTGAACATAGTTTATATATGCTCTCAGGTTTTTTAATAATATAGAATCAATTTCTCTATCCATTCCAACATGTCACAGACTGCTCATGAAAATCATAAATTCAGTAAATTTTAGGCTAAAAAACTACACTTATAGTCCTTGAAAGATAGATTAAGTTTCTATTTCGCCCTAACTTCCAAACTGGTAAAATGGGCCCTTTACTTATTTATTTAAATTGAGTTACCATTGCATAGTCAATGAGCTTTGCAACGGTTCACCTGTCTTTCTCATATGAGAGTTGCAGGATTTTGTTTGATGAATTACATAAATGGTCAATACCAAGCCAAGCTCTACGTATTTTACTAACTTGATCAATGAGAAAAAGACCCAATTATGTTTAGCTTAGATTTAAAGCAAACACGTATCAAAAACTAAAATTCCCAAAACTCAATTCTACGTGAAAATACAAGAGCCACGAAATCAAATTATCAAATCAACCAATTCCTTTTCCTCTTTAATTTTCTTAATCCAAGACGCGTCAGAATTAGATTAAACCATCAATCGGGTTCCAAGATAATCAATCACAAATTTAGCAACATAACGAAGCAAAATAGCAACAAGAAGATCCCAAGAAACACACAGATATTTGAAAGATGCAAACAAAATCGAACTAGGCTTACCCTCTCGATCCGTACATGGCTGCGACGATTTGAGTCTTCGAAGGCAGCTGCGACTCTAAAGGAGAAGGAACGACTGAAAAATCGAATTATTTAACTGTTATCTACCAAACCCTAACCAAGCTTGTTCGAAAGAGAAACCAAAATTATCGAGAGGCTCCTTAAATATTTTCCTTTTTGTTTTTGTTTTGTTTTTGGACTGTTTGATTGGGTTCATGGCCCAAAGGTTTCTTGGGCTTTGACCCGACTCTCTACACTATGATCTGGGTCCAACCCAAAATAACATGTGATGCAATCCAAAGTCATTTTGATGTATGTGTATTTTCTGTTTTTGGATTTAAATTTCCAAATTTGCGGGATTTTTTTTGGGGAGTTCTCTACTATTTGAACGTCATAATTGAGAGATTTTAGACTCCAAAATTTGTGGGAATTAAATGACCAGATTGATTATAGGGGCAGTTTTGGAATATATAAAAAATTAACGCGGCATAACATTTTAAAATCTATATATACAAAGAAAAAGACAGAGAATGGTGAAACATTTAAAATACCAGAAAATTTCATTGGTTAATTCAAACATTAAGAATTGAAATTATTAATTAAATGAGAATAATATGGTAATTCACATTTTTTTCATATTAAAAAAATTAAAAATAAACAAAAATCAGATAATAGATCCTATTTTTATAAAACATAACTACTCATGTTATCTTTTCTTAATTCTAAAAAGATAAAATAAAAATAAAAATAAAAACCAATTGGCACATAGTTTAGTCTTAAATCAAAAACTTGAAACACAATAGTATACATGAGTTTAATCAATTGGCTAGAGCAACGATTCCACCTTCTTATACCAAAGTTTGAATCCCCATCCTTATAGATATTTTTTTTAAAAGATAAATTCCCATAAATCAGATTAAATAAGAATAGTCAAGACCAACGGATTCTTCCGGGACTAGTTTGCAAATGGAGAAAGACCTTTATTGGGGTAAAAGAGTAACTTCATAAAGCCACAAAACGGGCAGAAGAAAACAAACGGAGGGAGAAGCCCACAAAGCATGAGAAGTTCAGAAACCAAACCGACCCCAAGGAAGCTCGAGTTTGGGGTTCGCCAAATTTTTAACGTTTTCGGGTTTGGTCTCCTGCAGCAGTTAGATGAACGTGCCGACTATCCATATTTAGGTACTTTTATCTTTTGACCAAAAAGGTACTTTTATCTTTATAGTATTTTAATTAAAAATTAAAAAAGAAAGACCTTTATTTTTCGTAATAGCATTTTTACTGCATCTTTGGACGAACCCCAATGCAAAAACATTTGAACAAAAGTCTTGGAATCTGCTCTGCGGAAAGGAACCAGTTTACAAACCAATGAAAATTTTAAGATTTGGCAAATGGGACATAGATTAAGAAAATGCCAGCTTGCTTAGGATTTGATAATCCATTTTAAACAATAAATTATGCTTGTTAAACGACCCTTTTAGCAAGTCTGCTGGTGACCCGAGAATTATAAATAGGGTAATACTAGGGAGACCATCTATTTGTACCATATTTATGTACCAACTGATGTGGCTGTTGAGTTGGTTATGCCACATCATTAAGTGAGTTTTTATTTTTTTACCTTTCACTTTAAAGACTCATTTAAATCATTAAAAAAATCTTTACTCTCTTCTCCTACCTCCTACCCAGCCAACCCTCTCTCCCTACTCAACCCCACCTTTCAGCCACCCCTCTCCCGTCACCCATCCTTCCCTCAGCCATACTCTTGTACATGTACCTACCCTCAACCATCCAAAGGATAAACGGAGGCCCGTGGAGACCACATTGGGATTGTTGTGGTCGTGGTTGTTGCTGTAAAGTTGGGAGAGGTCGATGAGCTGAGGAGGAGGAGGTTGGGATTGTTGTTGCAGAGAGAAAGGAAGGATTGAAGGTGAGATTTCAGTGGCAGCTGAAGTTTCTCTTCCTCTTTTGCGCTGATTGATAGTATTATTGACTGCTGTGATCAAATCAATCAAAACCAAATTCAAAAAAACCAATCTTTTATTGATTGAATTGGTGTTTATAGCCCAAAAGCAGAATTGGGTAATCAAAAGATATGAAGAGACTCACCTCCTCCTCCATTGTTGAATAGCATGTGGGATTGATCAAGATATCCTCCTGGCTGTGCTTGTAAGGAATAATCATGCCCTTCTTGTGAGTTTCTGCAGAATCAGTGGAAACCCAAGCAGGGATTAATTAGATAAGAAAGATATATAGATTGCAGATACGGTTTGCTGATAAAAATCCAAAACCAAGGAAGCAGAGGAGAGAATGCAAACCTGTTTAGAAAGAGGATATTTGAAGGGTATTGAGCTTGAACTGCCATTGTTGATTGTAGATTGGTGATGCTGATGATGATGATAAAGAGAGAGGCTGAGGGAAGGATGGGCGACGGGAGAGGGGTGGCTGAAAGGTGGGGTTGAGTAGGGAGAGAGGGTTGGCTAGGTAGGAGGTAGGAGAAGAGAGCGGAGATTTTTTTTTTTTTTTTTAATTTTTTTTTAATTTTAATATGATTATAATATGATTTAAATGAGTCTTTAAAGTGAAAGGTAAAAAAATATAAAAAAAATATTAAAAATATTAAAAACTCACTTAATGATGTGGCATTGCCAACTAAATAGCCACATCATTTAGTACACAAATATGGTACAAATAGATAGTCTCTTTAGCATTACCCTTATAAATATCCATACCCAAAATATAAAAGTAGAAATCTCATCACGTGCCAAAAAAAAAAAGGAAGCAAAAGCTGCATTTGAATAAAATATAAGACCCACTTGATTAAATAAGGACCTACACCTACCCAATAATTCAGTCCACAAAACATGGACTTGGAAGAAGGCCTCACGTTTGGTAGATTCAGATAGATCATGCTTCCAAGAGAAACAAGGAACCAGAAAAATGAAAATGGAGGCTTGGAATTTGGCCGAGGCCAAGCTACAAGCAGATCGGAGAAACCATGAAGCTGGCATGGATCTTGATGTACACAATGCTGCAGACGAGGTCAATGTTGATGCCCTTTGGCAGCACAGAGAGCACGTTGACCAAGTGTTAACCCCAACCAAGGACACAGTTCTTTCGCACTGTCCTGGTTGCTGTGAGCAGCTACTGGTTTATAACAAGGAAAACTTGAACGCTTTACACATTGTTATAGCTGATGATGATTCTCTGCTGCCGACACTGAAGGTATGTAAAGTACGCATTTTTTGTTTACTTTAGAAAGGTTAGCTAGCTGCACTTTTATAATTAGACAACTCCGTATGTACACCTAGCATTTATATACGTACATATATACAGGAGCGCTCAAGCGCTAAAGCCGAAATGGAGGAGGTGGAGGAGAAGAAAGGTGGTAGTAGCTGCAGGGGATTCAGTGTGTTCAAATGTGGCAAAGACGCTGATGTAATATTGAAGGAAGTGAAAGAAGCTCATCTGGTAATGGCTACATTGATAGCAACTGTGACTTTCGTAGCGGGATTCGCCATGGCTGATTACGAAAGCGAAAAAGGAGGCGGCCAAGCTAGTCCAGCAAGAAATGCAGCTTTGATAGTTTTTGTTGTAACAGATACACTGGCCCTGTGTATGTCGGCTTGTTCTGTCCTGATGCACTTTTATTTGCCAGGGCCGAATGCCATTGTTTTGTCCTTATCTTCGACCATGTCCGCCTTGATTTTCATGGCGATTGCATTCATTTCTGGGGCATATGCAGCATCAGGTCATTCTCCGGGGCTTGCCGTGGCGGCTAGTGTGCTCGGCTGCTGGTACTTTTGGGCAGCTTTCTTCATGCTTGGCCGTCCATCTGCCAAAGCTTTTCTGAGGCATTTTAATCATGCTGCCACTGCAGCTTAGTTGAGCCAAAAGATTCTCTTCTTGTCTTGTTTTTTACTTTGCTTTCTAATCTAATCCAAGCCTTTTGTCACATGTCCAAAGTTATCTGTTACTTTCTAACTTGAGGTATCAAATACTCAAATAGGCCGGATGCATGCCACAGAAGACAACGCGATATTTTACTGGATTGTCCTCATGCCAATTAAATTCAAAGAAAGGATTTTGAGCATAGGTGAAATTTCTACATATTCTACGAACAATGAACTCCATGAACATGGACCTAAAAAGCTATGCTGCTATGCAGCCCAATTACACAAACGAAATGTTCTATTGCTCTGTGATTCTCTGTTTAAGGTTTTTATCTGTCTGTTTCCATGTTATGAGGCTTGAAATCGTAAAAGTAAAATCAACAGAACTTACTTTATATAAGCAAAGCAACCATGGCTAGATCGGTTAAAAGAATTAACTATATAAATAACCAAATTTCTTCAACACGAAGATGACGGGAACACACCCATCCCTCAAAGAAAGCTAAGTACTGAGTGGCAAACACAGAATACATAACAGCATCTGACTAGATCTTTCTTTCAGTAAATAAAATTAAAGAACAGGTTTGCCAAGAGTTCCGTTTTCTGCATACTACAGAGTTCACAAACACTAAACTAAATTTACATAGACCAAAAAAGTACAGCAAATCAATACAAATTCCTTGACTAAGGAAAATTCCAAATTCCTAAGCTCTTGTTTAGATTTTGTTACGAAGTAAAGAAAACCAGACCTAATTACTTTTCTCCACGTAACCACTTCACGGGACGATCACTTCAATTCTTTGAACTTGAACAGTCGACAAACAAATTTGCTAACCCTAGTAGATAATATCAACCAAGGTATAATTCCTACCTGCAAACACATAACGAAAAGACCAGAAGCACTATGAGAAAACTGTAGACCCTTATTACATAATAATTAAAAGAGCACCTGACAGTAGTTAGATCATTTAGTTGCTAAGGGCCAAAGAGACATATTTCAGCATCTTTGCTTAAGGGATCACTTCAAACCCCTTTTCCAACATAAGGTTTCACCCAGGAAAACTATAAGATAATAACAGTGTAAACATACGGTCGAACTTTATTTACCATGACATTTTCATTTAAAATTCCTCCAGCCCTCCATGATAGCACTTTCCCTGCAAAGCAATAAGAAGAATCAATCAGAATTGCAATCAGTTTTGTTATACTTCCTGCTACTTACTCTGATTTATGTATATAGTTGCTCCATTCTTTCTTCTTTTTCTTTTCAAAATTTAGTAATTATCCTAACTGACATAGGCTTATAGGCCAATAAAACAAGTAAAAACACGCGTTATAGTAAGTGGAACTCAAATCATCAAGTGACAAAGATAAAGAGGAAAAAAGAAGATTCTTGCAAATAGCCATACTGGAAGAAAGAATGGGACTCAACAAGTAATATGCAACAAAAATGCATTACCAAAGGGTTGCACAAGTTGTTGTGATATGGAGGCAACAGGAACCCTCCAAAACCACCAAATCAGCACAAGATACGTTAAGACCTAAGAGGACAATCAAGTGTGTCAATAAAAATAAAAAAATAAAAAAAACCTTGATTAAGGAAGAAGAAAAACTTCTAAAAAATCCAGTATACCCAGAATTACCTTCGAGATGAACAGAACTTTCAGATACAACTCATATGAAAGTTTTCTCTCCTTGCCATGCAATTCTTGATCTGGAAGTCAGGTACTAGTGTTAGAATCTCACATCCATAGAAGGGCACCATATCTCCACTAAGAAAATAAAACCGCGCCACAACAGAGTACTGAAGCTATGAAAGATAGGAAATATAACCAGGCATGGGGCTGAAGGAGGGGGGGATAGATACAAGAAGTAAAAAATTAAACCAAGTAAATGTAGCAATAACTTATATCAAGTGATCTTTTTGCACTCACTTTATGTTTTCTAAATCATACAATCCACCTGATGGGCAGTGCAACAAAACTAAATTTGTACTGAGAACATAGGAATTAAGAGTATATGCTATAAAAATAAAAGAAAAGCAAGTTGGCTAATCTAAATAATCAACCACTCATATCTCTGAATGAGACTGATATTTGAGTCAATAAAATGAATGTACAGGGACACCTAGTAATTAAAGACATTGAACAACTACCTAAACTATACTAAACATTCAACCCTTTCGCTTAACAACTTCATCTTCTTAAAGTTATGTGGCTGCTACTATACAAACACAATTTTGAACCCAAGCATGTTGCAAATAATTATTTATAAACATATAGAAACATAATTGAATGGGTGGAGTTGCAGCAACTAGTACAATTTGCAAGTTCTTTCTCCTTAACAGCTGCCATCCTCCTTAGCTTTGCAGCTTGTGCAAATGTTGAAGGCCTGGATTCAACAAAAATAAGATCACAATCCTGCTAGTGTAAATGTAAAAACTTTGAAGATGCAATTATCAAAAGAATGCTAAGAACCCAAAAACTAAATGTATTTAAATTGATGGAATATATATTTAATTAGTAAGAATCACTCACTGTGACAATGAGCTTGCCTCCTTCAAAAGGTCCTTAATTTCTCCACGCAACCGGTTTGCCGTAGCAGTCTTCACTCCCCTCTGCGAATAAATACAATTAAGGAATCAAAAACATGATTAAGAGAATGATTTCACACCAAATTACCATTAATTGCTTAAATGCGTATCGATAATCGTTGAAACAAGTACCTTCTTCAACTGTTGTAGCCCCCTGGAGACAAATTGTAAAACGACGACGACTATGAAGACGAGAGGAGCTGCCACCGACCTTCTATGGCCCTCTAGGGTTTCAACCACCTCTCCCATCTCTGATGGTCTCCTTGCTCGATCCTTACCAACACCACCTTCTTCGTCCTCTCAGAATCTCAATACCACTGCCACCTCTGCATCTGGCTCTCGGTTTTCTTGTTTTTTTTGGGACAGAATGGCACTCGGTTACGTTCTCCTGCTTCTCACACCTGCCTCGTCGTCGTTTTCTCTGTTTTTTTTTTTTTTTTTCTGTTCAATATCGTCGTTTTCTAATTGTTTTCTTGGGTCAATGTCGTCGTCTTTCTCGGTTACTTTGTTGTTCTGACCCAAGTCCAAATGGGCAATTTAAGGGCCGATATTTGCTTGGGCATGGTCCAATTCAAATTTGGCGCAAATCTGAGGTTAGAACTTAGTATCGACATTACAAATTTACTAATTTACCCCTAAAACAATAATATCAGTAACCACTACCATTCCTGTTTCCATGATTATTTAATGATTAATTGTTTGTTTCCTAGCTAAACCCTACTTCCATTCCAACTATCTTTACTTTCCGCCCAAGAAAAAGAATACTCTAAGTTTTCCTATTTTTTCTATTCCAGTTAGGAAAGCGAACATAGTATATGAAGACACCAAGTCATCAACAAACCCTATTCTTATTTCTTGACGCAGAGTAGCTGGGACTAAGATGAAGGGAATCCTTGATAGTTGCTGGTTTGGAAGAAACTTTTTAACCGGATGGATGGATCTTCTATTAATTTTGATGCCGCATCTTTTAATATTTTCGATCAAAAGTAAGTATTGTTGATTTGTTGTTACAATTTAATTTACTTGAATATGTAACTGTATGACGTCAACTGTGATACTTGTTTGTGTTTTTGTTTTTGATAAATAATACAATTTTGTGTTAATAATATATTGAGTTATTTGATACAATTCTTATCAACGATCTATGTGATGAGTTCAATACTTACATTCAAATTTGTTATTAGGGTTGGAGAAGTCGAGGGCTAAGGAAAACGAGAAGCCAACCTTAATGGACCTACCCAACGATTTCCTCTTCGACGTCTTTGCAAGACTGCCGGTAAAATCACTTTGTCACATCCGTAGCGTATCTAAGACCTCTTTAAGCATAGTTGATAACCCATTTTTTGCTACGCTTCGTTTATTGAATCCTGCTACCAACACTGCTGTTGTTGAACTACCTCAACTTATGCTTCTTACTCATTCCTGGTCCTTTTGGCCTTCGGATCGTGGCCGCTTTGCCTTGCAATCATTGAAATATAGAGGCGAGCACAACTTGACAAAAAGCAAACATCGTTATTCACAGATTTTGTACCAGCGTTACGAATTTGATTTTGTTTTTTGCAACTTGTTTTGCTTTAAAGCAAAATATGGATGCTTATTGGTCAATCCTCTCAGAGAAGAAGTTCTAGATATAGAACTCCCAATTAATGACCTTGTTCGATTTCATGCTAAAAAGTGGTACGGCATGGGATTTGACAGTGTAACTAGGACTCACAAGATTGTTTGTGTTTTTAAAAGTACATCGCATGATATGTTAGAAGCTTATGTTTATACATTGGGCACAAGATCATTATCGCGACAAAAAATACATTCAGTTCCTCAATGTGAGTTTAGTAGCAATAATGTATCTGCATACGGAGACATGCATTGGTTGATTCATCGTCATGTAGCTGGAGGAAACCCTAATCGTATTATTTCTTTCAATTTCGAGAAAGATGAATTTGTTTGGACCCCTTATCCTGATTCATCACGTAGTTTCAATTATAATTTGAATAACATGCGTTTGCTTAACGTGCAAGGGTGTTTGGCTATTATGTCATATCAGCATTCTTCTATCGATATATGGGTGATGAAAAATTATGAGAAGAAAGTTTGGGAGTTAGATTACAAAATTGACAACAAAAGATTTCCTCATTATCCTAGATCAATTGAGACTTGTGGTGAGTGGGAACATGGCATATTTTTCAGTCAAAGATATCCTAATATGTTTTACTTTTGGGACGTCAGAGATAAATCCATAAAACACATCAAAGCTGAAACATTACTCCCAGGCATATTCAGTTATGATACTCTTCAGAATCTTCTTTGGGATGATGAGTGGAGGCAACTGAGGGTGATCAGTATCTTCAGTTATACTGACAGCCTGATTTCCTTGAAGACTTTCGGCAATTTAGTTGAAAGCTGATTTCCTTAAAGACTTTCGGCAATTTAGTTGAAAGACAAGTGTGTAGGGGGCAGAATCGAGTACATGGGATTCGATTTATTGAAAGAGAAGTCTGTGTAACTTGGAGTTGCAATTTTTATTTAATTTAATTTACTGTAAACTTTCATGGATGGAGAGACTGTAACTTTGTTCGAGTATCATTTACTGTTATGCAATGTATTATATGTAGCATGGTAAATTATTCATGAGAATTGTTTCAACTTAAGGATCCAAACAAAACCTACTTGCAGTCTTGATTATGACGAAGTAGGTTTTGTTTTTTGCCTCCTTTTCACATGAGAAAAAGAGGACCGAATTAAAACGATTATGTTTGCGAAAAAAAAGAGCAATCATTACAGTCTGGTACAAGATTCCTGCATCTTTCATTTATATTTAGTATTCAATAACTTTACAATAATAGTCATTGGTGCCTATGAGAAGGGAGGGGATCTGTTGTCCCCAAATTTAGGTTGGATGTTATGAGTGCCTTTTGAAATTTATTCTAAGAGCATTCATAATGGACTCCTTAAATCACTTCCTTAGCTAAAATTTAAAGAGAAATTGAAAGAAAAGAAAAACTTGAATTTTTCTCAAGCAATCACGCATTTCTTTCTGAATTCTAGACTTCTTTTATTTTTGGCAATAAGTGATTGAAGCACCAAACGCTGGAGCGAGCCAGAAACTTAGTAGAAACAAAATCCAAGTTCCAAACCAGTAGGACGTACCAACGCTCCCCAGCCGATGAAGATGAAAGGGGAACAAAATAGATCAAAAGTCAAACTCTAAATTCCAGTTCATCCGTTCCAAAATATGCCCATTGTTTTCACATAGTAGCACATGTGCATATGGTGTTAATAATATCTTGACTTCTTTGATACAATTCTTATGAACCTTCTACGTGATGAGTTCATTACTTATATTCAAATTTGTTACTAGGGTTGGAGAAGTCGAGGGATAAGGGAAACGAGAAGCCAACCTTAATGGACCTACCCAACGATATCCTCCTTGACGTCCTTACAAGACTGCCGATAAAATCACTTTGTCACATCCGTAGCATATCTAAGACCTCTCTAAGCATAGTCGATAACCCATTTTTTGCTAAGCTACGTTTACTTAATCCTGTTGTTGAAGGACCTCAACTTATGCTTCTTACTCAAACCTCATCTTTTATTCCTAGCCACCGCAGCCGCTTTGCCTTGCAATCATTGAACTACAAAGGCGAGCACGACTTCACAAAAACCAAGTATAGATATGGACAGGTTTTGTGTATTGTGAAGCAGATTTGTGTATTGTGAAGTTGAAGAGATGAATGCTCTAATGAGTATGTTTCAGTACAATGTAGTATTTTGGAATTTGGAATTTGATTTTAATTCATACTCTCTCTCTGCTTCTAAATTTGTGTATTGTGAAGTTGTTTGAAATTTGATTTTAATTCATATTCTCTCTCTCCCCCTCTCCCTCTCTGTGTTTCTAAATTTGTGTATTGTGAAGTTGAAGAGATGAGTGCTCTGAGAGCTCGTTTATGGGGTTGTTTATTTAATGCAAGCTAAGGTACATTGCTGCCATCCTTTCAAATTTTGTTCTGGCTGCTGCATTTTCCCCTCTCAAGTTTATGCAGCTTTGACTCGAATGGGCTGCCATAAGCCTTCTTGGTGACCAAAGGCCTCCTTGTTATGTGGTGGCTAAGCTCAGTGTAATTTGACCCAAGGCACAGAGTTGGAAAAAAGTGATCTTGGAGCAAAAATCCCCCGTCTTTAAAGGTAAGGTACATTGCTGCCACTCCTTGCATATATCTAATCTCTCTGTAATTTTTGGTGAGGCATGCCATGCCCGTCTATGTATGTCACATTTTTTCTTCTTTTTCCCTTTCTTTGTTTCTTTCTTTTCTCTTGGAGTCAATTTTTGCTGACTTATTCTAGCTCACCACCCAAACCGAAGCCAGCCCAGACCCTCTTATGCAATATTTTGACACCACCTTTTTAAACACAAACATGGTATGAAAATAAAGGCAAGAAATTGAACCCTCTGCTTCTTCTTCGAATATACTTTTAAAATTGGTCTTTTATTGTTTTGTTTTTTTTCAAAGGACATGTAGATGTTATGTTTAGAAGATGGTTGTGTATGGCTTCTGACTTGAGGACCACCATTGTATTTGTAATGCATTTTAGTTATATTATATCGGTTACCAATTTTTAGTACCTCTTGCTCTGTTTTGATGTGTATATTTCTAGAAGTAAAAGGTTTTATGCAAATTTAATGCAAGAGATTCAATCTCTTCTTGCAAACTTCATTTTAATTATAATAAATGGATATTTAAAAGCAGTTTTCTTATTGTATACTTCTGCTAGAAAATATATTTTTAAGCTAACTGAAGTTTTTTGGATGGGTAATTCTACTAGTTTTGTAGAGTCAGTATTTATTTGAACTAATACATGAAGTTGCAAAATTATTTTTCTAATTTGTTTTTTGGTGGAGTGAGATGGTATTGTGAAAATTTCCTTTGTTTATCTTTTAATATTAAAGAAGAAGAATATAATAATATGCCATTTTGCCAGATATAACAATTAACTACCTTTTTTTCTTGGTTTTTTTAAAATTAAGCACATGGGATAAGATAGAAACAAATGCAAAACAAACAAAAAGTTTGCTAGTTTCTGGAAATTGCTTGCCAGTTGAATGAAGTTATTATTAAAAATAAATAAAATGAATGCATACGGCATCAAACTTTATTTCCTAATGGAATGTCAAGATACTGTTATGTTCAGTTCATTCATTCAACTTTATTAGGTCTTCTATGTTCAGTTCAAATTGATTGTGCTCTGTGTTTTTTCGCAGTTTTAGCACAATCTTTTGTTAATGAATAAATTGTAATTTATTGCTCGAAGAAGGTGAAATACATATTATGGCATTTGTCATCTAAATGTTCTTCTGCCCCCTCTACCTCATGCCTCTGCTTAATTTTTTTGGCGGATCCCAAGTACATGATTGCCGTCGTCGTTTGAACTCTATCCTGATATGAAACTATTCATTATGCTATATATGGTCAGTCCAAGTGAGGCCATTGTAGTTTCTCAGCATTGTCTTAGATGTTTTCCCTCTGGTGTTATTTGTAGAGTTAAGCATGTATATGCACACATATGATCATTGTGGCTGATCCAGCGTTTTATTTTTCATCAGATCATAAGAAGTATATTTGAGGTTTTGTGTTTTGAGTGTTGGTATGTTATAGAATACATTTGCTTGACTCTTCATCAACTGGACCTTTGTTTGAACAGGGAGGTGGATGGGCAAATAATCAGTGATAAGATATGCATCGGGATGGCACCACTATTTTTAGTGTAAGATCATGGAAGTGCTCCCTTACTCCAGCTTTCAGCAACAACTTCTGTCTATGATGGAGAATCCAACTGCCCTGAGCATGGAAAGCAAGAGCAAGTGGCAGATGGCAGAGTAGATGACTTATTGCCAAATGTGGAAGGGCCTCAACTAGTAAGACAAGGTCAAGTTCAAGAGGCAGTTGATGAATTGCATACCTCAGAAGGATGTCAAAATGGAGCTTCATGTCTTGATTGTCAAGCGGAGGAGGGCCAAAAGTTATCCAGTGTTTTGCATGATTTTGATGGTGATGACATAAATGAACAGAATTACTGCACAGAACCTTGCCTAACCTCTGGCAATGGTCATCTGATTGTAGATAGCAGGGAAAGTGAATTGCCAAACAACATTTGGGAAGGAGAGTCGTATCTTTGAGAGCCTACGTAGCTAGAAAGTGATGAATCTGTGGCACTGTGGATCAAGGTAACTTTTATTTCTTCCACTTTCAAATCTTTGCTTTGTTATCACAACCTAAACCTTTTCTTATGCAATTTCTCGTGCCTGTTGCATATCAAGTTGGCTAGCCTCATTATCTTTACCCATAAGTTTACAGTTCTAGGATGCCTCCAACTGGCTGCTTGTGCTTTTCCTCCTTTTCCCCCTTGATGTTCAAACATAACATCATTGCAGGTTTGATGCTAGGTTTACCCATAAGTTTACATTACACTTTTAAAATTTTAAATTTTTTGTTAATTATTGCCTAATGTTTGATGCTAGGTTCTTCTTTGAAGCCAATGTACCAGTGTCTTTTGTTAATTATGACGATAGAAAACCCGCAAAATACTGGCTGAGAATATTGCACAGCTAAACTCCGCCATAGACGATGTTTCTGCTCAGCTGCATGCAGACGATGCCCCAAACGGAGCTGCATTGGCTTCAGATGAAATTGAAGCTTCCATATAATAGAATGCTTCCAGAGTTTTTGTATAACTTGGTATGTGTTTAGCTGTGGGAAAATAATGTTTCAAATCGTCTTGTTCTCGTGTGTTTTTCTTGTTTATAAATACGTCGAAAACAATGTCAGCTATTGAAAACCATCAGAGTTGCTGCAACACTATTTGCTTTAACACTACCACCTACTTCTCACTTGATTTGCATCGATAGCAACCTTCCCATCATTGTACTGACTAGGCTATAATTTGCAACTGGCGTTTTAGTTGTGATTGAATTGAAGTATCTTTTGTAAACGACGTGTCGTTTAAACTTTGAGTTGGGTCGTAATTCTACCCAATTTCATCTGAGTCGCCAATGGGCCCAAAAGAACACGGTGCCCCTAAACTGCTCAGAAATACTTGTAGCCCGCCATGGAGAAAAAGAAAACAATAAGTTGTAGCAAGCCCATACGCAGATCCTCATAATCCACTTAAAGATGAAAACCCAATTCAGATTCTACCCCACAACAAATCACCTTTTTTACCAATATATATATGTTGGATATCAACTCCATAGTTTGCTCAATCTTTTCTTTGCAAATTTCAATCAACTAATTGCATGATGAAATTAAAATTGGTCTTTTATTGTTTTGTTTTGTTTCCTTTTTTTTCAAAGGACATGTAGATGTTATGTTTAGAAGATGGTTGTGTATTGCCGGTTGTATTTGTAATGCATTTTAGTTATATTATATCGGTTACCAATTTTTAGTACCTCTTGCTCTGTTTTGATGTGTGTATTTCTAGAAGTAAAAGGTTTTATGCAAATTTAATGCAAAAGATTCAATCTCTTCTTGCAAACTTCATTTTAATTATAATAAATGGATATTTAAAAGCAGTTTTCTTTTTGTATACTTCTGCTGGAAAATATATTTTTAAGCTAACTGGAGCTTTTTGGATGGGTAATTCTACTACTTTTGTAGAGTTAGTATTTACTTGAACGGGAGACTTTGGAAAAGGCCAAATGAGAAAAAAAATTTTTAAAAGAAGCCAAAATGGACAAAATTGCGCTTATTTATTTTTGGATTTCCTAATGAATCTTTTACATTTGCATGTCTTTGGTTTGAAAGTTGTGAGGTTTTTTTTATCTTTTTTGTAAAAGTTTTGACTTTTTTCAAAAATGAATGTTTTTGTGTGGCTAAAACTAAATTTACTTATCTTTGTTTTAATATTAAAGAAGAAGAATATAATAATATGCCATTTTGCCAGATATAACAATTAACTACCTTTTTTTCTTGGTTTTTTTAAAATTAAGCACATGGGATAAGATAGAAACAAATGCAAAACAAAAACAAAAAAAAGGTTTGCTAGTTTCTGGAAATTGCTTGCTAGTTGAATGAAGTTATTATTAAAAATAAATAAAATGAATGCATACGGCATCAAACTTTGTTTCCTAATGGAATGTCAAGATACTGTTATGTTCAGTTCATACGAAGAAGGTGAAATACATATTATGGCACTTGTCATCTAAATTACTAGCCTCTGCTTAATTTTTTTGGTTGATCCCAAGTACATGATAATATATACTGACTAGGCTATAATTTGCAACTGGTTCAGCATGGCGTTTTAGTTGTGATTGAATTGAATTGAAGTATCTTTTGTAAACGACATATCGTTTAAGCTTTGAGTTGGGTCGTAATTCAACCCAATTTCATCTGAGTCGCCAATGGGCCCAAAAGAACACGGTGCCCCTAAACTGCTCAGAAATACTTCTAGCCCGCCATGGAGAAAAAGAAAACAATAAGTTGAAGCAAGCCCAAAGGACTCTTCAAGGGACTACAATAAGTTGTAGGATTTTAATAAATAAAGTACATTATAAAAATTAAAAGAAAAAAACCCAAAGGAATCTTCAAGGGACTAATTTGCAATTCCATGAAATTTTGGATTGGCAAATGGGACTAAGATATTCTTTTTGTTTGTTTTGTTTTATATGCGAATGGGACCAAGAGTTAAGAAATGCCAACTTGCTTGCTTTCGTTTCGTGCAATAATAAAATATGTTTCTTCAACGGCTTTGTTATTCCTTTATAGCGCACGTTTTTTTAATAAATAAATAAATTCTAGTTAATTTAAATATTAAAAATTAAAATTATTAATTAAATGAGAATAATATAGTAAATTTATATTTTTTCATATTTAAAAAAATTAAAATTAAAAATAAAATCAAATAATAGATCCTACTTTTATGGAACATAACTACCCATTTTATCTTTTCTTAATTCTAAAAATAAAATGCACGAGGCTAGTAATTTAATTAAAAGAAAACCACTAATACAGAAGTGGCATGCTTATAATTGTTCAAACTAGGTATTTCTTTTTTGTTTGATTCAAGCAGATGGAACTGAATATATTTAAGAGTAAGTTGCTTGTGATATTATATTATATATTAGCGTTTCCACTACTGTTTTGTTAAACAAAACGAAGTATCTATATTAGTATTTAATCTACTGTTTCTAAATAAAAATGGTGTATATGTAGACTAATTTTTCAATGATAATATGCTTGCCTGATCTGATTTAGTAGCACCATTCTTTCTTCATTTTCTTTTGACAATCAGTAATTATCCTAACTCATAGGCTAACAAAGATGCATTGTAGTAAGCAGAAAACAGAACCTCTTGCAAATCAAGTTTGGATTGGCAAATGGGACGACTCAGCGTTATGGTCAACTACAACATGAGAAATGCAAGCTTGCTTGCTTAGCATTATAACTCACTCTTTTAATCATTGTTTTCAGTTTGGACTGGGTCGAAAAAATTGTGAACTCAAAGAATTATTAACTTAATCAAGTCAAATCAAATAATCGGTTCGGTGTGTTTGGTATGCGGAATATCAAATGCTTTCCCTTTAAGAGTATTTCCACCCATTTAGCATAGCAAAATGCAAGAGAAGGCAAGGGTTGTTACTATTCATATGAATAGTGTTTGCCATTGCAATTATTTTATTAGTTTTCCATCCATTGCCATGGCGACCCAAGTGCAACTACTATTCATGTGAGATATGAGAAGAGGAATTTGTATAGAGTTTTGGGGTGAAAAATGAAGAATATGACTAGGTATTTATTTGAAAATTTTAATTTTTTTATGTGTACTTTTTTTTGTTATTTAAATTAACTGTGACGTCACAATCACCACGTGAGCATTATGTCAGCTTTTGTCCTCTCCCCTCCCTAGGGCTTTTACTAGCTTTTGCATGGCTTGTATTGCTTGGTCGTTTTTGCTGGATTTGTGCGGCTGCGTTTGCTTGGTTGCACTCATCTCATCTGCTAATCAATTAAACGTCTTTCATCCACTCACGTCATCTTCTGATTAATATCCCAACATCCACTCAAAAAGGGCCGTTGGTTTAGAGTTTCCGGTACTTCCGATACTTCCAACGGCCCCAAAATGGATCATTCGACTGATCAGACTTAGAGTAGTACTACATTAGCATCGGCCAATGCCGTTGACCAGGAAGCTGCAGCAGACAACACAGTTTTAATCAGGGGCATGGATCTTGATGTTTTCAACGCTGCAAAAGAAGGCAAAATTGATGTCCTCAAGGGGAGACACGATCTTGACCAAACATTGACTTCAACCAAGAACACAGTCCTCCATATTTATATAGCTTCTGCAAGCAGCCCAAATTTCGTCGAACCAGAAGAAAAAGGGCTGAGGCCACCCAGCGTTGTGGATAAAATCCTTCAAAAGTGTCCAGCACTGCTATCGCAAAAGAACGAGAGTGGCGATACTGCCTTACACATTGCGGCCAGACATGGGCGTGTTGATATAGTTGAACTTCTTATCGACATTGCAAAAGCTGGTCGTCGTGAAGACCTTGAGAATGGGCCCTCATCATCAGCAGTAGAAGCCTGGCAGTGGCAGATGCTCATAAGGGAAACCAATAAGGAGAAGGACACAGCCTTGCACTTTGCAGTGCGATTTAATCACTTTCGTGTGGTGAAGATATTGACCGAAGAAGACCCTGACTTTTCCTACTCTGCTAATGATGCTGGGGAGACTCCTCTTTATTTGGCTGCCGAGAGGAGATACAAAGCTTTGTTCTACGAAATACTTAGTACTTGCACGGATCCAAATTACCAAGGCCCCAATGAAAGAACGGCTTTGCATGCTGCTGTCATTTACGGTGATGAAGGTAGGTCTATATAATATTCTTACATAATTAATTATTTCTCCTGTTCTGTTCACGTTCCAAGCAAAGCATGGATATATATATTATATACAGTTTTTAGTTTTGCACTAGTTAATTATTATTTTTGTATATTTTAGAAATGACCACAGAAATACTAAACAAGGAAAAAGATTTGGCGATAGTGGCAGACAAGAAAGAGTGGACCCCACTTCACTGCGCTGCATTCTATAAACTTACATTTTCTTTTCCTTTTTGATTCACTTTCGAATTATTCATTGTTTTTCATTCACTTTCCTTTTTGGTTGGATATTTCTAAAGCTAACTGAATCAAGCCGATGCTGAACCGACCACGGTTAGTAAAACCTATGGACGGGTACTCCCAAAAGACGTCTCACCAATGACGTTGGTTCGGTTGTTAGAATGTCTCTCGGTTCGGTTGCCTAACCCAGTTTGTATTGATTTTTATTTCGTTTTTTTTTTTTTTAAATTTAGAAATGACCTTAGAAATACTAGAGAAGAAAAAGGATTTGGCGATAGCAGCAGACGAACAAGGGTGGACCCCACTTCACTACGCTGCACTCTCTGGTTGTACTTCAATTGTAAAACAACTTCTGCAAGCTGATAGATCCTCTGCCTACATTGTTGACAAAGCTGATAAGAAGACCGCTCTTCACATCGCAGCCTCCAGAGGCCATATAGGTGTAGTGAAAGACCTTATTTCTCATTGTCCTGATTGTTGTGAACTGGTCGACCAAAGACGTCGAAATGCTCTTCACTATGCTTTGGAGAAACATCAATCACGAATCACGACTTTTGTTCTAAAGGATTCATGGCTTAGCAACATCCTCCTAAATGCCAAGGACGTTGACGGCAACACACCCCTCCATCTACTCGATGTTTCTCTCTTCGGGACTCGTTTCATTGGTGATGTTAGAGTTGATAAGATGGCATTCAATAAGGAAAACATGAACGCTCTTGATGTCATTATAGCAGATGATTCAAGAAATGAGGTATGAACTTTTATCTATATAACTTAATAATCCCTCGTTAAGTGAGAATTTGTGTCGGAGACTCAACTAAAAATTTGCAACTCTACATTGATGGTCTGTGTTGCAGATATATCTGGAACAAGCTTTGAAAAAGAATGGTGCAGAATCAGGCCATCGAATTCTAAGCAAAAGTTATGGTGGCCATCGGAAATTGAAGGAAAACAAAGGTCGTGAATACACTGATAAAACGAACAATGTCAGGGAAGCCCATCTGGTAGTTGCTGCCCTCATAGCAACTGTAACATTCGCAGCAGGTTTCACCATCCCTGGTGGTTACCAAAGTGAGAAAGGACCAGAGCAGGGTTTTGCAGTTCTATCAAAAAATGCAGCTTTCAAGGCCTTTGTTATAACAAACACACTCGCCTTGTGTATATCCAGTTTCTCTGTCTTGATGCACCTTTATGTATCGATGCACACAAAGCGAAAGGGGATTTCTACAGCGTTTGACGAGGTGTTGTATATCACTATGTCGGCTTTAATTTTGATGGTGGTTGCATTCATTTCAGGGACATATGCAGTATTATGTCATTCCCCGGGACTTGCCATTACGGCTTGTGCGATTGGCTGCTTTTTCTTCCTTATCTTGACTCATGCCATACTTCTTGAAATTTCCCCTCCCTATCAACGGCTTGGACAATTCATAGGAGAGGCATCATTATGGATGACGAGGATGTGGATAACATTCCTGTCACTTTGGCATTTTTCATTTACTGATAACTTTTGTCACAAAACGTTTGATTCTTTACGTTTACGTGTTAATAATTGGAGGGGAAGACTCTCATAAACGTTTGATTCTTTGTTGTGTTATGTTACATAATGTTTGTTACTATTTTGTTTCTATCCTTGAATTTTAGTTTATATAATATTTTTTTGAAAGTACTAAAAAAAATCACACAAATAGTTGGGGGCCATATTTTTGTAGACTGTCATCAAGTGACAGAGTTAAAGATGACGACCCTGTCATCTTCATTATCTATGCTACCTACAGAAAATGTCACAACACACATGCGGTAGCTCGTTTCGTTTCTAGACAAGGGGTTCTTATGTTTGGGATTATGTTGAAACTGAATGACTCTTTAATATTCTTGCAGCCGATGTAAACCTTTCTATTTGTTTATAATAAAACTAAGTACTTTCCAAAAACTTTGACCAAAAAAAAAATATCACAACACACAATTGAGCTAGTATTGGCCCCTCGTTTTAAAAGTAAATAATAAAATCATTTACTACTAAGTTTTTAACTTAATCCCCTAATTTTAAAATTATTTCCATAAGAAAAAACAAAATTCTAGCTACCCCTCGTTGCATGTATTATTGTGGATATGTTGGAACCGCAGGTTATTCTAATACACTTTTCTAATTGAAAGAGAAACAACAATTTAGACTGATATGCGTCTCATGAATGCTTTGAAATGAAATTAATGGTGCAGCATCACGCCTCCCTTCCCTTCCAACCTTCGTCCATTCCTCTCCCCTCCCTTGGGCTTTTATGAGCTTTTGGATGGCTTGTATTGCTTGGTACGTAGTTTTTCCTGGATTTGTGTGGCTGCTTTTGTTTGCTTTGCGTGTCTTCATTTTGCAGATTTGGAGTTCCTGCTTTTTGTTTTCTACTTGGTGACGACAAGGTGGGAGAGAAACTTATGTATTTCCTTTTCTGTGTATCAACTCTTTTTGAGTTGGGTGCAAGTTTGTAGTCTATCGTGACGAGAGTGTAAAGATGGTTGTAAGTTCGTGCGTTGATGTGTACTGTATAAGGTTGATATTATCACATGAGTTTGTGCATTAGATTTGGTTTGTTACTTACTTAAGTTTATCATTTTATTTCAATTGCTTGTGACCAATTTATCAACTAAAATAGCTAATTCTTTTGGATTGAATTATGAAAACACTGAAATTTAAAATTAGTGTTCTAATTCACTAAATGGAAATCTACTTTCTTTTAATAGCTGTTTAGTAATTAGAAATAACATAAATAATATATTATCGTTTCTGCATCTGCAAGCTGAATGAATTAATCATCTATTCGATAGTTTGTCATTTGAAGCATAAAATATTTTTAATGAATTAAGCAAACTGTATGTATAAAATAAACTTAAATAAATGGCTGAAACAGCGCTCAATTCAGAGAAAAAACACTATCAGATAGTGGCTAAGAAATGAAACTTTCAACTTAAGGGAATATCCTAACACAATTTAGTCCATTTGGGTGTACGTCAGTTCAAAACCAATATAATTTAGTCCATCCGATCCAATATAAATTGGATTGTGATTTTTTCAATCCGATCCAATCATATTAGATCGATGTTTAAACCTAATCTAATCTTATCCAATTGATATTGGATTGGATTAGCCCTCAGCTTTAGCCCTAAGCGCGGGCTGCCTTCACTCTTTTTCTAACCCTCTACGTACTCATTAAGACACATGGCTTTCTCTTTTTCTTTTTCTTTTTTTATTCTCTCTCCGCCACTCTTCTTCTTCCTCCTCTCTCTTTTCCTACCAGCGTTGTGTCACTCCAGCCTGCAAAACATAATGAAATTAAAAAAGAAAAAAAGAAAAGGAAGGTAGTTTGTTGATTGTTCTCCTTGTCATGAATGATGAACAATATTAGCTCTCAGCTTTGGCTCCCTTCACTCTTTTTCTAACCTTTACGTACTAATTAAGACATGAATTTCTCCTTTTCTTTTTCTTTATTCTTTCTCTCGCCGCCACTCTTCATCTTCCTCTTCTCTGTTGTCCTAAGAGTGTTGTGTCGCTTCAGCCTGCGAAACAGAATGTAATTAAAAAAGGGAAAAAAAAAAAAAGGAAGGAAGGAAGTTTGTTTGTTGATCGTTCTTGTCAGGAATGATGAAGCTCTCAGCTTTTTTCTAAACTCTAGGCTCTACGTACGTACTAAGACATGCATGGAAAACACATTCAGATCTTTTTCTTTATTTTAATATTCTTTCTCTCTCCGCTACTCTTCTTCCTTTTTCCTGTTCTCTCTTTTCTTTCCATCTATATAAGTTTACCGGTTTTCCCTCTCCTTGGTCACTCTTTTTCACTCTCTCAAATTCAATATCAACTAGTTAAACCAATTTTCATCCATTCATTCATTCATCTGACCTTGTCATTAACTTTTCCCAACATCCACTCAAAAAGTGGAAGCTGATCAGTATTTTGTCTTGCCCACAACCAAAAAGAACCGCATGGATCGCACCACTTGGACTGATCAGACTCCGTCAGCATCGGTCGAAGTCGTTGACCAGGAAGCTGCTGCAACAGACATCAAAACTGATGAAGCTGCTGCAACAGACGTCCCAATTTTAATGGGCATGGATCTAGATGTTTTCAACGCTGCAAAAGAAGGCAAAATTGATGTCCTCAGGGGACACGATCCGCAGCATCTTAACAAAATATTGACTCCAACCCGTAACACAGTCCTCCAAGTTTATATAGCTTATGCAAGCACCCCAAAGCTCGTCAAACCTAAAGAAGAAGCGCCGATCAAGCCAACCAGCTTTGTGGAGGATATCCTTCAGATCTGTCCGACACTGCTATGGCAGCAGAACGAGAGCGGTGAGACTGCCTTGCACATGGCGGCCAAACATGGGCTTGCTGAAATAGTTGAACTTCTCATCCAAACTGCAAAAGCTCGTCGTTGTGAAGACCTCGAGCATGGGGCTGCCGCCTTCGCCTTATCATCGTCATCAGAAGAAGAAGCAGCCTGCTGGAAAAATTTTATAAGGACACCTAGTAAGGAGAAGGACACAGCCTTGCACGAGGCAGTGCGGTTTAAGCACCTTGGTGTGGTGGAGATATTGATCAGAGAATACCCTGACTTTTCCTACCCTCCTAATGTTGCTGGGGAGACTCCACTTTATTTGGCTGCCGAGAGGAAATACAAAGCTTTGTTCTCCGAAATACTTCGCACTTGCAAGCATCCAACTTACCAAGGCCCCAATGGAAGAACCGCTTTGCATGCTGCAGTGATTTACGGTGATGAAGGTAGGTATATATAATATTCTTACATAATTAATTATTTCTCCTGTTCTGTTCACTTTCCAAGCAAAGCATGGATATATATAAAAGATTATATACAGTTTTTAGTTTTGCATTGATTAATTATTCTTTTTATATACTTTTTAGAAATGACGGAAGAAATACTAAACAAGAAAAAGGATTTGGCAATAGTGACAGACGAAAAAGGATGGACCCCACTTCACTACGCTGCATTCTATGGTCATGAATCAATTGTTATACAACTACTAGAGACTGGTAAATGCAGTGCCTACATGGGTGACGAAGCTGATAAGAAGACCGCTCTTCACATTGCAGCCTCCAAGGGCCATGTTCATGTAATGAAACAACTTATTTCCTATTGTCCTGATTGTTGCGAAGTGGTCGACCAAAGACGTCGAAATGCTCTTCATTATGCCTTGGAGAAGAGTCAATCTCGAATTATAGATATTGTTATGATGGATGCATGGCTTAGCAACGTCCTCTTAAATGCCAAGGATGTTGACGGCAACACACCCCTCCATCTACTTAATGCTCCTATCTACAACCGGATTCCTTTCATTACTGATGCTAGGGTTGATAAGATGGCATTCAATAAGGAACACATGAACGCTCTCGACGTCATTAAAGCTAATGATAATTTTAAATCTAAGGTATGATATTTCATTAAACTTGCTTGTGTTGTGTGTGACAGTACATGTCGGAATCATGAGCAGTAATTTAGCCTATTTACTCTCAAAGCTTTGGATTTGGGTATCATCATGTAGACTTTTTCATTTAAGTACTAGTTATGGTTAGGTTAAATGAATAATCCCTCGCCCTCGGTTATGATTTGTGTCAGAGACACAACTGAAAAATTGCACCACTATCTCTTTGGTCTGTGTTGCAGATATTATTCAAGCATGCTTTGAAAAGGAATGGTGCAGTATCAGGCCATCGACTGCTAAAAGAAAATGATCATGATGGCCAGAAGTTAAAGGAAAACAAATGTGGTGAAGACATTGAATTGGATAAAAATATAAGAGAATCCCATCTGATAGTGGCTACACTCGTAGCAACTGTTACATTCACAGCAGGTGTCACCATGCCTGGTGGTTATTACCAAAGTGATGCATCAGGGGGAAATGCCATGAGTAAAGTATCAAAGCAAAATGTTATGGTCCCAGCCCCGGCACCGATTAAAGGAACAACTCCGGGTTATGCAGTTCTAACAAAAAATGCAGCTTTCAAAATTTTTTTTGTATTCAATATGCTAGCCTTGTGTTTGTCCACTTATTCCGTCCTTGTGCACCTTGTCTTATTGATACTCCCAGAGGGAAAAGTGAGGCACAAAGTATTTTGGCATTCTACTATATATATCACTGTAGCGTCTGTACTTGCAATGATGGGTGCATTCATTTCATGCACATTTGCAGTCTTAGGTGATTCTCCAGAACTTGCTTTCTCGGGTTTAGTTATTGTTGCCTATGTATTAGTTTTCTGTCTTTATGTTGTATTTTTTGAATTTAGGTGGGAGAACTTTCTCGTTTTTTGGAAAAGAAATATATATATATATATATAAACTTACCCGCTCGTTTAAGATGATAAAACGTAGATGTCACATCGATTGGGACTAGTCGGTGGCCACCCTTCCCTTCCAACCTTCGTCCATGCCTCTCCCCTCTCCCTTGGGCTTTTATTAGCTTTTGGATGGCTTGTATTGCTTGGTAGTTTTTCCTGGATTTGTGTGGCTGCTTTTGTTTGCTTTGCGTGTCTTCATTTTGCAGATTTGGAGTTCCTGCCTTTTGTTTTCTACTTGGTGACGACAAGGTGGGAGAGCAACTTATGTATTTCCTTTTCTGTGTATCAACTCTTTTTGAGTTGGGTGCAAGTTTGGATGTTCTTCCTCTGGTGATAGTTGTAGAGTTAATAAGAAGTACATTTAAGGTTTTGTTGTTCTCACCCAAGTCCAAACGGGCAATTTAGCGGCAGATATTTGCTTGAGCATGGTCCAAATCAAATTAGGCCCAAATCTGAGGTTAGAACTTAGTATCGACGATACAAATTTACTAATTTACCCCTAAAACAATAATGTCCGTAAACTACTACCATTCCAGAAACGCCATAGAATGAAAGCCTGAACTTTTTAATGCTCGTGCAAATTTTTTATTTTGGAAAAATAACCAATTTAGTCTTCGTAGCTTTGGGTATTCCTTTTATTACCTTTTAATTCAAGGAAAACAAAGGTGACGAAGACAATGATGTAAATCAGTTATATATATATATATATATTATGTTTCTTAAACGACTTTGTTATTCCTTTCCGCACGTATCTTTAAAAATAAAATAAAATTCTAGTATTGCATTTATAATTCAATCAAAAGAAAACCACTCATCATTAGATGAACAGAAGCGGCATGCTTATAATTGTTGAAACTAAGTATTTCTTTTTTGTTTATGGTTCAAGGAGATGGAACTGAATATATTTAAGAGTAAGTTGCTCGTGATATTATATATTAGCGGTTTCCACTACTGTTTTGTTAAACGAAACGAAGTGTCCATATTAGTCTTTAATCTACATTTTCTAAATAAAAATGGTGTACACTAATTTTTCAATGATAATATGCTTGCTTGATCTGATTTATGTATATATATAGTAGCACCATTCTTCTTCATTTTCTTTTGACAATCAGTAATTATCCTAACTCATAGGCTAACAAAAATGCGTTGTAGTAAGCAGAAAACAGAACCTCTTGCAAATCAATTTTGGATTGGCAAATGGGACGACTCAGCGTTATAGTCAACTACAACTTGAGAAATGCAAGCTTTAATCATTGTTTTCACTTTGGACTGGGTCGAAAAAATTGTGAACTCAAAGGGCCATATTGCTTGCTTACCATTTTTAATTCATTTCGATCAATAAATTTTGGCGGGTCCTTCGGAGATCCAACCAAGCAAGATGCACACATCTCATCTGCTAATGAATTAATATCCCAACATCTTCTGATTAATATCCCAACATCCACTCAAAAAGGGGCAAAAGCTCACTTTTTGACTTGTGCATCAAGGAAGAAACCAAAATGGATCATTCGACTGATCAGACTGCGAGTAGTACTCCATTAGCATCGGCCAACACAGTTTTAATCAGGGGCATGGATCTGGATGTTTTCAACGCTGCAAAAGAAGGCAAAACTGATGTCCTCAAGAGGAGACACCATCTTGACCAAATATTGACTCCAACCAAGAACACAATCCTCCATATTTATATATCTTTTGCAAGCACCCCAAATTACGTCGAACCAGAAGAAGAAGCGCTGAGGCCACCCAGCGTTGTGAATGAAATCCTTCAAATGTGTCCCGCACTGCTATCACAGAAGAACGAGAGTGGCGAGACTGCCTTACACATTGCGGCCAGACATGGGCGTGCTGATATAGTTGAACTTCTTATCAAAACTGCAAAAGCTGGCCCTCGTGAAGACCTTGAGAATGGGCCCTCATCATCAGTAGAAGCCTGGCAGATTTTCATAAGGAGATACACCTTGGTGTGGTGGAGATATTGATCAGAGAAGACCCTGACTTTTCCTACCCTCCTAATGTTGCTGGGGAGACTCCACTTTATTTGGCTGCCGAGAGGAGATACAAAGCTTTGTTCTCCGAAATACTTGGCACTTGCAAGCATCCAACTTACCAAGGCCCCATTGGTAGAACCGCTTTGCATGCTGCAGTGATTCACGGTGATGAAGGTAGGTATATATAAATATAATAAACTTACATAATTAATTATTTCTCCTGTTCTGTTCACTTTCCAAGCAAAGCATAAGATTATATACGGTTTTTAGTTTTGAACTAGTTAGTTATTATTTTTGTATATTTTAGAAATGACCACAGAAATACTGAACAAGGAAAAAGATTTGGCGATTGTGGCAGACGAGAAAGGGTGAACCCCACTTCACTACGCTGCATTCTATGGTCGTGCTTCAATTGTTACACAACTCCTAGAAGCTGATAATGCAGTGCCTACTTGGGTGACGAAGCTAATAAGAAGACCGCTCTACAAATTGCAGCCTCCAAAGGCCATGTTAATGTAATGGAACAACTTATTTCTCATTGTCCTGATTGTTGCAAAGTGGTCGACCGAAGACGTCGAAATGCTTTTCATTATGCCTTGGAGAAGCATAAACCTCGAATTATAGAATTTGTTTTGAAGGGTACATGGCTTAGCAACGTCCTTTTAAATGCCAAGGATGTTGACGGCAACACACCCCTCCATCTACTTAATGCTCCTCTCAACCCCTGGATTCCTTTCATTGATGATGCTAGGGTTGATAAGATGGCATTCAATAAGGAAAATATGAACGCTCTCGACGTTATTAAAGCTAATGATGATTTACAAGATATGGTATGATATTTCATTAAACTTGCTTGTGTGTGACAGTATATATCAGAATGATGAACAGTAATTTAGACTACTGATAGGGTTTGAATGCTCGTGCAAATTATTTTTTTATTTGATTTCGGAAAAATAACCAATTTAGTCTTCGTAGGTTTGGCTATTCCTTTTCAATTAAGTATCATCATGTAGACTTTTTCATTTAAGTACTACTTATGGTTAGGTTAAATTAATAATCCCTCGCCTCGCCCTCAATTAGTATTTAGTTTGGTGATGATTTGTGTCGGAGACTCAACTGAAAAATTGTACTACTACACTCTTTGGTCTGTGTTGCAGATATTTGTCGCGAATGATTTGAAAAGGAATGGTGCATCATCAGGCCATCGAATTCTAAGCGAAAATGATAATGATGGTCAAAAATTAAAGGAAAACAAAGGTGGCGAAGACACTGAAACGAATAAAAATATAAGAGATTCCCATCTGATAGTGGCTGCACTCGTAGCAACTGTTACATTCGCAGCAGGTGTCACCATGCCTGGTGGTTATTACCAAGCATCAGATCAGGGAAATGGCCCGAGTAACGGACCAACTCCGGGTTATGCAGTTCTAACAAACGATACAGCTTTCCAATTTTTTTATTTATTCAATATGCTAGCCTTGTGTTTGTCCACTTTTTCTGTCCTTGTGCACCTTTTGATATTGACACTCCATGAGGGAAAAGAAGGATCCAAAAGGTTTTGGCGTCCTATTATATATACCACTACAGCGTCTGTAGTTGCAATGATGATTGCATTCACTTCGGGCACATATGCAGTCTTAGGTGATTCTCCACAACTTGCCAGATCGGGTTTAATTGTCGTCGGCTATGCCTTCTTTTTGTTAAGTTATGTTCAATTTCTTGTTGTTCAGAGGGAGAACAATTCCATATTCCTACATAAACTTACCCGCTTGTTTGTGATTATGTTTAAAAAGTAGACCTCACATTGATTGAGACTAGTCGGTGGCTTCCCTTCCCTTCCAACCTTGGTCCATGCCTCTCCCCTCCCTTGGGTTTTTATTAGCTTTTCGATGGCTTGTATTGCTCTGTAGTTTTTCCTGGATTTGTGTGGCTGCTTTTGTTTGCTTTGCGTGTCTTCATTTTGCAGATTTGGAGTTCCTAATTTTTGTTTTCTACTTGGTGACGACAAGGTGGGAGAGCAACTTGTGTATTTCCTTTTGTGTGCGTCAACTCTCCTTGAGTTGGGTGCAAGTTTGTAGTCTATAGTTACAAGAGTTTAAAGGTGGTTGTAAGTTTGTGCGTTGATGTGTATTCTCGTATGAATTTGTGCATTATAATTGGTTTATTAGTTACTTAAGTTTATCTTTTTATTTCAATTGCTTGTGACCAATTTATCAACTAAAATAGCTAATTCTTTTGGATTGAATTATGACAACACTGAAATTTTAAAAACACTAGAGAGATTATGTAAAGACCCAAACCTAAAATTCACATGTAATTAGTAATTTATTATGCGGAAAGACAATTTTGCCCTTTGACTCACTTATGAACTCAACGTTGACTTTTTGACCGAAAAGGAATTTGACAATTCCACATACACCGTTGTGTAGAGCACGACAATACGAGTTCATAGAAACGAAGTAAGCTCGAATCGGAGTTGTAACGAAGAAATTACGATTAAAATATCACAAAGGGCAAAATAGTAAATAAGAAAATCAGAATTTTTATAAAAACCTCAGCTTCTCTTTCTCTTTCCCTCTCTCTCTCTCTCTCTCCCTCCCGATAGTTCTAGAAAACCAGTCGGGCAACCACCTTCCAAGCCACCCCAACGCCACCTCACGCCACCCCGACCCTCCGGACCGGACCCAGCAGCACCGGCCAGCTCCCGCCATCAACCCTAGCCCGTCCGCCGACCCTGCTGCTGTCTGGAGCCACCGGAAACTGCTGGAAAACGCAGCAGTTTTGGCAGATTTTCCAACCTCAGTTTCTCCCTCATCCGGCCACCAAATCAGTCGTGTGAGGTATCGATTTCTAGCTATTTTTCATGTTCTAACTGCTGGTTGGCTGGGTTTCGATCAATTTTTGCTGTAGATCACTCGATTTTCAAATTGAAATTCGGCCGACTTTCGGCCTCCGTGTTCGGCCATTTCCGGCCACTTTTTGGGGTAGGTCCAAGAACAAAAGTGACTCCAAATGGGGTGTTTTACCTAGGATAGGAGTTTGGAGTCTTGGTTCCGAGATTTTTCGGCCACTCGGTATCGCTTTAGACACCCGAATCTGCCCGCGCGTGCTGGGGCGCGTGGGCGAGGGTGGTGGAGTAACTCTGGGCAGTTTTGAGATCCTCGTGTCATCACGAGCGCGTAGGATTTCGCGGATCTCGATTCGGAGTCCGTTTGAGCCTTGAACGGATTTTTCATATTGTGCGATTACCGGGTTCAATACTGTTGAGCCGTTGGATCGTAATCAATTTTAGATATGTTACTCTAGATAATTTTAGAAACGTGTAGGATTCGACGGATTGTGAATCGGAGACCCGGATACTCCGAAAACGCGAACCCTAGGGCTAGGGTTTAGAAATTATGCGATTACAAGATTGTGATCAATCCGACCGTCCGATTGACACCAATACCCTCGGGACATGTGTCCTAAATATATTGGACCTTCTAGCGGCATCCGGATCATATTATACCCGTGGGGTTCCGGATTGACTTTTTGGACTTTAGCGCTTTTTGAGTCCCAAGATACCGCTAAACGATCCCACGTGGAAGGAAAGCTGTTATGGGCATAGGGATCACTTTAAATTGACGCACGTACTTTTAGGAGCCGGGGGTAGGGTTTTTAATTTAATACTATATTGTATTAATAGAATATTATGGTTATTGAATCAGGCACCCGGGCACCAGTTGACCCGCAGGAGGGACCTTCAAGAGGTCCAGCGAGCTCAGACTATCAGTGAGTGGACTCTTTGTTTTTATAAATGAATTTAATCAGTTCAGTTTCAGTTAAGCAGTTCAGTTTCAGTTATAAGCTGTTTTATGCTGTTAAATATTTTATGTTACATGCTGCCGAGTGAAGTTTCCTTTTAAGAATATAGGAAAAGATATTCTCGTTAATTATCAAATAAATGGCAGCAGAATTTTAAAGGTTACATAAAGTTAATTATTCAACAGTTTTGCTTCAGAAACTTTATATTTTCTTAAATCACCTTGTACCCAGTTATTAAATGTTGCCTTCGGTTTATATTTGTTACCTTTGGTTTAGTCAGCATGCTTGACAATTGCCCCACGAGTTCCTTGGTACTCGAACTCGTGTGGAGCGAGTAATGCGGATAAAGGTGGACTACGGTCCCCTGAATCCTGCGAGTTGCGGCTCGGACTGACTTCGTGTCACTGAGACCTACGAGTATGTGTCACCCATGGTGATGCAAGGAATTGACGGATATAAGGATTTGACGGAAATAGGGGTACACCTAGGTGATAGTTTTCAACTGTTTTCAAATGTATAGTTATATACATGCATTGATTTCAGAAATAAAGAAAATAAGTTAGTTTGTATAACTGTTTTTTTACAGTGGGGTTAGTATGTTCATATATTATTTTCTACGCTTTGTTTTGGGTCCACTCACCCTTCTTGTTGTTTTGCGCCCCCAGGCAGTAGACGTGCACAGGAATCCACCACCGGGCCACTTCCCATCTTCCGCGCCTTTCTTTGATGTAGGATTTGTAATTTGTACAACGATTCACTCTTTTGTAAATTCTTAGTAGTCGCTCTGATGTTTTGCCCTAGACTGAGCTTTGATCTCTTGGCATGTGTATATATATGTATGCTGGCAGTTGGTTATATATATATACTTGTTTTGACAGGTGTAAAGATTTTGGTATTGAGCCAGATACAAGGGAAACTCTGCCGGTTTTTCGGTAGAAGTCAACCTTGTTATTTTTA
The DNA here is from genome assembly GCF_000346465.2 of Prunus persica. Lineage (NCBI taxonomy): Eukaryota > Viridiplantae > Streptophyta > Magnoliopsida > Rosales > Rosaceae > Prunus > Prunus persica. The sequence goes on from NC_034015.1 coordinate 17,769,455, forward strand.
TCATGTTTTGTATAGAAGGGCAAATAGGTCATTTGTGCCCGACATTCGCCAGGTGTCGGACACGCACAGGGTCTGGCTCGGATTCCAAAGTGGAATTTGGATCGGGTCCTGTCAGATTAAGTTTAATTAAGCTTATTAAATAAATAGGGTTCTTTGATCTAAGTCCAAAATTCCTAGCTGTCATTGGGTTTAGTCTACACCTTTTTTGCTGTAGATTTGGGTCCATTGACTTTTATTAATTTTTTTTCATGTGCCAATTTTACCCTTTGAGGTAAATAAGGAAAGAACAGTAATTGAAAATTCAAATTAATGTATCGATTCTTTCCTTCTAAATAGATTTCATATTTTAAATTTAGAATCCTTCTATTGCCGCCATGACATAAAGGAAGTTCATATAAAACAATTAAAATAAAAGAATTATTGATGATATCTTCCCAACAAATATTACCTGACTACTAGGTAAATATGATATAATATACCTAATTATTAGGTAAATATTACATAATGTACCTAACTACTAGGTAAATATAAAATAATGTACCTAATTACAATAGAACATAATGTACCTAACACATAAGTAGTATACTCTACTATACTTGATAAACATGTAGATTTTAGATAAAATGTGTGGATTTGACTGATACAACCAATAATCGTAAAACGTCATGGGAAAAATAGGAAAAACTAGAAGATAATTAACTATCAAGAAACAGAGGAATTGAGAGAAAGAAGGGGGAGGGGAAGAGGAGGACACAAAACCCACATGTGTTAATGGTGAATTGCATCTTAATTAAAGATATTAGGTGGGAATTAGCTTTACAGCAACAAAAATATGAAGAAAAAAAGTGAGCTAAACAAAATCAAACGTAAAAAAATGAGAGTATATTAGTGAGGAATTGTATTTTCAAAGAAGAAAACAAACAAACAAAATCAGTGAATAACAAAAGCTGTGGCAAAGAGTAAAAGAATATTTATATACCCTGTGTACAGGTTGCCATAGTGCAATAATACGAAGCCACAATAGAAAGAAAGCCAACGTTCATATAGGAGCATGACTGAAATATAATAGCTATTTCAAAAATTATAGGAGACGTGATTTGTTGCCTTATTTAATTACTAGCCCCTTGGCATATGCTCACGCATGTGCCAATTGGTTTTCTTTTCTTTTTTTAAAATTTTTTTTAAAATTTTAGAATTAAGAAAATATAACATGGGTAGTTATGTTCTATAAAAGTAGGACCTATTATATGATTTTGTTTTTAATTTTAATTTTTTTAATATAAAAATATATGAATTTACCATATTATCCTCATTTAATTAATAATTTCAATTCTTAATATTTGAATTAACCAAGGGTATTTTCTTGTATTTTGAATGTTTCACAATTCTTTGTCTTTTGCTTTATATATATAAATTTCAAAAATATAATAGCTAATTATTATGACAAAAATAAATTTCTTACCTTATTTAATTTTTAGAGGCATGATGAGAATAACAAAGTAATTTTAAATGAAAAATATAATATGTAAATATAAATAAATTTTTTTAAAAAAAGAATGTAATCATTCGTGGTACAAAAGTCAAATGATTTGTATCAACAGCAACAAATACAGATTGCATCCAACTTTTGTTTTCGATTTTGGAGTTACACCGAATTTTCTATAAAGAAATCACCACATGAAAATCTATGTTGAATCTCGTACAAGTAATTTGTCCAATACGTTACTAATTACTTTTAACATAAACACCTAACAACCGTGAAATTCTAGAGTAAGAGATGAAATATTATAGTAGCTCATACCATACCACTATGCCCAATTAAACTTCTCAATGTTCACAATACCATTGTTCTCGGCTGACATTTGCCCTGTACCATTACGCTATCAACTTTTGTTCCAACTTGTTTGAGTCAGCATATGTGAATTTAGGCTTGGGTTGTGGAGTCTCTTGCAGCAAGAGGCAACATGTCAAGCACAGGACACACTGTTGGGCACACACAACCCACCCCAAAAGATGCATCATTCATCTGGATTTCTTTCTTGACCCAGGCCCAACGGAATGGGTCCAATCAACACGCCCAATTTGAAATTGAGCCCAAATGTGCCGGACAAATAATATTCCAGAAGCCAATTTACTGATTTGCCCCTCACACAATGCTGTCGCTTTGCGATTCCATCACCGCCCAACTACCATTCCAAAAACGCCATATAAATATAAATCAAAGCCTATATTTGTCATTTCCAGCACTCGCCACCCATAACGCATGCGCCAAAGTGTCCACGTGTCTCCCTATTACCACAAAAAAACACAACGAAACACAACGAAACGAATCCCAACCAATGGATTGACAGCACAAGGATCGCTGAGATGGCAAATCATTTTTCAAAATCCCGCCTAAACCCAGACTTCAATTTTTCCGTGAAACGAAATTTAATTTCCGCCTTTTTATTTTTATTTTTCCGCCACTAGCCCCTACCCCTTCTTATCTCTTCACACACACCTGTGCCAAAATTTACACACGCACCGCACCAAACAAAGCAAAGCCCCCCAAAGCCAAAGGCATCATATATCTTAATACTCTATTCTCCTCGCTTTCTCTCTGCGTCTTCGCCTTATCTTCTTCTCAAGCCCTAGCCCCCCTGCCCAAAGGTAAACTCGTACGCTTTCCACACCGACTCGGACCGAGTCACCTCGGCCCTCGCCGTTCTCGAACGATTCTCATCGTTTTCTGCTGTTTTCTCTGCAGGTTCGCCTGAAAATGGGGAAATCCAGAGCTGCTGCTCCTAAAAGAACCGAGACCAAGTGAGTTTCGATTTTCGTTTTCTTGTGAATGAATATTCTGCGATTTCAGCGATTCGATCAGAGATCTCAATTTCGCACGTCAATTTTGCTCTTATTTTTGTGCTTATGTGCTCAATTTTGTTGTTTGTTGAATTTGCTAGGTTAAAGACCAAAAGTGCTGGAGCGAGTAAGAGGACATCGAAGAAGGCCGGAAAGGATCCAAACAAGCCAAAGAGACCTGCGAGCGCCTTCTTCGTTTTCATGTACGGTCAACGCTTTTCTCTCTAATCGTCGTTTTTAGATCGGTCGTCTCGTTTATTTTCCATTTTTATGATTTTATTTCTCTGAATTTTCGTCTTGTTTTGAATTATCTATAGGGAGGATTTCAGGGAGAAGTACAAGAAGGAACATCCTAACAACAAATCTGTCGCTGCTGTAAGTGAATTTCATTCTTTTAGATCTACGGGTTTGATTTCATCCAGACCGAATTTTCTATTGAATTGACAATGTAATTTTTATTTATATCCATTTTTTTGTCACTTTATTGGAACAGGTCGGTAAGGCTGGTGGTGACAAATGGAAATCATTGTCAGATGCTGTGAGTGTTTTGGCCAATCATTTTGTTTTTCCTGATTGTTTTGTTAATTATTTGAATATTCTGCGACTGTTTTTGATTGGCTCCTTAATTTAAAAAATTATTCAGGAGAAAGCTCCCTACGTAGCCAAGGCAGAGAAGAGGAAGACTGAATATAACAAGACCATGCAGGCCTACAACAAGAGTATTGTGAGTGCTCTTCTCTTCAATTTCTGGCAATTGGGTTTTTATAATTTGAACAATTTGTTGAGAATTGGTGCTTCATTTGAAATAGGCTGAGGGAGGCAATGGAGCAGAGGAGGAAGAATCTGATAAGTCCAAGTCTGAGGTGAATAACGAAGAAGAAGAAGATGATGAGAGTGCAGAGGTTTGCCCTCCCTCTCATTATTCTGATAATCAAGCTTTCTCTTTTCATTTTGATATTTGATTATTATTTTGATTGGTGGGATTAATTTTCTATTTGGGTTTTATCTTAGGATGAAGATGATGACGAGTAGAGAAGGAACGCTGGAAGAAGCAATTGGTGTAGGGTTGCTTAGAAGATATTGAATGACCTGCATTTTCTGAACTTTAGCTGTGTCTCATGATAAAATAGCTACATTTTTAGGATAGGGAAGGAAAAAGAGAAAGGCAAAAAACCAAGGGATTAAGTTTCAGGGGGTCTTGTAAACCTGATTTCCCATATCATCTGTACTTAATTAATGATCCTTTTTATGTCCAAATGCTTTCTATTTTGCGTTATAATGCTCCTTCTATGAATTGCTTTTTGCATATTCTTGTTTGGTGGTGGCTGAGCCCCATGTTTGTCTAGTATTCATTGTGGTTGATAGAGTTGACAAACATATATTGCCTCCCAATGACTTGGGAGTGGGAATTTTGTCTGCTTTTGAGCTTTGGATTTTGTATCATTCTCTTCATTGCTCTATCTTGTTTTATGCGATGGTGATGATGATGGCTTGACTTGAATCTAATGGTCTCTTTTGACTTTTTCATCCTGGAACCAGTAGGATTCATTTGTGGTTTCTCTGTTGGACCATCCTGTCAGTATTTTGCACAGCTTGATTGTCAACTCTGCAACTTTACAAATGATTCTAATTTTGATGAGAAATACTTCCCTAGCTCTGTTGTATTGTCCCGTCGAACTCTCCTCTTTTAGTAAGTTACATGAGAGTAGAGAGGTAAGAAGAAGGGGAGGATGCAATAGTAAAAACAAATGTTTGGCACAATCGTTCTTCTAGTTTCTTCCCCCACTACGTCTGTATTTTATCCCAGTTGTGGTAGCAGGGGATAAGGAAGCTGCGTTCGCTGGTGAATAATGTTATGTGTTTGTTTGTTCTACATTGAAAGAGGTCACAAGTTTTGTTTCTCCTTTGTCGATCGAAATAGATGTTTATCTTTTGTCGATTGACATAGACGTTTATCTTTTGTCGATCCACGTATAGATAATGAACTCAATTAAGGCATCAAATTTAGAGATACAGGAATTTACCAGAGATTGATTTTGCTTTAAAGTGGTACTATAAATCTCTCCAAAAAATAAAATAAAATGGTACTAAAAATTATTGTGGAGAATCTGATAGATAGAGTTTGAGTGATGCTATAGGGTTTGTACTCCCTCTACCATGTCTCTTTCCGTGATATTTACCAACTACTTTGATTGGTCTGTACTACCAACGGCTTCTAAGCCATCCACGGGATTTAGTAGCCGCTGTGTAGTAATCTCTTTTTGCATTTCAATCTAAAGCCATTTCAGAATTTCATTATCTCTTGCTCTGGGTTTTACTTCAGTTGCTTCTCTGCAACTCGATCGGATTCAAAGCCCAAGTCCACAGCTCCCTGCGATTGGGTGTGGCCCTTGTTTGACGAGGGTCCATTTCTCAACAGCCCATTTTGAAATATCTCAACTTTTCTTTTTGGTCAAATCCAATCAGAAATATCTAAGGAGTTGAAATATCAGGCATAGAGTTTTACCTATTTGCCCCCAACACAATAATATCCCGCACTAATACAGCTGTTGCGTACTACACGTTTTATTCTAGCGATTCGATCAGTCTCAACCACCAGACCATAAGTCCTCAAGGGCCAAAATATCAAACCCCAAATTCGTCATTTCACAAATAACCCCGCACGTGCCACCGCTGCCACATGCGCCCGAACGTCCACGTGTCCTCCAAGCTTGCGAAGAAACACACAAGGAAACACAAAGCGAAAGGCCAACAGCAAATGGAGAGAGGGCGCACGGATAGCTGACGCGGCAAAACATTTTTGAAATCCCGCCTAAACCCAAACTTCAATTTTTTTTCGTTAGTCGAAATTCAATTTTGCCCCTTCTTATTTTTTTTAGGCTGCACGAGGCCCCTCTTCTTATCCCTCTCACTCCTCTCGCAAATTTCACACACGCACCGCACCAAACAAAGCGCATTCTCTCTTTCTCTCTGCGTCTTCGTCTTATCTTCGAAAACCCTAGCCTTCCACCAAAGGTAAACTCGGTCCCCTTGCGGCACTGACTCGGTCCGAGTCGCTTCGTTTTTCATCGTTCCGGAACGATTCTCATCGAGTTTCGGCTTTTTCTCTGCAGGTTCGTTCGCCATGGGTAAAGCCAGAGCAGCTGCTCCCAAACGAACCGATACGAAGTGAGTTTCTGCTTATCTCGTTGTATATACGCTGCGATTGTATCGGTTAGATCGGAGATCTGCTACTGTTTGGCCACTTTGATTTCTGTTGTGCTTATGGATTTTGAAATTTTGCTTGTGATTGAAATTTTCAGGTTGAAGAGTAAGAGTGCTGGAGCAAGCAAGAAGCCAGCGAAGAAAGCTGGAAAGGATCCAAACAAGCCTAAGAGGCCTGCTAGTGCTTTCTTTGTTTTCATGTACGGTCAACTCTTTTTCTCTCTCCTGGCTTAAGTTTGAGATCTGACTTTTTCTTCGTTTTACTTGTTCTTAATCTTAATTTCCTGATTTTTTTTTTCACTTTTATTTGTGTTATATATAGGGAGGACTTCAGAGAGAAGTACAAGAAAGAGCATCCAAACAACAAATCGGTTGCCGCTGTAAGTTCATCTCAACTTCTCAGATCTACTCGTATACTTTTCGCTTCACCATGATTTTGTCATAAATTGATAAGAATATAATTTTACATGAATTAATTTTGATTTTGTATTGAAATCAAACAGGTTGGAAAAGCTGGAGGTGATAAATGGAAGTCGTTGTCAGAAGCTGTGAGTGTTTGGTTACAAGTTTATGGTCCCTGATTTGTTAATTGCGTAGTCTTTTGTTTATTCTGTTGAAGTTTATTGATCGTTTTCGTTTGTGTACAAATTGATTTTACAGGAAAAGGCTCCCTATGTAGCCAAGGCAGAGAAGAGGAAGGTTGAATACAACAAGAACATTCAAGCCTACAACAAGAGATTAGTGAGTGCTTGTTTTACAGTCATTGTGGTTTCTATTCTATAGGTCAATTATGTTGAGGATTTTGTGAGAATAATTGTGGCTTAATTTGGGTGAAATAGGCTGAGGGCCCAAATGGAGCTGATGAGGAAGAGTCTGACAAGTCCAAGTCTGAAGTTAATGATGATGATGAAGACGAGGACGAGAGCGGAGAGGTCAGTTGTGACTCAGCTAATTAAGTTAATGAAGTATTCTTTGTTTCTTAATTGTGATTATGTGAGTTAATTATATGAATGTGTTGTGTTATAGGAGGAAGATGATGATGAGTAGATTGAAGGGGTAACAGGAAGTGTGGAGGAGAAGAAGCAATATTGTGTAGGATTGCTTAGAAGATGTTGATTGACCTACATTTCTGATTTTCGCTGCTCTTTGTCTCTCATGGATAAATAGCTCTCTACCTTGTTTTAGGATTTAGATTAGGAAAAACAAAAAGACCCTAAAAGGGATTAAGTTTCAGGGATTCTTCTACCTGACTGATTCCCATATCGTTCTGTACTTAATGATCCTTCTTATGTTCAATTATTTTCAGTTTGCTTTTTATCATATGGTGCCTTTCATTGAGTTTGCTTTCTGCATTTGAATGGTTCCCTTGGTTGGATCAAATATTGCTTGGTCTTCTCTTACCCATGACTCATTGTTGCATCTTGTTTTTATGTGATGTGATCATAAAAAAGGTTGGACTTTACAATGGGGCTAGTGTTTGACTTGCCTTGTGCATGTTGGAACAATTGGTTGATAGATTCTGTGTCTGTAGTTTTAGCATTTACCAGGATTGTCAACGCTTCATGCTTAAGGGGTTGTTCTGTGTCTTCGGTATTTTGGTATTTTTACTGCAATTGGGGGTTGGAAATTGCCAACATGATTTGGATATAAACTGCTACAATGTGGGGGAGTTGAATCTGCAATTTGTGGTGCATTTCAGATGTTATGTAGCTTGCGATTTCTAGGAGGGACTTTGCTGTGGATTTCGTCGAGGGTTTCTAGCTTTTTGGCTGAATATAGCTTTCGTACTCGTATTTGAGCCGTAAATGTTGACATATATTGAGGATCTCTCCGTGATGTTTTGTGATTTCGTCCAATTTCAAAATGGTGCGCAAAATATAATGTAGTTTCCGAGTTGGTACATGCTGGATATAGTGAAAGTAAAAACATGAAGCTTTTGTTTAGCTAAATAGAAGACGACATGGGTTGTAATACAGCAAATGGCTTCATTGCGTTTTGACTTTTATTTAAATCATAAAAAAAGAGGGTAAAAATCACGATTCCATCTGTACCCGACATGAAAATATAATAATAATTAAGGCTTCAAGGATCAAGATGCTTTTGAAATACTGAAGAATTTAATTCTTTATCCTGAAATAATTAACAGATCTTGCGACCTTTATGTCAAATCAAAGCACTTAAAAATTGAATGTTTTAATCCGGATTTTTTTTCCAGTGTTATAATGTTATGTTTTCTTTTTCCTTAGTGCAAAGCAACTTAATTATTTATAATTAACAATTATAATAATGGGCAACCAAATGACTTTCTAAGTCTCCTGCTTACTTACCAAGCCCAAGAGCTCAAGCAGTGAAGAAATCAACCGCGTAGTCTATCTTTCATTACGACCTGTCGTTCTCATAATGAATTAGCTTAGCTCTGTATATTTTCGACTAGGCGTGTCGTTTACAGTTTGTCGTGTTGGCTAAAAACGAGAGAGAGAGAGAGAGAGAGAGAGATGGCAGTTCCCGGAAAATGCTTGCTGGTGACGGGACCTCCTGTAAGTTTCGATTCAATCTCTCTACATTTTCAGTATTAATTTCCAGCTATTCTTCATTTCAGAATTCGTATTGCTTTTTGCTCAATGTTTTCTCTCAATTTGCTTTCTTCTTCATGTTGATACACAGGGTGTGGGAAAAAGCACTCTAATTATGAGAGTGTTTGAGACCCTAAAAGCCTCAAATCCCAACTTAAAAATTCAGGGTTTCTACACAAGTAAGTTTTCAAATAAAATTTATTTGGTTGGGTTCTGTTTTCTTATATAATAGATTGATGTAATTGTTTTCGAGTTTGTACTTGTAAATTTTGTAGGTGAAGTTAGACAAGGAAGTGAGAGAATTGGGTTCCAAGTGGTCACACTAGATGGCCGCACAGCTCCTCTGGCCTCCACCATTTCCAGGTCTTGTTGCCTCCTTTTCCTCTTTTCATCCAATCTCAATGACTCTTCTGTTCTTTGTTGCATTGCTTAGGCAGTTTCTCAAACTCCATAATCCATTGTTAAGAATGCTATGTCAGATTAATCATTCATTTCACTTGCATCCTATTCCACCAGCTATATTATCAAGTAAAGCCTAAAGTATGTGTTTTTTCTTTAATGTCAGCCCAGAGTCTTTCAGGTGGCCCAATGTGGGGAAGTACAAAGTGAATGTTGCTTCATTTGAGTCACTGGCATTGCCTGAACTACAGGTGAGGTGGTTTTTCCACTGCTTACTGTTCAACTCATACCACCCCTCTCCACAATTTAATCTAAGTTTTGGCCCTTCTGGTTGGGGATTTTGTTATATTCTTTCAGGGTTAGACTATGGGATTTGAGTCATTTACATCCTTTTCCCGATTTCTTATCAGGTGAAAGAAGATATCGATCTCTTCATCATTGACGAAGTTGGGAAGATGGAGTTGTACAGTTCATCTTTCTTCCCTGCTGTTTTGAAGGTTCTGGAATCCAATATCCCACTTTTGGCCTCAGTCCCAATACCCAAATTTGGACGTGATATTCCAGGGGGTACATTTTCCTCATTCTTTCTCACTATGATGTTTTGATTACTTGCTTTGTCAGCTGTCACACATTTTCTCTAAGTTTGATTTCTTTATTCACAGATTTCTAATCATAATTCAAATTTTTCTTAAAGTAAATTTTGGGTAGAGTTTTTTGGTTGGTGTGTTTTTGTTATTTTTGCTTGTTCTATGGAGTTGGTGTAAGCATTCTGCCATCCTGCTTTTTGAGCTGAATCTGTATATGACTAGGGTATCTGATCTTCTGCAGTTGCACGGTTAAAGAATCATCCAGGTGCAACGATTTTCACACTGAGCCCGAGTAACCGGGATGCTGTTAAAGAAGAGATATACCTCCAACTGGTAGACTTATTGAGTAAACAATAGATGTTGGACAATCAATGTGGTCCTTGTTGTGAACAATATTTTATCAGCTGCTCCATACTCAAAAGTTAGGACTTGAAGGAGCTTTGATGTACTCAATAGGCTTTAACAAAATATAAAAACTAAATAGTGTATTTCTTCTTTCTCAATTTTAGCATTATCTTATTTTAGTTTGCTTCTAACCGAGAGAGAGAGAGAGAGATGTTAGGTTAATCCTCAAGAGACAAAGGAGAGGACAAACAATTCCAATCATGTAACTTTGCTTTCCTGATTATATATGCAAAAGTTTGTTCTTTTTATACACTCAATATATGCAAAAGAATTAAAGGAAACTGTGTGTCAAAAACAAACAAGATGGATGTTAAAGCCAAAAACAAATAAAATTAATACGAATATATAATTTTAATTTGATTGCTGAATACAATAAGCTCAACGGGGTCATGAGCCTCGCCTATCCTGTTCAGTTCGCAGCACTTCATTTGCCAAGGATGAGAATGATTTAGCTGTGTCTTGCATCTCTGTAGTCCTCAGGTTGATTCCCTGCTCATTTCAACAAAAATATGGTTTGATTAATTTAACATAAAGCAATTTCATTCTGGCACTTGAAAAAAATAATCTATGAATAAAAGGGTCCATTTCATCACTGCTAAATTCCTACAACTTATTTATCTGGGATGCTAAAAAGGTATACCTGCAACTTTTTCATGTTCTCCTGCAGCTTGCTTTCTGCCATTTTAGCAATATTTGCTTCCTGCAGCCAGAGGCACACGAAATGATGTTGTTGACAGCATTTTAAAAAGGTTTAATATCTAAGTAAATAAGATGTTCATCTTCTGAAAGTTAAAGAAGGATGTGTGCTTACACTTGACGAGAATCCATATCTCCTCTTAATTTGGTCAACTTGACCAACCTTCTCATCCTGTTGCTCTTCTTTGGTGGAGTTTTTCTCAGTCTTGGACTTCATTTGTTTCAGAACTTTACCTGTAGATTGGAAAGTTTTATCAGGTAAGACACTGCCCAGGCAGACCTGATTGATAAATTCATGCCATGTAAGTGTTGTACTGACCTTTAAAGGCCATAAATTTGCTTGCCAATTTTTCCTTGTTAAGAGCTGTCAACATATTCTGCTCTTTTGGTTTTTCTCCAGGAATGTCCATGTCCATGTCGATGTCAATGTCATCTTTAAGCAAAAAAATTCATACAAAATGGCTCATCTCAAAACTCCATGCAGATTGAAATGATATATAAATAACTTTCTCGAAATTTTTAATGATCACTTAGGATTTTATATGATATCAGTAAATTTATATGCATACCTAGGTCTAGCTCATCTTCATCCCTGGCCTGCTCATCTGTGTTTTCAGCATCAACTGTAAAGTTAGCAGTTGAAAAGATCGTCGAAAGTTCTTCGAAACTTTCTTTAGTATCTTCAGTTTCAATCTCAGGGACATTCTTCGCTTTGCTTCCCACAATATCTTTAATGACATAGCTGAATATACCCTAGCAAGAAAATAACATTTTTGAAACCTTTCATTCCACAAGAAATAGGTTGTAGACAGAGTTGGTAATGTATCATTTCCCTATCTACCTTTTTCTTTTCCTTTTGTATGGTCCGTCCAGGAATGAAATCTTCTTGTGGAATTATCAAATCTTTCTGGTAAGTCAAGTTGAAAGAGTCTAAAAGCCTTGTATGAGGAAAGAAAAGCACAAGAAATTATGACCTAGAAGAATTTCCATTATAATAGAAATTATGAAGAAACAAATGTACAAAGAAACTTTCAAGGATATGTATACCTGAAGCTTTTATTGTGGAGTGAAAGAGAGAAGAAAAAAATTTCCTGATCACCGTTCACCTGTGCAAGGATGAAGTAGAACAAACGATGAGGATTTTCTCAAGATCGTACCTTATGCGACTGATATGAAAAGCTTGAATTACACTTACCATAACAAGTTCTCCTTCACACGAAGAGCATATCGAACTGTCAGAAAATGAATTTGGTTTTGGAGTGGAGTATGTGAAGCCCCTTATTGATGTCTCCTTTATTAAGGATAACTCCGGCAAGGACCTAGCATTACATAATATCACTTAACACTCAGAAATTTGAATAACACACATGAACAACTAGAACATCTCAAAATTCTGGTTTGAGATCACATTCAATGCATGCCTATTTTTTCCTGTTACCCCAAATGATGAAATTTGGAGCTACAAGATGATTGGAAAATAGACCATGAGAAGTCACTACCTTATCTCAACTTTTCCACTTGTGAAAAGGAGTATAAGGCCAACATCAGAGGAGGTGTAGAATGTCGAAGCCCAGCAACAAGATGCTTGGAATTTCTTCTTGTAGATTACCTTCTTAACTCCCTGACATAAAAGAAAGAACAACAAAACTATAGAATCAGATAAAAATTCTTTTGAATTCATAGTTCGTACACAAGATGAAACACTTTACCTGCATGACATGAGTGAAAGAATATACGTATGCAGCTTTTTCAGAACATAGAAGGAGTAAAGACTGCTTTGGCACGCCGTCCTCAGCAGGGCTCCCTTTGCTCAAGTCAAGACCGTTTAATAAGTTTAATCTTTTAACATCCTGCCCATCTGTTTAACATTTTTAAAGAAAATAAACACACAAATCACATAATTTGATCCTTAAAATAGAGCAGTATATGGGAACATTTCAACCAAAAAAAAAAAGTGGGAACCTGAAGAGACCAGAACTTACCCAAGATCTGCATGAAAAGTGCTCGAGTGGGTTTTTTGGGATGAACCAAACTAGTACTCAATGTGTTTCCATTATCACTATCAAGAGCCAAAACAGATGAATCCTCTGTTGCAACTGCTAAGACATTCTTGTCAAAACCATGAAAACTGCAGGTTTGGAAATGCAGAGAGATGATGCCGGTGGAGATTTCACTTGCAATATGTTTTTGGTATAATACAGTTGGCCCTTCTATATCAAGAACTGAAACCTGTGAGGAAAAAAAGCTCAAGTGTAAGAATAGAATGGAAAGAGGACAAGAAATCGAGAATGGTTAAAGGCAAAGAGAGAAGATCAAAAAGTAGTTGTTAGATAGTAAGTAAGCTTACATATCCTTGACTAGACCCAACAGCAAGATGTCCTGTACTGTGGTTTATGTTCACAGAAAGTACAGAACCATTAACCTTCAAGAGTTTAACACTTTGAATGATGTGATCGTTTCCTTTTTTGGTACTTCCTGCCATAAGTATGTGAAACTCATAAGGCCCTTCGTAATGTACTTCATTGTGGTAAAAACGTGAAGCATATTGCTAGTTATACGGCAATGGCCTGATAGTTGAATCATGTGCTAAATCATACCTTGAAGAGACAAGAAACTGCTCACATTGGCATATGGTTCAGGTTTCAATCTAAAGATTCGAACCTGTAAATCACATATACATTAAATACACCACATATTTTCCTGAAAGCAATTAAATTGAGCATAATTCACCCAATCCGCTCAACATGGTACTTACCATTCCACTCTGATCTCCAGAAACAAGAAGCCGAGAGTTCGCATTGAAAAACAAGGCTGTGACTGGTATACCACTTAAAGAAAGATCATCCTCACTCTGCATTTTGTTTGGGGGTGTGTGGAGGAGAATAAATAAGCACAATAGTAAAGAATTATCTAATATTCTCCACTAATCTGCAAATAAGCTCAAAATGCTTTAGTGATATCAAATGAAATGTTCACCTGTTGCTTTAATGATAGTATTGGTACTAAAAGTGGACATGACAAATCCCAAAAGTTCAGGGCTCCATCATTGTGTCCAGTTATGTACAGATTTTTTACTTTCAAAAATCCAGTGAAGCGGGCTGCATTTAACTGAGTTCCATCTTTTGGTTTTGTCTCAAAAGAAAAGAGAGATGGAATGCTTTTCGCCAGGAGAAGGCAGTCCTATGTAATCAAGAATACCGCATCACAAACTGTAAAAACTAATACTAAAATCTTAAATGAAAAGATGTAGTTTTGGTATGAGATATTCAACGGTCACATTACCTCATCTGCAAAACTTAACATTTGGGTATTATCTGTGATAAATTTTGCCACTGTAATGTTTGAATCAATAAACGGTATCTTCACCATGACCTCCTTTGGCAATGATGGTGAAGACTTTGATTGGCTTTGTAGAAGATACTTTTCGATCAAACAATCATCATAGGCATAAAGATTTCCTGAATTACCAAGCAAAAGACAGCAATCTTGTTTATGCTTGCTTTGCTCACTTAAGCTTGAAACGATCTCCATGTCAATACAAGGCTCGGGCAACTGAAGCCCTAATTTAATAGTGCGACCTTCTGTATGTTCATTCAACAAGATTACCTGCCTCATCAAAACCAAATTTTCTCACTTGCACTCGGTTGGGATTGTGATTAAGAACCAAAAAACAAAATGAGAAATGCTTCAATAGCACATGTTAATAATGATATGTACCTGCAACAAGTTTGAAGAGATGGTGTCAGACCCCCCCATAACATATAGTCTACTTGCCTTCCCATCTGCATAAACCCATCTCAATGATGCTATAGGAATTTTGTCCAACTTATAACCAACATTCAGTTTAAAGATCGGAGTACTTTGCGTACTAGGCTCTGATGGTAATTCAGTTCTTGTTGAAACACTCCAGATGAAAATATCTCCATTGCTGTACCCAACAGCAACTTTACTCCCAAAGGGGCATGCCCAGCATGCAGAAGTCACTTTTTTCCCTTCATGATGAAGTGATTGCAATGCATTTCCACCTGCTGTGAATACGGTTTTGCTTTCTCGAATATCCCATAAGGATATGATACCATCTCTAAAAATTATAAGAACTCTGCATTGAAACATATGACTTAAGAATTGGTAAATCTGAGAGGTTGCATTGAGGAAGGCAGAGAGACAGAGAGAGGCAGTAAATTTTGGTGAGACTACCTCTTACTTTCAGCTGCTGGTTGAGGTAGTACATGTAACACAGAAGTATCACCAGTTTCTTCAGTTGGATTCCCTGATCAGATGATAAAATCAAGTTGGAAAGTAAAGAAAATGCTTATAAACCCCCAACATTTCAAAGGAAATGGTGGGGGCATAATCTATCCTCTGGGTATAAAAGGTGAAGAGGAATGCATCTAACCATGGGAAGCTGAATAAGGTATAGTGTACTTCATTTGTACTATATGTTCTTGCTCAAGCTTCAAAACTCTAACATTACCAGCAGAATCTCCAACATACCTGCCATCATACATTCGTCCAATACATAAACTTACTTGAAACGAAAGAACCACATTTCGATTCATCTACTTAATCCCCAACATTGGAAGCTGAAACAAACTTACATGTAGAGACTATGTTGCATGACAGTGAAAGAAGTAATATCTTCTTCAAAAGCATGCACATCAGCCAACAGGTTCTTTTCTATATCCCAAATCTAAGGACAACATCATTCCTTTTGTTAAAAACTAATCCATGCACTCATCAAACATTGGGAAAATCTCAGAGATTATAAGCGTAGTGGATCAAACTTACCTCAATATGGTTCTTGGAATTCACATTTACAAGTATGCCTTGGTTCTCCACAAACTGAACACAAATATCACCAAATAATATTACATGAAAATTACCACACACAAAAAAAACAGCTGGAAATTGAAGAAAGTATACATGATATTTTATACAGAACCTGTAAAAACTTGCTTGGTACTGCATTGACAGACTCAAGCAGAGCTTGAGTGTTACCTTTGCCAAATAATTTAATTCTGCCATCCCTGAGAGTGACAAAGATACAAATGAACACTAAAAATTGGACATAACATGAAAACCAATGAGGCTATTTTGGTGCAAGAAATAAATTATGAGAACTCACTTGGACGAAACTGCGAGTATTTTTTGAACAGGATCATAAGCCAACATGTTACACCCCGATGGGATCCCATAATGAAATAACAGACGGGGGTCTATATCACTGCCTTTGAGACCATCAGAATTTCCACCAGGCTACAAATTAAATTGAAAAAATTTATGTAAATTCTAAATTGCCTTTAAAAATTAAAACCCAATAATAATAATTATTTAAAATAAAAAATAGTTTACAACTGCATTTATAAAGTGAAGTTTGACCAAGATTTAGGCCATTGACTCTTTGACCAAGGGTAATTGACCTGCTTGCTCGTGGGCTTGTAAGGGAGCCTATCACATGACACGTACGAGCCCATCACATGACACTTGTCATGTTGAGATTTTACAATGGGCCCACAAAATCTGATTGTAGATAAACAAACATTTGATCCACCGCCCGTCACATGGATAGCTTTCTCTCTTTATTGTCTTTACAAATATTAACTTTTCTTTTGTTTGCCATGAGTTGACTATAAATCCATTATATTTCCTTCAATCGTTTTCTGGAAAATGGATCCAATATAAGATCCAAATTATACAATAAGATTGATGCTTTTGGTTGTTAATAGTATTCATTCATGGAAGATGGGAATGCGTCAGCGATCTTTCACATTTTCAATGGCATGCACCAAATACATTATAATACAAATTTAGGGCATGTTCGGCATCGAATTAAAAACTCGTTATAAAAATATTTTCAAGAAAAGCACCTAACATATACTTTTTCAGAACTATTACTATACGGATAATATGTTAACGGGTCTTTTAAGGTTAAGAACGGTTTTTTTTCTTCGATGGTAATACGTGGCAGCTATTTATATGGAGGTGGGGGTGTTAATCCCTTTAATAAAGTTTAAAAGGAGGTCTAATAAAACTTGAGACATACATTTAGTTAAAACCAATTTAAAGCCAAGCTTTGTGAGGTCACATCCCCTTGCAAGATGGAGAATGAGTCAAAAGAAAGGAGGAATTATAGCAAGAAAAGTAAACCCAATTAGATAAATTAATACCAAATTGGATGAGACAAGACAAGACCCAAGAGACGATACTAAAGTTCAAAGCTATAACACTAATCAAAATTTTCTTACAAATTCTTTTATGAAAACATTGGCTTTTTTCTTATCCAACCGCCCACCTCAAGGCCCCATCCATCCATTAAACGCGTTTCTTTCTTAATATTGACTCATATTAAAGAAAAACATTGCTATATTTCAGTGTCCCTTGCTTTTTTTTTTTCTTTTTTTTTAATACGAATGATAGTCTAAACTATAGGAGAATGAGGTTTCTCACATACACATTCTGCCAAAGTGTTATACGACTCGAACCTAATATCTATTATCTACAAATCAATGTCATTTTTCACTGGGCTCATACCCTATTGGCATTGTCCCTCTCTTCTTGCCTCTCTCGAAATAAAAAGAGTAATTCAATAACACCAATGACACCTGAGATATAAAAGTTTTTCTCGTATTAAATGAATGAATTAACGCATCACTATATTAAACAAATACAACTTAAAATTTAGTAACATTCTCAACAACCAAACAGACACCTATACCATCATGTCACATTCCTGATGTGATTAAGCATTGTCTATATCAAGCAAATGCAAACAAAAACCCAATCCCCTAATTTCATGTTTGTAACGCAACCAATAATATTTTATTTATTTTTCATCCCATCTTTATTACTGTTGTCATCAAAATAATCAACAAAATATGTATATGGCAGTTATTTATTTGTTCATAATTATTAACCTGACATACATAATAATATACACATTTTTAGTACTAAAATGATTAAAAATTTGGAGGCAACGTGCATCAAACGGCTAAAGGATACAGCATAAATGATAGCAAGTAACTTTATTTGCAGATCCCCCGACAATTATTATCTTAATGACAGATTTAATTCGTTATTAATTCTAGCTTTTGAGTACCCTTCTCTGTTTTTTTTTCACAAGAACAAGAAGAACAAGAGGGAGGAGGAGGAGGAGAAGAACAGTGGATCAAATTCAAAAGCATGGACTGATCTCATTGAATTGATATTGAACCATGTTCTTAAAGAAACAGAGAGATTGATAACTGGGTTGAAAATTCATTGAAGGTTAAGAGAAAAGGAACATCACTTGCCTTTTTGGAAGCCTTCTCCACAAGCTTTCTGACAAACATTGATGATGGTGATGAAGAAGAAGATCTGGTCTATGCTCTGCGGTTTTCAGAATCTGAGAGACCACCAAAAAAAACCCAACTCCTGAGATGGAGACAAAGACGACCTGAGAAAGCCAAAGTTCTCTGCTTTGAAATAACCGACGACAGAGACCAGAGATAGAAGAAGAGAGGAGGAGAAGAGAGTGAAGTGAAAACTTTGAAATGAGCCGTTGATCGCAGTTTTTCAATTTTTATGTTGGAAGAGGAGTGAGACAAGATTAGCGGTTTCTCAAGGACAAAATAAAATGTTGGTTCGGATCAAAGGACGGTGACACGTGGAGGCTGATTAGGTGACCCGAACCATTAAGAAGGAAAATATGTTTGACGTCCTTGACCCTTGACTTCGCTTTCACTTACTCACTCACCCACTCTCTTTGCAATGGCAAAGGCCAAACCTACAGATTGTTTCACAAAATGACAGAATTGACCTTCCTCCTGGGACAGAGCTTAATCAGTGAGCACACGTGGACATGTGGCAGGATATGATGTCAAACTGGGACCCACGTACCTGGTCCTGCCAATCGATGTTATAGAGCTACGTGGCCAAATCAAAAGAAGCTTACTAAATAAAGTAAAATAATTTCAAATATATATATGTACCAAACTTTTGTGACACTTGTCTCCTGAAGAAAAATGCTTGTGTGTATTGAATTGAAGTTCCTCAATCAAGACAAGTTTACAAACACAATACAAGAAGAAAATCAAAGACAACAAACTGAGCTGTGTTTTTGCCTTAGAAGGCAACCAAATGGAACTATCAGTATTACATAGAAACAAACAACAACAACCACTCTTACTCTTGTGAAGACAACCTCTTGCTGTCAATTGCTTCCTTGAGTTTAGTCCCCAATGCATAGGCCAAAGTAGGAGGAACAGCATTTCCAATCTGCCTATGCTTGTGAAGAATTGTGCCCGAAAACTGGTAGCTATCCGCAAAACCTTGAGATCGGGCGCATTCCCGGACAGTTAGAATCCTGTCCTGGTCAGGGTGAAAGCACATTCCCACCTTCCCCATTGGCTGAGGATCTGTAATGGAAGTTGGGAAGTTGCCTTCCCAATCCAACCTTCCAAACAGGCCCTTCCACTGATTGTGGCGCTTGGCTGTGTTGGGCAGGCACCATGGTATCAAGTCAACTATCTGTCCAGTAGAGAGCTTCACCTTTTCATCTGGAAGGCATTGCCAATCAGCACCTGGCCGCTTTGGAATTCTCTGGCATCGAATCAGATTCAGCTCATTCATTTCTTTCGAAATGTGATCAGTCAAAACAGCCATCTCCCCTCGGATTTTCTTCTGGAACCATGAGATGGGATCGCTTTCATACTCTAAGTTCACCTTGGATGCTCCATTCCCTACGGCCGGGAGATCACCGATTGTATCTCTTACAGTTATTGAACGGAAAGGGGCTCCACTTGCAGTACTACGAACAGCAGCATATTGTGAATTGCCTGATAATGTGATCTTCAACTCTGGCACGCCAAAGACATGCATTGGCTCTGGCCATTCAGGGAGAATCTCTCCTGGGGCAGCTGCCCATATAAATGCTCGCTTTCGTGACTGGGAAACTCCATAAGCTCCAGCTTCCAGAATACCAAACCTCACCTGATAACCCATCTCAAGAAGTGAAGCCAGAGTCAGACGGAATGTCTGTCCTTTATTGAAAGACACAAAATTCCTCACATTCTCCAAGAGGAAATACTTTGGCCGGAAGTAGTCGGCAAAGGATAAGAATGCCAAAATCATTTCACACTGAACTTTACTCCAAGTGCTTTGGTTGAACCTATTCATTCCAGAGAAACCCTGGCATGGAGGTCCTCCATTGATGAAATCTACCTGCCCCGGCAACGGCAAATCATTTTTAACCTTCTCATCAAGTGATGCAGCCAATTCAGCAGCTTCAGAAGTTGCAATACAATCATCTGTGTCCCCACATTTTTCCATTACGGCCCTTAAGATCACATTGCAGTTATTGATAAAAACCAATGACTCAGGATGGTTGAGTTTGAAAGCATCCCCAGCAGGCTCTTCATACTCAATTGCCCACTTGGTTATTGAAGCACCAGACTGACGCAACCCATCAGACAAGCCACCGCAACCAGCAAATATATCCAATGTGGCTAGGCGTTTCTGCTCAGAATCAACTCTCTGGTTCTCAACTTCTGAAACATTTTCTCCTTCTTTGCACTTGCCCTTTCTCTTTCTAGAATCAGCATCACCACCTCCTGTTGAGTACCTCAGTTTGATGTGAGCTGGCAACTGCTTAATAGACCCTTTAGAAGGATCATATAGATGTTCACAGAAGAAAATATGCTGGAAAATGACAGGAGCATTACATACTGGAAGATCACTCTTCTTTCTGACTTCACATTTTCTTTCTATATTATCAACAGGCACGATGTGTGTTTGTTCACTGTAGTAGACCTCTCTAATATCCGAACTGTATGCCTTCTCAACAGATATGTCCTCTGGTCTGAAAAATCTTCTTACTTTAACCTGGGTAGATTCTATTTCAGGTCGTTTAGATTCCTTCATAACAACTATCTCCAGCACTTGGCACACGACATAAGCTTTCAGCCCCAAATTCCTTCCAGCCTTGAAAATTTCAGTTTCCATCCTTTCCACACCAAAATAATGGGGACTTACATAGACATAATCATGAACTGAGTACTCAACTCCCCTGTATACAAAACCAGTTTTTGATGAATTTACTTTAAATACTTCCTTGGCCTCCTCGGCTTCATTCATTTTGCAAGAGTGGCAGGCACCAGAACCCAGACCCATAGTATCACGTGAAAGACTAAGGAAAGCACCTCTCTCTGGGCAATACAAGCTTTTACAGTAATATTCAGTCGGCAAACCCTTCCTCTTCCTCTCTTCTGCCCTTGCTCTATCAGTTCTGTTAGCATCAGCATTATCCTTCCTATACTGATGCCCCCACGGCATTACTTTAATGTCCACAGCAGCTGCCTGTTTAACTTCCTTTAATGCCAAATTTGTGCACTCATTTGTCAAAAATACCTCCCTCTCATTGGCAGTGTTGCCAAGAACAGTCTGGGATCCTCGCTCCATCACTCTTCCATGAAACATTTTGCTTCCATTCAATGTTTCATACATATACTCCACAAAATAAATGGCAGGAAGTTCATTGGATTCATCAAGTTCCACCAAAACAGCACCGCCAACAGAAATTTCTTCTCCCCAAAGAATGGCACGCTTATAAAGAGCTTCACCAGAACATGTTTGGCCCACTGGCTCCCCTTCCCACAAAATCTCCCTGTTGTTGAGGCATGATTTGGTTTGTCTTGAAATTGAAGAAGGCTTCTGGGCTTGCTCCATTACAGTTGGATTCTCTTCTACATCATCCTCTTCTACATCCTCTTCTTCAACTTCCTCCTCCTCTTTCTTTTCTCCAATATCTCCCTCCTTTGAATCTTCTGGAGAGTAGTTTGAATAGTACTCCCCCCAGATTCTGTTGATCAGCCTTGTTGTTGTAGCCTGCATTGTCTTCCTCTTGGAAACCACAGGTGCCATTGATGCCCTTGGGTTCAAATTTGATTCACTCTTTTCCACAAGCTTCTTCTTCTTTACTAACCATTTAGTATGGTGCCTCTCCTCCATTTTCTTTGTAAGACCAATCACAAATGGACATTTTTTAATCTGCGCATCTGGAAATTCTGAAAACAGTTGCAGTATTATCTGTCCATGGACAACGACATACCTCTCAACAAATGCTGGATCAGAAGAAATGTAAGCACAATGGTCCTTTTGGAACCCTGACAGTCTCTTAATGACATCTGCGAAAGAAAGCCGTGCTACTCGACTTTGATCTTTCAGCATAGTGATTATACTTCTCCCAATCTTTGCTGTTCTCAGAATTGGTTCATACCACAGAGCATACTGCTTAGATGGCTTGCCAAGTCTGTACCAGGCCATATCTGTTCGGATTGATATTGAAACCATTGATGCTCCCAATTCAATCATCCATTCCTTTATCGCACTCAAGTAAATTGGCATTCCATCAGCATCCTGGGCTCCTGGACCACTTGAAGTACCATCAGAATCAAGACAAAAGCCACTTCCATCATCTTCACTCATAACCCCTGACCCGAAAATGGTAACATCAATGTCTGCGCAGGGTTTCATTGGAAGAAGCTCGAGCGAAATCAATCTTGAGTCCGAGTTGTATAGACACCAATTATGAAGCATGCTTTGAGGAAGGTCATCAGCATTACAGATATCAAACTCATTGTCAAAAACTATGAACTCATCAGTTTCTTCAATGGAATTCTTGTAATAAGCGGGTAGAGGATAATCATTGGCAATTTCATCTTCATTAATTTTGATGTAGTATTTGCTTGACACAGAGGCAGGACCCTGGCGCTTTCTTTGTTTCATTGACTTCCAGTATTCTTCCTCTTGCAAGAGTTTTGCCAACTTTGCATCCTCATTTTCCTCAGCTTCAACTACGGATGAACCAGCTGAATCCACTCCGTTCTCTCCACCAATCTTTAAAGTACCACTTGAAATTCCCGGTTTTGATTGCACAAAATTTCCACGCTTTATACTCTCATCTCTGAGGGCAGCAAGGACAGGTAACTCTGCAAATGGCCGATCGTTCTTCTTTGATGTTTCCTCCAGACCTATTACTTGAGCATAAATAAACTCGCCTTGAGATAGAACAAAGTCTTTGACAGATGCACTCCCAGAAAAGAATTTGCTTCCGCTCATTGATCGTGCAATACCAGCAAGCAATTCATCAAGAGTGGGGTCGGAGTTGGATTTAGACAGCTTCTTGTAAACCTCTATGCAAGCACGCGCTTTCTCAAAGAATTGATCAAAGTATTTCTTGTAGCTACTGGCCGGTTTACGGCAATCATAATCAGCAACTTCAGTTGAAAGCCATATTACGGGGGAGCCGTCTTCATAACCAGAGATGTCCCAAGATTCTATCCGCCCAAAACCTTCACATCTAACACCTCTTCCCTTGTCCTTGTCAGAACTTTCATTGAGAGGCAATATAGCACCAGATATAAACATGTCAGAAACTTCCAACATCTCAAGGGGTTGTGCGGAACCAGTTGCATCATGCAAAACAAAATCAGTCAGTCTTCTGTTTGGGCGCACAGCATCTTGGTCCGGGCCACAAGTCAGGCGTACGGCAAGAATTTCTTCCTCCACTATCTGGTCCTCCTTGCTTTCAATAAGGCTAGACTTCTCAGAAATATGAACAGACCTATCCTTAAAGTCTTTGCAAGCAGCAGCCCGCTTCGGCATTTTCCGAGATCGGGAAGGCTCTTCTTCACTGCTCTGAGGCAAATTTCGCTTCTTAGCTTTAGGTGCTGCCTTTTGGGAATCTTGTTTACCCTTCTTCTTCTTCGTCATTCCTATTACAAAAGAATCAGGGAAATCAGGCAAAAGATTGACAAGGTAAAGCTAACTGAAAAATAAAGCCAAGACCCAGGCCAAGAAAGGCCTGTGCATGCATATCATATTTTTGTACAAAACAACGGGGGAAGAGGATTTATTATGCAAAAAATAATCATGAGAAATCAAGTAGTTAATCAAGGCTTTTTAAGGGTCCTGATAAAGAAAACAAATTCATTTCTCTGTCTTTGGCTGAGACCATAATAATGAATCTTGATGTAATAAAAGTTGAAACTCATCCTAATTACAAATTCATGATTGAATGAAATGACAATCAAAACTTAAAAACCCATAAATATATTCCATATTCATAATTTCATAACACAATAAAATGACAGTCAAAACTTGAAAAACTATAAGCATAAATCCATAATCCCAAATTCATAATACAGTAAAATGGAAGTCAAAGCCTAAGAACCCATAATCACAAATTCACAATACAATCCAAGGGCAGTTTAAATCTAAAACAACCTATAATTATAAACTATAAACATATAAATTCACACTAAAGCAAAGGGGCAGTCAAGACATAAAAGACCAAGTCAACCAAAAGAAACCATTTGGGGGAATTGAAGTACCTGAAGATGACGAAGATGGTGGTTTAGTCCCATTGGCACCTTTGGCCTCCAAGAGAGCTGCTGCTTCTGCCGCTTCTGCTGCCGCTGCGGAACCCATTTCTCCCCTACTCGCCAGTGAAACCCTAGAATGCGCAATGTGGGGTGTAATGAGAGGGCTGACGCTCTCCGTCTGTCTCTATTTGGTGGTATTTATCGTGAGAATTTGAACCGAGTAGCGATGAACACGTATAGGCGGGAAGGTGGAACTTTTGGCCCCAAGTGTCGCGCCTTTCTGAACTGCAAGGAGGGAAAAGCCCATCATTTTCACTTATTTTTCATTCAAATTGAGGAGCTTCCTTCTCTCACCACATTGTCCTAAGTTTTACATGATTTCAATAATATAATTTTGTTTTGTAAAAAGTTAAAACGAAAATGCTTTGATTTGTTACAGTTGATTCTCGCCCTTTCTACTATTTTTAAATAATAATAAAAATTATTTTCAAGATTATAGATACGATGGATTGAATTTTAATATAATCACCGTAAAAGTTTAATGATTGCCGTAAAATTGAACCTCTGCAACTAACCGGAAAAAATGAACTTTAACTAATATGGAAAGTAGGGAAAATGACCTTCAACCGTTGGATAGTGTACAAGAATCCATGTTGAAAATTTCAAATGTTCAAATTTGATATTCAAGTTTCAAAGCATCTTTCGCTGATTTGAGAAACGGGAAATTAAGCTCCGACTGATCTTCAATGCACGAGAATCCATGCAAAGAAGTTTTGGAGACCTAGTTTTGAATTTCCAAATTTACGAAGATACACAATTCTTTTTCTAAAATGGCAATATTATCCATTTCCTTTTTTTCGTTATTTTTTTAATTTAAAATTTACCATATATGTACTAGTGTCATCCAATACTCTACTAATTTGAGTTATATTGTCTAATCGTTAATGGTGTTCCAAGTACCGAAATAAGTTCAAAGTGAGGCGAGTGAAGATTAATATCAAGTTTTGTCTTGGAAAGAACAATGTCTACTCAATTTAATGTTTATGGGTTTTAATTAGTAGTTAAAATTTGTATTACGATGTAACAGTTTTGTAGCTCAAGTGGTTAAGAGCAGTTACTCATTTACTTAAGGTTATCTGGTTAATAAAAGTTACCTAATGATGATTAAATTGTGATTACCATATAGGAAAACGATGAAATTTCAAGTGTTACATTCTAATGAGGTAATGAATGTGGATGAATCTATAATGACTATAAAAAAAAGGCATACAAATTGTTTTCTATAAGAGCAAAATTTTGCGTTTTAAGAGAGAGAGTTGTCAAGAATAACTCTCCGAAAATCACAACGTTTTATGAGTGACATCAGTTCATCATAAGCTAATTATCATTCAGCCCACGGGCCCGAAACCGGTTACCAACTTAGTCCATGTAGGCATGATATTTTGAACCAATGTTAACCCTAACATGACATGGGCAAAACCAGAAGCCCAATTACCATCACAACATCACACCAAGATCCAAGCCCTGTTATCCTCCACCGCCCCCCTAACAACAAGTGGCTTATGACAAAGCTCTCCCCAGGCAGCTGAGAGTCTGAGACCTAAGAGAGCAAAAAAACCTACTTGTAATGGGGATAATACTATTTTACTATCTCGGACAACAATACAATGACATGTGGAAAAGTTATTATGCGAGTCGTTGCGTTATTGACCCGAATAGCAAAAAGTGTTATCCCAAAAGAGAGCGGCCCCAAATAATGAATGTGCAACTTTAGTACCAAACTAGGTGTCGAAATCTCAAAAAGCCAGGCTTGTGTTGAAAAGTTGCTGAAAACCTTTGGTCCCCCATTTGTTATTTGTATGAATCTCTCTCTTGGGTGCTAAAAGCATAATATATACATATTCATCTTATTATTTTGGTCTCTCACTCATCTCATGAATGATCATGTGGTTGGCTTAGCTTTTGAAGCACATGAACAAGCGCTCTCCACATCATTGCATGAAAAGGAAAGGGTGGCTTTGGAGCCCCAAAGACCCTACCTAAGCGGCTAAACGCATCATCTCGTGGTGGTGAGTTGTAAGTTAATTGCAACAGATAGACCTTTTTTTAATAGCTTTCTTACCTTTTGCCTTTTTATGGTTGATAAAGAATATGTTATCTCTTTGTACACAATAATTTGGGTCATGTGGATCGAGAGGGAAAGAAAGGACCAGTCCAAAACCTTGCATATGTTGAATTGAAAGTGTCATCGCTCCACATACATACGTATACAACAAACTGTCCTCTGAGAGTATGGGACATATCATATAAGTTAGTGTATGAAGAAAGAAATTGAGAGTACGATACAAAATGTGGGTACGTAAATGCCAAAACTAAAAATGAAATGGTTATGAAATGACTTTTAATTTTGTAATCAATTGTTAAAATGGTTTGGTACGAGAAAGGCATGATTGAATTTTTTTATTTTTTATTTTATACTTTGATATTTACCGAAGAGAGCTTTTGTAAAGTTACTCTGGAATTTAAGAACATGTTTCAAGTGCTTTTAGAGTACATGACATTTCAATACTTTAAGAGACACTACTATAAGATTGATTACTAAAAATGAAATGAAATTAACTTATTTGATTTGATGTTAATGTTAATGTTATGGATAGTCGTTTACGCGCTCGTGAGTGATTGTTAGCTGTTGATGTAAGTGTATCTCACAATAAATTAACGAGATTGACGACCCCTTGCACTTGCAAAACAACTCTCATTAGCACAAACTCCTCGTTGTATCAAGCAAATTCAAAGTGCTTAGTGAAATACATTGACATTGAAATTGACTTGGATCAATATTTGGTGCATATGGTAGTGCTAGAGCTATCATAGTCGACCGGGACTAGCCTACGCTAGTTGCCAAACGCCAGCACCACGCGGAAAAATCCAATAACAATACCTCTCTCTGTTCCGTGAATCTACAGGCGCGAACTCAGAGGCGCACATTGGCGCGTAACGCTTGGGAAGCGCCACGTCGGCACCGCGTGCAATGCGCACCGTGCGCGCAATAGAAGGAAACACATATAAAAATGTGGAAACACATTCCTCATGCGATCATATTGACGACACCAAAACCCGTTCATTGTGGCGCCAAATGGACGTGTCGTGCGCATCAAAAGCAACTGTCTGTGAGCTGTTGGTTACGTGCTGCAAGCCCACATCCGATCACATCAAATTGCTATTTTATTTTATTTTTATAATTTCTATAATTTCTATAATTTATTTTTGATTTGGGCTTAATTTGATGCAGACGAATGAATGGTAACGATAAATTCCAGACAAAGACAAGGTACTAAATTACAAAGAAGTTGGAAAATGACTGTCACGTAAAATGACAGAAATTGTATTTTCTATTTATTTTGTATAAATTTTTATTAGAAGAGATTTTGGTAAATATTGATAAGTTTAGGTGGTACCACTTAATAATTGCCACATTCAATTTGTGGACCGAGCATGTTTGTAAAGTCAAGCTATGGATTAGACAATACCAAAGTGGATACATGCACATGGTTAAGGTTTAATTGGGTAAGCTAATTATCTTCTTCTTTATTTTTCTTCCTACGATTTCGGGATACTGAAATTTTTAAACTTGACTAATTCTCTAAGTACATACAATTAGTATAACGAGATTATTAGATTGAATGGCATTGTCATATGTCATCAAGATAAATATTAGTTAGCATTGTGCATGTAGTAATTAAGTGTAAGAAACCGTTAGATAATAAATCGTTAGTTGCATCTGATATGAATAAAGTCATCTTTAATCACATGGCTACGCTGTTAGGCTCGGTTAAATTGGGAAATACAAATTCATATTACTTTTTCGCACAGGTGTAAATCTAAATCGAATTCATACCAATTCACCTATGTCGGAAACTTTAAAAGTTACTTAAAAAGAAAATTAACATTGTGTAGCAAATGGAAGCTTCGCTTTCTGGTCGTTTTATTCCATTCCAGCCAATGACAAAAGCAGTAGCTTTCTCTGTTCCGCATTATTATAATTATTGAAGATGTTTTTATCATTATTATATTAAAAAGATCCAACCGTACTCAAAACTCCTCGTAGCTTTGAATTTCCGTTTATTTTCTCATTGATATCTCTCTCACACTTTTGTGTTACAGGAAAAAGACTTTTTCTCCATCCTTAGTTTCCCACACTCATTTCCATATAATTCAAATTCCCTCATAAATCATCATTGTTTTTTTTGAAACTGACATTTCTGTTGGTCTCTCTCAACTTCAGAAGCCCACTGGCATGTTTGGTTGCTGCCGAGAAACAAGTGCAGAAAACGGTGAGATAGAGCTTTGAATTATCTGGGTTCCTTCACACACTCAACAGAAATCATATAGATTCAGGAAGTTTGTTTCTTTAGCTCCCTGCATTTTTCAGAGCTAAACAGTTACTGGGTTTCTTGTGTCTAATGGTTTTGAATTGATAGATGAATTCTGTTTATGTTCTTCGTGTGTTTCACAAAATGTGCATAAATTTTTTTTTATTTTTTTTCTGATTAACTATGTTTGGAATTAGAATTGATATTTCTCTGTTCTTATTTTAATTTCTGGGTTTTTAACTTTTTGTTTGCATGAAATGCAATTGATGAATTGAAGCCATTTTTAATTATTGCTCTCTTATTACAATAACTTTGTGTGCTGGGCTGGCCCTTCATTTCGCTTCGCTGTAAAGTCTGCTTTTTGTACTGTAAAAGAAAAACCCATTAGGGGAGGTTACTCATCAAGTGAAATCTGGGCTTATCTTGGTTTTTCAGGTTATAAACAGACTGCTTAAAGTGCCAGCTTATTCTTTTGATGGATAAAAGGCATTTAATTCCGGTACGAATGGGGTAAGACACAGAGCACTGCAAAGGGAATGATATTCTTCTGGTAGATCTTGTGGCTGCATGGGAGGAGGCTTATTGCACCTTTTTGATTTCAATCAAGGCAGCATGGCCAGAAAACTTTTTACTCATAAGAAGCATGATGGCGGTGAGTTTTACTGTTCTCTCTATGCAACAAGAAAAAGTCTAAAGTGTGTATGGGAAGGAAGGTCCCACTTGTGAATGACACAAATGGTTCTCTCTCAGACAATCATTGAGACAAAAGAATCATGATAATAACTTGAATAGTTGAACTGTTTCTGTCTATTTACTTACTCAGCTGATACAGTGGGCTGTTTGAACACATTGCAGGCCTGGAAGCTCCACGAAATAGCCTGGAGCTGCAAGTAGAACCTCAGAGCTATTGTGATGTGGGAGATTTACCGGTAACTTTTCATCACATGCCTTCTTGTTGCATGTCCTGTGGCTTAGGTGGTTTGATTCTGTGGATGCTGCGCTCTCAGAGTCATGAGAATGTGGTGTTTCCGGTTGTTTGTAATATGATTCTTGTGATACATGATACATTGTGAGTCTTGGGTATGAATTTTTCTGAGTTTCACAGTAGGACTATTTTGGGTTTTCTCTATGCATCTTTTCTCAAATTTGTAAAACTCATTTGCTACTTGATTTAGTAAAAAAATTTGGTCGTTACAGGAAGGATCTGCTTCTAATTAGGTGGGACTAAACTCTTGTTGTAATCATGCATTTTTGAGTTGTATAACAAAATCTGAGTTCTTGTATGCATCAGTGATCTTTCTTTAGAAATAATTTCTTCTTTCATACTGTGTTTCTTCTACCAAATTGCATCATGTCAGACTTTTTGAGTAAATTTCCAAATCCAGCTACTTAGTTCAATGAGTGATCAGAATATCCTTTATAAAAAAATTTGTGTAGTGCTCTCTCTCTATCTCTCTCTCTCTCTCTCCAATCACATTTAATTGTATTTTTGTGATGAATTTTCAATACTTGTATTGTATCAGATTGAAGAAAATTGGTCCAAAAAGAATTATCCTCTTGAAAGTTCAATGAAGAAATTGATCAATGAGGAAATATCAAAACATTCGAGTACCAGACAAAATGCACCAAACATTGTGGCCCGACTCATGGGGATGGATATGTTTCCATTGGATACAAAATCTGCAGTTCAGCCTATTGAGGAAAAGAGTGAAAATAGGAGAATGAAATCTTCAAAGAAGGAAACGAATGGAAGGAGCTCAGCTGCCCATGACCCTTCTAACTTAAAGTCCTCCAGGCAGATTGATCTTGATTCTTATTATCATAATAACGATAGAGATGCCACTAGGTGGGGTGATGACCAGAAAATTGAAAATCCAAGGCGTAAAGAACATCCTCAAGAGGAGGAACTAAAAAAGTTCAAGAAAGAATTTGAAGCATGGCAAGCTGCCAGGTTTAGGGAATGTTCAAGGATTGTCGAAGTTGACAGAACCCCAGGACGTTTGCTTGGTCGAGAGGACCTCAACAAGGAAAAGGTGGCACTTTCAGGGCGTACAGCAATTGAGAAAACTGTAGAACCTAAGGATTATGCACTAAAAACAATCTCACATGAAGGACGTGTTTTGCAATGTCGTGGAGATAAGACAGAATTATTCCCAGCTGAGCATGAGGGACCTTTTTCTTCAAGAAGCAGAAGAACCATGAGCTTAGACTTTGAGCAATCTTCCATGACTTCTAAAAAGAGATTGGACGCATCTTCTGCTCCTACAAGGATAGTTATCTTAAAACCTGGTCCTGATAGACTTTGTAACCAGGAAGAGACTTGGATAGGTTCTTCAAACACTTTAGAGCAGAGGGGTGGCATAGAAGATTTTCTTGAGGAGGTGAAGGAACGGCTAAAATGTGAACTGCAAGGGAAAATGCATAAAAGGGGTTCTGTTGTCCGAGGAAGTGGAGTCGAGACTCCATATAGTGAACAGCCATCAGCTCCTAAGAAAATTGCTCGACACATTGCAAACCAGGTTAGAGAAAGTGTAACTAGGGACCTTGGAATGAATTTGCTCAGGTCAGAATCAACAAAATCATACAGAAGCGAAATTCAGTTCAATGGACCAGGTTCCCCAGAATTCATACATAGAGATACTAGAAGGATCTTCTTAGAGAGACTAAGAAGTGCTTCGAAAAGAGAAACAGATCTTGGTGTTCCTGTATTAGTTTCTGGAAGCTCTAGTTTATCTGCATTTGACAATGATAGGGCCAGACTAAAACAAGTGGGAGATACTCTGGAAGCTCAAAAAGACATGAGTTGCTGGGAAAGGGGAATAGTGAAAGATGAACATGAAAAAACAAGATCATTCAGACATGGACCACATGATAAAGAGGTGCTTGATAGAGAGTTGTCCCCTAGAAACCTCATTAGATCTTTATCAGCCCCAGTACCCGGAACATCTTTTGGGAAACTTCTTCTGGAGGACCGTCATGTTTTAACTGGTGCTCACATCCAGAGGAAGCATGAAGGCATTGACCACATGTCCATGGAGATGAAACATCAGAAGAAAGAAAGGTTTAATTTTAAAGAAAAAGTTTCCAATTTCAGGTACAGTTTTACTCTTAGGGGGAGGCTGTTTGGCAAAAAAATTCAATCAATTGCGGAATCACATTGTAACCATTATCCTATGAAGGATATCATGAGTGGGCCAACAGTGGTTATGAACTCCGGAGAGAGACATGTAAGAGGATACTTTATCTTATCTATGCATAGTACTAATTCATCAATGAATCAATGGATTCAATTGCTTTCTATCTCTTGTAGTTCTTTGATCTAAATATATTTTCGCACATGGTCTTAGGAGAATTTCACTGAGGTTCCTCCTAGTCCTGCATCTGTTTGCAGCAGTGCTAGGGAAGATTTTTGGAGGCCAACTGATTATCTTAGTCCAATATCAACTCCTGCAACTCCAAGAGAGGATAATATTGTTCCTCGGGCTTTCAGAGACATCAGCGATAATCTGAATGGTATGGATGTTTCTTTCTACGCATTCTGTTCTAAAGTGACAAATGGGTGATAAGTATGAATGTGGTGCATTGTTTACTGGACATTACTCCCAAATTTACCTTTTGTGATTGTATATGTTTCTGTGTTTATGAGGCATGACTACTATGAAATTAGACAGAAGTGTAAACTGACAAGTGACATAATCATCTAATTGTCTGATGCTGATTTTACAGAGCTGCGAAGGCAACTGAATCAACTTGAGTCTGATGAGCCTGAGGACATAAAAGATGAACAGAAAGTGGTCGAGACTGAAATGGTTGGGTTAGAGGACCCAGCAGAGGCTTACATACGAGATTTGCTTGTTGCTTGTGGTTTGTATGATGGGTCATTTGAGAAATCATTAGCGAGATGGGACACATTTTCAAAGCCCATCAGCAACTCAGTGTTCGAAGAAGTGGAAGAATCTCACAAAAAATTGGCCAAGAAAGATGATAGCTCAGCAAACGATCACAATGAAAAGGTAGACCACAAGGTGTTACGTGATTTGTTGAACGAAGCTCTTTCAACTGTTCTTGGACCACCTAGAAGCATGTCTAAGTTTAGGAGAAAAATTATAGGTTCATCTGTGCTGCCACCTTTACGTGGTAAGAAGTTGTTAAATTGTGTGTGGCAAATTATCCATGAGCGCCTACACCCTCCAACTGATGGACCCTATTACTCACTTGACGACATGGTCTCCCGGGATCTTGGATCGAGTCCTTGGTCGGGACTGATTGACGATGACGTTAATGCTCTGGGAGGAGAGATGGAAAGCCTGATCACGGAAGATCTTGTTCAGGAAATTTTGGATGATATGCAGTTATGATGGAGTGCAAGTTTGAAGCTTTTTTTAGTAGAGTCAGTGGCTTATATATGCGGAAGCAAGTAAATACATGATTACATGGACTGCCATGTTTGTTTAGTATAGTTTGAGTGTTCATGGGAGATTGCATATGCTTGTATATATCTTCTTCTTTGTGTGTGTTTGTGAGATAGGAAATAGGTTGAGTGGTTGGAGTTATACATATATGTAGTGTGTACATTGGGTACATGTATTTTAGTTCTCTCTTTTTCTTTCAGAGAAAATCTTCATATCCAATTTGTTGGAGCAACTTGTTTGTTTTTGTGTTATCTAACAATAGTGTTTTATAATATTAACAAGAAGCATGGGATCTAGTTCCTGCATATTATTGTTTGGTTATCTGTGTTCATTCTGAATTGGACTAATAGTAATGGGGCTTTGAGGCATTGTTAGGTGCACCCAACTGTTATGTCCCAGTTATAACTTAGAACCCAAGAAAGTACAGGCCCATGAGAACTTGGATTCCAGCTTTTTATCTGACCAAAAGGCTGAGCCGATAAAAACCTAAACAAATATATCAGTTGGTCAAGGCAATGTACCTACATCTTTGCATTGAATCCTTTTTCGATACATTATGGTAATTTAGAATATTGAAACTGTCCCCAAAAAAATAATTAGTGGTGGATGATCATTATGAATTTTCAACTAGCAGCTAAGATTGGTCCCACTCTTGTTAGAATCCTTCACTTTTAACTTGACCCTTAGCAGCCCATGGTTGAAAAATGAGTGTGTTTTGAATTCAGCAAAGAAAATTGCACCAATTCCTCCCCTTCCTTGTGCCCAAAACACTTGCTTGTTCAAATTGGGATCTTGAAGATAGATACAGGCAACACGCACCACACCAAACCAAACACACCCTCTTCTTGGGCTTAAATGCCAAATCCAATTAAGGGACAAAAAATGATTATCCATAGCCAACCAACCCCTCAACTAAGACCAACTGTGGAAGAATCACATGGTAAGTGAATGGTTTCTAAGCCTCAGCAGCAGGATCAAATTTACGTAGTTTTCTGTTGTGGGTCGGGTCGCCCTCCATTTTTGACCCAGTGGCGACGGTGCACATGCATTGTCTCCTCAATTCTAATGAGGCTAAGTAGTCACAAACAATGTCATTTGCTTATACTAAACTCAAATCCTAGTCAAATTTTTTTTCCTGGATAAATAAAACAATGGGCATGATTAGGCCAAAGACCAATTGAATGCATTAGTCACAATTTAATTAATTAATTTTTTAAGGCAGCATCAAAGCACGGATTCTGTTCCAAATACACTTCATTTACATTTTTCTCTATATTTAAATGCACATCATGTCATGACACACATGAATTTGTGGATCACATGCATGTGAAGAAAAACCTTTGTTTTTTTTTTTTTCAAGGAAGAAGAAAAACCTTTTTATATATGTTGACAGGCAGTGGCGGACCCAGAAATTTTTTAACGGAGGTGCAAAATTGATTAAGTATGAAAAATAGTTTTTCGGAATAATCATTTTCTCAAGATAATTTTTGGCGGCTTTTATTCCTTACACATTAAATAAGAAAACTTGATTTTATGGGATTTTAGTATGAAGTATATATTGACTTAATGAGCCATCATTTTTAGCCTAAATCGTATTTTGTACTAAAACCGATTTTTCATATTTTGATTTGATAGGAATTTGATTTTCTAGTATTTTTATTTGAATCCAAATGGGGGGTACTTCCTTATTTACATTGTAAACTTAAGTAAATGGAGTGATATAAAAATAAATTAAAGTAAAATGACAAAGACATTTACTTAAATGTTGAAAATGGAAATAAGGTAATCTGTACACCAGTTGAGCAAAAGGGCAGTTTGAAGCACCTATAATGGTTTTTCCGGCGAGGGGAGGTGCAAGTGCACCTCCTTGCGCCTATGTAGATCCGCCAGTGTTGACAGGTAGAAGCTAAACCCTTGTACTAAACTTGCATCTGGGTTCTTATTCAAGTGCTCATGTGTAAGTAAGATCACATTAACCATTAATAACCTTAGCAAAAATACTAGTATTGAGCAGTTCGGCCACATTTTACAAATCATCCATGTGGTATGTGCTATATATCAATGTTACTCGTGAAGTGAAATATCTCATAATAATACATTTGAGGTTAAACCCGTTAGTAATTTCAATCCAAATTGTCCAAAGCATTGAAGCATGTAGAATCCTTAAATTAGACGCGAATGATCTGTGGAAGCTATTGGTCTTGGACCTAACCTAAAACTCAGCTAACCCTAGAAGTCATGAAAAAAATAGAAGAAAAAAGCCAGTCCAAGAAAGTACTTGCTCACTTTTCATGTGATGGGTTCTCTGGTTCTTGTACAGTAAAATGATGCTTGTCAGACAAAGTGACAGAAGAACAAGCTCTGACAGAAAAATCACATAATGTCAGATAGAAGTGGCAGTACAAGTACTGTAGCAGCAGGCAGCTGCGCAGCAGAGCACGGTGCTCCAAACCCAAGACCAAGATTGAAGAATCTATCTATCCATCTCTCTTTATGTGGCGCACAGTGCACTAACTAGGCACGTCACTCTCTCTCTTCCTATTTACTGGGCCTACTACCTCCCTCCCATCATCATGCTACTTTAAATTCTTAGATAAATGTTTCAATATATTTGCTAATGTTTTTACATAATGTTACAGTTAGTTGCTCACGTGCATGTATGATTTTTATGCATCTGGTTATAAATAACATATTAACGGTTAAATATGTTTCGGGATGTATTTTATGTGTTTATCTCTTTTATTTTACGCGTTAAGAAATAAACTCGTTACTGATCCTAATAGGGAGTGAGAGACAAGACACAAAATCACTGTTAATGATGGGTTGCAGTTTACTCAATGTGTGATGAGTTGTGGTAACTCGATAATTACGCAAATTTTTTTCCTTGAGTTTCTTTATTTGTACTTTCTTCCAAAATAAGGATATGATGATTGATTATTACAAAAGAAAATCATATGTAAAATGGGTAGGTAAATCATATTTATTATCAATCACAGATTTCTTAGGATCCGAGAAAACTGTTTTTAAAAAAAACTTACTTTTTAAAGAAAAAAAAGAAGAAGAAGGAACAGCATATGAATGGTAAAGCACACACATGGGAACACTGCACCCACCCACTAATTCTTTCTTTTTCTACACTCTCCGCCCCTTGTCTTTATATTTTTTCTGCCTCTTTTTGTCTCATTCTTTACTTTCTCGTTATCTTTGTTCTTCTTCTTTGCTAAGAACAAGCACTGTCTCAGTTTGAACACGCAGAGAGTGAGTGAGAGAAAGAGAGAGAGAGAGTTGTGTGTTTGTGGGTATTTTGAGGATGATGGAGTGGGAGAAGCTGCAACAGAAAGAGCATGAAATGGATGGGCAGGCGAATGGGAATGGAGGAGTGTTGTATGTGAAGGTGATGACTGATGAGCAATTGGAGACTCTTCGCAAGCAAATTGCTGTTTATGCCTCCATTTGTGAGCAGCTTGTTGAGATGCACAAGAACCTTACAGCCCAGCAAGATCTTGCAGGTCTCTCTGTTCTCACTGTTCTCACTGTTCTGTTTCTCTTCTAGTTTTTTCAATTTTTTATTGTAGTCTTTGTTTTTGTTCTGTGATGGGTTTTTCTCTGATTCGTTTGTCGTTATCCAAATGAAGGAACTTTCTTTTTCCCAAAGCTTTGGCCTTTTTTAGTTTGGAATTCATATCATGCCTGTCAATTTGTCCTTGGAGTTGGAGGCTATTGTTTTTTTTCTTCTTTCTAGTATCATTTCTGGCTTTCTTCTGCATGATTATGGATGCTTGTTTGTTTCCCGGCCTGGTTAGTCTCTCATTTATCATTTTTTTGGGGGGGCCTTATTTTGGTTGATCTTTCTTATCATTGATCTCTAGTTTGTTTGGTGTTTGTTAAGAGAACTTCTTTCTCCAAATTTGGCGGCATAAATCACAGGGGAAAGCTTGCTAATTTTCTATTTTGAATTTCAATTTTTTTGGGTTGGTTGAATTTCAACCTTACTCTAAAAGCAACAATGTTATTTGATTGGAGAGTATCATCTGGTTTCTCCATTCTATTTGCACACGGGCTTGAACTCTTTCCTCTAAACTTTATTTGGATCGTACACATTCTGAAATTTGTTGTGTAGATTGCAGATCAGTCAGTCATTTCTTCAGCCAATTTGTTTTGCTTGCTTTTCCTTGCACAGAAGAACATACTCAATACCTTTTACTGAGTATAGATGGGTGAGGAGTGCCTGTGTGATAGGATTTGTAGAGCGTGTGACTCTATGTGATCATTCTTTCTGCAACAATCACATGCCACATTTTCATTTCATTCTCTTTCTGAAACTGAAACTAAACTGATCTTAAAATTCAACTAGTTCTGTTGAAGTTATTAGGATACTACCCGTAATTTTGTTCTGTTTATCGTGTCGTACTTTGAAAGCTTTGATAATCTTTCCATAAGGGAGAGAATTTATCAGCTTATAGTATCTGAAATGACACCATATTTGATTTGAACAAAACTTGTGCACTTGCTCTATCAGGTGTCCGGATGGGAAATCTGTACTGCGACCCGCTGATGACATCTGCGGGACACAAAATTACTGCCAGACAGAGGTGGACTCCAACACCTGTGCAGCTACAAATTCTGGAGCGCTTATTTGAACAAGGGAATGGAACTCCAAGCAAGCAAAAGATCAAAGAGATAACCTCTGAGCTGAGCCAGCACGGGCAAATTTCTGAAACGAATGTTTACAATTGGTTCCAGAACCGGCGTGCTCGATCAAAAAGGAAGCAACAAAATGCAGCATGTAACCATGCTGAATCAGAAGTAGAGACAGAAGTGGACTCACCAAAGGACAAGAAAACAAGACCAGAGGAACTGTTTCAGTCCCAGCAGAACTCAGCTCAAAGGACTGAAGATTTGTGTTTCCAGAGTCCTGAGATAAGTTCTGACCTGCATTTCTTGGATCCACAGACCACGAAGACAGATAAAATGTTCCCATCAAACAGCGGTTTAAGGACTTCCAGACATTTAAGCGAAATGTCATTCTATGATGAAGTGCTATCAAACTCAAGTAAGTTGTTATATTAAGTTTTCTTTCTGACTCTTCGCTTACTATCTGATATATCAACAACTGAAATTTAAATCAATCTGATTAGAGCTTTAATCATTCTCAGCTGAACCCCAAAAGTTTAAGTTAAGAGAATAAGCCAGCAATGTTTTCGGTGATTTTTTTTTCTTTGGATGAACAAAGATGATAGAAATCCATTCTGTCAATTGATTTAGGTAAAGATGTTAAGTCAGTGCGCTCCCTCCCCCTAGCTCTCTCATCTAAATACATCCAAAATATATATGCATTGAACTTTAGAAATTTGTGAAACTCTTAACAGAAACGGTATTTATGTTTGTAGGAAATGACCTCATGACTGGAAAGATTGAAGCAGGCAACTACAATCTTTTTCAGCAGGCAGAAGACTACGGCATGACCGGTTGACATTCATCCGTCAATTTCCAAGATCGAGTTTGGTCCTGTTTGAATATGGCGACATACGAAGCCTAACCTTAGCAGCAGAGTTTATGGTTCCAGCTGAGTTTAAGTTGAGAGTTAGATAGATAGATATAATAGTGATATACTAGTCTAGCATGACATATGAAAAGTTGCTGTTGGGATTTTGTGTTTTGAGTCTTGACTGATCAATCTTTGCATTGCCTCTTTTTATTGTTAATAGAATGAATATCAGATGTTTAATGCTGAGACCCTTTGATGATATCTACTTAATTTCTATTTTGATTATATATCTTTGTTTCCAAGGAAAGATTTTAGGTGTTTTAAGTCTGTTTAAATATTTTGCCCTTTCAAGGAATGGATCATGGAAAAGATGACATAAAGTTTGGTCTTTAAAGAAAGAAAAAGTAGGTTTTCACCAAAAAAAGAAAGAAAAAGTAGGTCATTGCCATTTGAAAATGAAGGTTGAGTGCAATCATTGCATTCACTGGCATGAGGGGCGTAGGTGCAATTATGAAAAGGTCACCAGCGTTATTTTGATTGATCAGTTGGGGTCTGGAATGTAAAAATGTTTAATTGCCACTAGACCCCTGGTTGCTATTGTAATTTGTAACATTCTTAATCAATTGTTAAAGACTGGTATCAATTGCCAATGACAGTTGGTGCAGTTGGTAAGGTCATGTATTGTGTGTAGTCCTACTAGTAGAGTTCTGTTGCCAGTGGTCCTCATTAGTGCTCGATATGTAATTTCTTATATAAATCCATATCAGTGGTAAATGACAGTTAGGTGCCATAGGTAAGTCCTTTCGGCTCGAGGTTGTGGGTTTGCCTTGGTATTAGTGGTGAAAGTAACTAATCTTCCCCTAACCTTTTTTTTTTAATCACCCAAAAAAAAAAAGAAAAAAAGACTGGTATCAATTGTTGGGGACAAAATGCACCAATTCCTTCTCTTATCTGTGACTTTGATTTTGAGTTGCCTTTTTTTCAGCTGCCCCTTTGTCTAATCCATGTGATGCCCCTTTTCTCTAATTTGTGTGATGGTAGAGGGAAGATTTTATTGAATATTGAAAAAATGATAGGGGCTTAATACCATCTCAAGCATATGTAAGTTGGCTAGGATAGTGAATTTGCATCCTTACACTCAAGTTTGAATTTCTCTTCTCGTAAAGTAAATTAATAATTTAAATTGTCACTTATTCTTTTTTTAATGTACAACCATCGTAAATAACAACATGTTATAATCAGTAGTAATCTACACGCAATAATTGATTTCCAAGCCTAAATATATGTGGAGCTTACAATACATTTACGGGTGACGAACATTCGTCTATTGAATATGTCAACCTTATTTAATATGTATGTTGATATACGACTCATTTTAATAGCTATTAGTTGAGAATTAAATTTACTAATGAACATAGTTTTTTTAATTAATTACAATTAATATTTATTATTCACATAGTTGAGCACATCATCTCACATGTATTAGATTGCTACAAATACGTAGTTATAACTTATAATTTAATTTAATTTGTATTACATGGTTGCAAATTGCTTTGCATAAGAATGCAACACACAATTTAGTTAGTGAGCAGCTGAAAATGGTGGTAAAGTACGAAGGTAGAGTGCTCCAGCTCCAACAAGTTTCGAATTAGGGCTTTCAGCAGACTTTCTCTCTTCTCATCGTACACTAAGACCTGCGTATCACAGTCATCGTCGTCCATGATTTAACAATTAGGGTTTGCAGAAAAGAGAAGGAGGCATAGGATTTGAGACGCTTCAGGGCCAGGTTTCGGATCGCCATTGAGGTTCAAAGTGGACTTCGTCTCGGGTAAGTTGGTTTGGGCCATTTTGAAATAAATTTGCAAATAGACATGGAATCTGGATTTGGCATTGTAATGACCAATGTCAATGCAGTGCCAAATCCATGGAAACAACACAGAGCCTTCTACTGATCTACTGATCTTCTGTCTTCGTGTCTGTTCACAAGTACATATCTTTTTGCCGATAATGAAGATTGGGTATTTTTTATATATTTTCCTTTATCAATTGTTTCATATAAAGTGCGGCTAAAAGTCAACAATTCATATGCTGGAAATGCTTGTACGATTGCTCAATTGTGGAAATATAGCTAAAGCATTGTAATTTGGGGCTCAGTGGCAATGCTGCAATTCAATGTTCTTGGTAGCTTCATTTTTTTTATTATAAAAATTTCGGACTGGCTGAGTCAATTGGGAGCTTTACAGATTGTCCCAAAAAGAAAAATGGTGGGAGCTTTACAGTGTAACGTAAAAAAAACCTTTCATGTTAAAATTAAGCTTCACTGGATGACACATTTATCTTGATTAAGATTTTCTTCCTTATATTTTTGGTTGCAATGTTACTAATTGGTACTTTTGTGAATATGCAGAGGAAAGTATAAGGGCACAATTATATGAAACTTTAAGTTTGGGGGAATGGTGGGTTCATCAACTAATTCAAGATATAAATATTTACATGATTGTAAGTGGCCTCGTGAAGCAGTTGACGTGCACCACATCATTGTTAGAAAGAGTGGTGCAAAGGGTTTCTTTGTATACTTCTTCGCTCTCATTATTCTAGCTACCGCCTTCTACCTTTTCTTGGTTAAGGTATGCCTTATGTCCTCTTAATTTCATATATCTAGTATAAGGCTTTTTGTATGTTCTTCTGTTTATATCTTTATTCTTGAGGTCCTACTGAGTATATGCCTACCCATTCATTAGAACATCCCAAGCTTAATTTAGGAGCTTAGGAACTTGAGATTAGATTGGTAGTGACTTTTAGTTACCATTTTCCATTGTACAATTTCGGATTGGTTTATTGAATACATGTTCTTGAAAGAAACTTTATGATTGACTTTATATGTCTGTTTTATTAAAATGTATTGGGTATCTGAAATTCCGATTTCTATAATAAGAAACTTGACATGATGATCTTACAAATAACAGGAGAAATCAGTGATCATTGTTTTATGGAGTCTCTTGTTAGATGCATTCCTTGTAAAGTTGCTTCGGAAGAGTGTTGAGAAAGGTGAGGATCCGAGTGATGGGGCTTTTGGTCCTCTGATGGTACTTCTTTTGTGTGTGTGTGTGTGTGTGTTTTTTTTTTTTTTTTTTCTCCAATTAGAAGAAGGTTTGCTATAGAGCACTTCCTGTACTATTATTTCTTTTTAAGAACTATTCTTGTCATCTTTTTAACCCGTTTAATGTCTTAATGACAGAGTCCGTTGTGGTTATGCCAGCCTTTGGAGTTCAACTAGAAACTCACTATGTGAGGTAGCTTCTATTTTTGTTTTATGGATATTTTCTTTGTTGTTTACATTATGTGTGAATTTTCAATTTCGTGGGACAACGTGTATAAATTATTTGTACTCGAGTGTTTACTTTAGAGATCTGTATAGTCACATGTTTCCTAATAGTCTCTTTTTCCTCCTTTTTTATCCATGCAGTGGAAAGATTATTCGTCGGTTCGTTCCTATGGACAAGATTTTGAAACCTGTGCTACTAGAATGTGTGACTCCAGTTACTTGTTACTGGAGCCTGTCTTTCATTGTACACGGGGAAGCAGAATTGGTGTTAGTTTTCAAGGTACATAATTCATTTTATTAACTTAAGACTTGGAGAAGATATCTTATTGGAAAGCTGTTAGGAGGCATAAATGATAAATGTGATGAAAGTGCTGATCATATGTTCTAACGTAACTTCTTTAATAAGCTATAAAGGTGGTATATGGAAAGGGGTGATTGATTTAAAGAAATTTTCCTTTTCTCTTGTTCTTGCATTTATTACTTGGCTTTTGAAAGTTGAATTCACTTTCTAGGAATTACGCCCCCCTATGAAAATGTTGGTCCCCATCTGGAAGGCCTTGTGTGCTGCCACTGGTATTAAAGGAAGCTCAAACACAACCATGGAAGATGGTTGATGGAAATGTTAATTATGATTTAGAAGCTCCATTTGCTGCTCAAGCAACATAGAATAATTTGCAGAGCTAATGCATCCTCTTCAAGATCGCATAGTTGTTTAGTATTCCAATTGATACGGCTTCTATTGCAAAAGGGGCGAGGAGGAGGAGGATGAAAGTAGAAAGTTTTGATTTGTACAAGATTAAACGCGATTCCTATTTTGATCAGTTACACAAATCACACTGTACAATTTGCTCATTTAATTGTAGCCAAAATCAATGTAAATTCAAATTTTGTTCTCATCTTTGTTTGTCTTTAACGTTGATTTGGAAAGGTAACATTTTGACATAGCAATCAAATTAGTGGTCGAGTTAATCTCATTTGTGTACTGATAGCTCTTTCCACCCCTCTCATCCTCTCTTTCTTCCCTTCGCTCTTGTTATAATTGGAGACGGATGGTACTGCATTAATGCATGATACAGTTGTTTTAGATACTAGAATTGGGCTCTCTTAAAATAAAAAATAAAAAACTATAATTGGGTTGATCATGAGTCTTATTTCCTCAATAATTTAGGATATTAGGTAGTTCCAATGGTAGGTTGACATAACTTGAAATGGAAAATATCAACCCTACAATGAAAAGAGAAGCTAAAGTTAATCTATGTTGATTAGCAAGGACCCCTTTTTAACATTTGCACCTGTTTCAGCTGTCATTGGTAAAATCGCAAATGCCTGATTGTTTACTTTCTGAACATGAGATAATAACATTATGTTATGCATCGTCTTCACCCTTAATTTCACAATTGGTAGAGAACATTTAAATTTCTACGAGACAAATGATTGAAAACCATGGTTTACCAAATTCCTGTCTTGACACCAAAGATTAAAAAAATAACAATAAAATAAATAAATAAAAACCCGCGCACCCAACAACTATCATGATTGGGTTTTGCTGCAAAACCCTGCCATGACCATCTGTTATACCATCACTATAGCACCCAGATATTGCTTAAAGGAAAGTTAAATAAAAATGGATTTTTGATAATCTTTTTGTGAAAAAGAAAGTT
Organism: Prunus persica; assembly: GCF_000346465.2. Classification (NCBI taxonomy): domain Eukaryota; kingdom Viridiplantae; phylum Streptophyta; class Magnoliopsida; order Rosales; family Rosaceae; genus Prunus; species Prunus persica. The sequence goes on from NC_034015.1 coordinate 17,812,777, forward strand.
GCATGATCGATCAATCAATCAAGAACTGACACAATTCATCATTCTTCTAATGAAAATGCTCGTTCTTAAAAAGGGTGAGGGGTGTGGGTGGGTGGGTTTGGGATGGCATATTTATTTGATCAGTATGAAGAATGTTATACACTACGTACAAAGAATGAGAATGAATGTAAAGCTTAGCTTTTACTCAAGCTTAAACGTTTTTCAGCACGTTCGAGACTAAGTTCATGTCGACGTAACCCATGCCACAACTGATCTTCACCATCACTCAATGATGCCATTTTAGCTATGTGCTTACGCAACGCCTCCAAGTTGACAAGCGGGGCAGTTGTTGGTCGACCATGAGCACACTGCAAAACAAATGTTTCATAGTTATTCGATGAGCCATCATACCCCTCCCACACACCAACAATCCACATTCATATCCATGCGATGCCTTCTTAGCCTCTAATGATCACTTACTTGGAAACATAGAGAAGTCTGCTTTAGTTCTTCAACGATGAGGGAACACTCTGAATGTAGCAAGGAATCCCCAAACATAATTGCACCTAACAAAAAAAGTACGGAATATTACTGAATAAAAGAAATCATCTAAATGTAAGTAATAAATTCATATGCAAGCAAAACTTGTCTGGCAATTTTATATCAGGCAGAAACTGCGTAAATGAGGCAAAATAGTTTAAGGTTGTTTTGTCAATCATATTAACACCAACTCAAAGTTGACTTTCTCTACGATACAAACATTTACACCCAAGGGAAAGGCCTTAATGGTGCCTTGTTTAAACAAGACTTGCTTGCCTCTAGTGAGAGTGTGGAGGTTCAGCATTTACCTCTGCATGCTTTAGAATTAAGGATTCGAAGAACAGATGGTGGCATTGTTGATGATCCATCTGTATCAGCAAGCTGAAGATTGAACAGTAAGATGTGTCAAACATTGGTGTTAACTAAAGTTGGGGATGATAAAAGACATCAACACAAAAAGAGGGGAAAGACATCCTAGAAATAGAGGCATGCTTTACGTTACCTGCTGAAGAAACTCCATAAGATCTGAGTCAGATAAATTGACACCTAAGATGCAGGGTACCTGCATGCCATTTATAGGAAAAATTCGTATCAATAACGTGATTTAAAAAGTGGTTGAATTTGCAATGGGTTTCAATTCATTACTTCGAATTAAACAAATGACAGAGAAAGGTAAAAGATCTTGATTCAAAATGTTTGAGCTCATAGAAGAGGGTGAATGGAAGGATTGAAAATGAGAAGTGATGGTGCTTCACCGCAATTAGCGTGATGGCTGTTGGCTGTCTGTGCAGGAGATTCAAATTCCTGCGAAACAGTTAAATCCCAAGAAAATCAGGCTAAAAGAACAATACTGTTTCTCTCAGAAAATAACAGATGTTTCTAGGAGTCTTCCAATTATTAATGAGTGTTCTAGGGTTCTTAAGAGTCTTTTGCTATTTCTACAAGTTATGAAGTGTTCCATTTGAAGCCTATAAATAAGGCTATCTGCTGTAAACCAAATCAGTTTTGAATTGAATGAAAATTTGAGTGATTGCTTAAGGTTTTGTGCCTTGTTATCTCTTCTGACTTCTGTCTTTTGTGTCTAATTTCTTTCCCATCTCTCTGTCTTCTCTACAATGTCAACCCTAAACCTTCTTTGTTCTCTAAAATTTCTATCATCCTAAGCTCACCATAACTATGCCCAAACACCCAGCCTGTGCTGTCCTGCATCAAAATTATTTGCTATGTTCATAATGCTGAACACTGACACCAGTATCATATTCTTTTATAAATCAAATAAATTAATAATCAATGAGAAATATGTTGGGCAAGTCACGTAAAATACCTCTTGAAGGACCCTGAACCTTCAGCTTGTATGTTGCAGAGCCAACCCCACTCTTCCACTGGTTTAGCATAGTTATGAAGTAACTGATAACCAATCTCTGGCAGCACCTGAATTATAAATATAAAAATCAAAGAGTGAAGGAATCCAACCATAAAAACTTAATTTAGCATCAGATACGCTACATACCAACTCTTGCTCAACATCCAGAAAAGTAATCGTCTTTGCTTCTCCAGATAACACCTAGGTATTCAACTGGTCACATAAGCCATGATAGAAATCATTTCCAACATTTAAACAGGAAATATATTAATACCTTCTGACGCAGCTCCTCCAACCGAATCCTTTCATCTGCAGCATGCTGTAGAAAAGAATTGCTGTCAAAGTCAGAACACCAGCTGAACTCGTGTGCATGTGAGATTTAGTGTAAATGTATGTGCGTGTTTATATGAACACAAGTGTTTTTCAAATTTATGTTGTAAGAACAGCTGCAAGTGCTATACATTTACATGTATGCATCTACTTTGAAGATGTACAATTATATCTTATTCTGATAAAGTTTTCGAGTGAGCAAGATTTTCATAGATAATCCTTAGTTTCTTTCCTCCTCTCTGAAGGCCACTTTTGGGTAAGTGCAAGAACACGTTTGGATGCATGCAAACTTTTGTTGTAATCTATAAGTGAACTGCAGGTGCCCCTCATGTACCAAGAAACATATTGTGGAGTTATAGAAAAGCAGAAATCCCAAGCCAAAACTTAAAACAAATGTCCTGAAAAAATATACAATAAACGGACCTGGTCAATAATAGCAAGTGTTCTGCCAGCCATAACTGCAATATATTTCTTATCCACCTGCTGAAGAACTCTGCAATCACTGAGGCAATTCTTGGTGATGGATTCAGGGACTAATGAGTCAGCAGCGAGATGCAAGAACCCAGATGATATATCAAGTATGCTATTTTGATCATGAAGACCTTGCATTTTACTTGCATTCTGCATTATAAAAAAAAACATTCACAGGTAATAAGTTAATCAAATGGATGTAAACTTTTGTGGGAAACGAGGATAGCAACGAACTCATCTTGAGCTTCAACCATCCACATATGTATTACACATATTTAATCACTCACCATGATCTGGGGACAGCAATTCCGCCATTTGGTTCCACAATTGAGGGAATCTTGATCCGTGGAGATAAATTCTGAAACATGGCAAGGAACGATGAGAACCAACCTTTTATAATAAGCAAAAGCTAATTCAAGTATTGATTACACTTTTCAAATAATAAAAGAATGAGATACCTTTAATTGGAGCAGTGGCTTGAATCCCTGAACATTTAGACTGTTCAAACATTTCAACTTCGTGTTTGTTTACACCAGCCTTAAAATCTTGAGATTCTTGATATCTGCTCCAAAAGTAAATTTTGGTGACTGAGAGTATAAAGTCTGCAACTTATGGTGTAACGAGAAAATAATTAGAGTTCAAGTACCTGTCATCTGCCGATATATCCTCGACAGCACTCAGCTTCAAATTTAGATGGCAACCATCAGGAGGTTGATGGAGATCCTTCATCTTGCTAGCTTCTGCACAAAAGATGTTTTAGCTAGTCATGAATCTGCATCAATTTCCAAGTCTCAAATGGAAAATCACATAATAGTACCTGGATAAGTAGCTGCATTATGGAAGTTTTGTGCATCAAGTTTTCCTGCTCTTGTTGTCAAAGGGTGACTTAAAGTAAAGTACCTCCTCTTGCATCTATAAAATGGTGGTGCCGAATGGCTTCTTTTTGATCTTCCTATTGAAACATGATTCTTTAAACAATCTTGATCTTCAAACTGATCTTTTTGTCTTTTATACATGTCAATACCCATGTTATCGTTGCAGTGCGAATACTGACGTGACCAATCTGTCTCATCAGCTAATATATCTGGGCCTTCAGGAGAAAATTCACCATCTAAATTGTGTGGTTGAAAGAATTTTCTCGAACCAGCATAATCATTAAACTCTAGTTCACGGTCCGTATGTGTATTGCAGTGTTCTCGACTGGAGCTCTTTGATATTATATCATAACTAAATGTGCAGTCCTTTTCTTCACCGTCCACAAAATATTTATTAGTATCCCTTTTAACAGATCTATAATGCCCTTCAACTGCATTTATATTAGAGAAAGGTTCAAAATCCAAATAAGTGCTTTGGGATAAGGAATTGGAGGTCACTGAGCACAAATCATTAATTAAAGTTTTATGGCAGGAAACAACGTTCTCTGCATTCATGAATGAATTTTCTCCACCAAAATGCTCCCCATAGCGTGGAATTGACTTTATAAAATCTCTTGACGGAGAATCAAACTCTGTATACAGGTCAAATTTTGTTATAACACTGGGAAAGGGCTGAACACTTGATTCCTCCTCTGGCCACAAGGTCCTTGAAACGAAATCACAACTCTTGCTGCCATCAATTTCTGGACTTTCTACACTGTTGTAAAAGCCACCTCGCCTTCTCTTGTTTCTAAAGCCATCATAATGAAATTTTAACCCACCATCAGTACACAAATCCCTCTCAGATGGAAACCTTCCTTTTGAGGAGCAACTCCTGAGGAACGGCTGTACTAAATCGTGGGTGAACTCTGCATCGGTTCCAAATTCATTAAGGCCACAAGATACTCCACTACCTGTTGAACCATTGCCAACACTGGGATCCAATTTAAAGGGCTCATCTTGCCATGATGAGCTAAAGATATTGTCATCCACATTACTGGATCCTTCTGCAGCTGCGGACCTATACTCCATGATATAATCTTCCTCAGGGAAAAAATTGATATCAGGCATTGAAGGATGCTTTTCCTTCTTCGGAGTTGCTGTGAGCATGACCTTGGCTAGATGATCATCCCGTGATTGAAAAGAATAGTCGGTATGATGACCAAATTCAATCTCAATATGTTGCTTCTGGAAGTCGTCAAAGTCCTTGGTATTTTCATGCAAGTATCCATATGACGTTCTGACATGTCTCTTCTGAGATGTATGGTTGTCCTCTTTAATTAACATCTCCATAAGGTCAGGAGAAGCCTGACAATTTTGTAACCTGCTCCTCTTTTTCCCAAATTTAGAGAGTTCTGACAAATCTCCATCAAGTAAATCTAGCAACCAAAGAAAAAGGATATGAGCTCAGGAAACAGAACCGAACCAACTTCATTTCACTCAATAGCACTAAAATGAAATCGCAGAAACAGATAGGCAGATTGAATTTTTTTTGGGTGAAGAATCAGATTGATTTCAGTTCAGTGTCAAATGTAAATGTTTATAAAATTTGTTTCTTAATTTCATCTCAAGATACAATGTTGCCACCTTTCTTCCACATTTGATCTTCTCCAACCATATCAGCTCCATGACAACCAGATTCTCCTAGAAATATCCCAGAGGTTAATACGCTTCTACAAATCAATGTAATGTACCAAACTAGTGATTCATTAATATGTCTTCACACCAGAGAAAAAAAAATGTAAATGAAGCTCTCAGAAGCAAGCCAGGGGAAAAGGTATACCATCAGTTATCTTTTCCTTCCAGAAGTTCTGGATGGCCTTATCAATAAAGGTGAGTACAGGAACCCAATCCTGGCCAAAGTGAGTGAGAGAGAGAGAGAGAGAGAGAGAGAGAGAGAGAGAGAGAGAGAATAAGTGTTTAGTAATTGTGAACACAAAGGTAAATATTATTACAGTAAGTCGATGTTTAACATGACGTTAGAGTTGCATATCATATATGATAAGTAGATCGCAATCTACAGTCAAATAAGAAAGTTTACCTTGAACTCAACATATGTTTTTGATGGCTCAAAGGTTAAATCATAGAATGATCGGGGACAGCTTAAATTCAAAAAATAAGCTGGGAGTGACTGAGGCCTACTTCGTTTCCTGTTTTGGGACACATCAACGTCCTTCCCCGGATCCCAGCATTCAGAATTACTGGCCAATTGATTAAGCAATTTATGAATTGGCCCTTTGCAAATGAACCTCGAGTTAATATCTGTCAGCGTCAAGGTCAAGAACAAAAGAATAAAATGTAAATCCTCCTTCTATATTGACAAATAACTCCAACATACAGACATGGATACAGACATATTGGAAGGCCTGCAAAATAAATGTTTCAAAAATAAGAAACAAAGATCCTAATAATATAAAAAAAATTAGAAATCAGCTACATTGTGTACATAAATCCTTCTACCTTAAAGGCAAGACTATTGCAAGGACTAGATATGTATCCAGAAAGCTCTATTTCACCATCACTTATGTTCAATTCATGAAGAGCAGTGGAGACGTCAATCCCAACAGTCCTTTTCAATAGTGCCACGGGAGAGGGAGAAGAAATTGTACGAAGAAGCTCATCCTCACTACAAATAGAGTGAAATATGTAATTAAACCTATAAAGAAATAAAGAACAACTATACATTCTTCAATTAAAAATGTGTTTAGAAGACACCTTTCAATGTCGATGAGTTTGAAAGAAACCTTTGAGTGCACAAGGGCAATCCGATGCACACATTTGACGACAGCATGCAATACCTTCTTGGGGCTTCCAGTTTGTAACACAAATCACAAAGCAGATCAAGTCAGTTTAATGCATTGCACCATCTTGTTTGAGGCTGCTGAGGACAATCCCATACAAACCACATAAAAACAAAATGATCCAGAATGGTACCTGGATTGCATGTACTTCCTCCTAACTGGTTGATTGTAAAACAAATCACGAACAACAACTGCAAGACGAACCAAGTGATTAATCAAAAGCTATAAATGGAATTTATTCAGGGGAAATTCCAATAAGCATCTATTTGGGGCAATGTAATGGAAATGACCCATCAAAGGTAATTTTCTGGTGGGTAACCTTCCTTGACATCCATTTCCATAAACAAAGACGCAATATGAGACAACATGACAAGCTTCGATAGAGACAATAAGAATCGTAATAGGTCCCTACCTGTAGTGCCCACATCCTTCCTATCATCATCTATTCCAAGATACAAACATTTGCATCCCTAAGAAAAATAGAGGAAAAGTCAACCAGAGCCAAACTTGCATAAATCCTTAAAGCAATTCTGTTATGAACAACAAATTCAAAGGAGCAATGAACCCAAACCTTCATGACTTTGCGATACCCATTTGGCCTCCCAGAAGCTTTTGTTAAGATTTCTAACAATGACAAGTCAGAAATGGAAGCCAATGCTTCTCCTCGAAAACCAAAGCTCCCACTTGCAGAATCCGTCCCAGGAGAATGATCAAACTTTGATGTTGCTGCTTACAATAAATAAAGAACAATTCATCCATGAACAGATACCAAATTCACAAAATATACACCAATATAAGTCAAGCATCTATGTTCAAAACTAGCATTTTAATTTCAACTGTAGTCTAAAATCATTGACTACAAAACATTATAAGGGAAAATGAGAACTTTACCATATCTTTCTCCGACCAACACCAATCCATCACGCGTAATCCCGAATCCTACAAGTAACATTAAAGGAACATAAATAAGGCATGAAACCTAAATATTCCTCAGAGTTATAACCAAATGAAGGAGATTAGTGCTAACCATCATCCACTACTTTCACATAGCATGTCCCAACGCCTATGAAAACCGATACCTGAAACCACAAAAAAAGTGATTAAACAATGTTACTCTCATCACTAGTTATTGCGATTTCCACACATATCTACACCACCAATACAATAATGCAATGTTAATTATGACAGTCTTGCCTAATGCCCAAACTAAATTAAATGGCAAAAAGTAATTACCTTTGTTGCGCCAGCATCCAAACTATTGAAGACCAACTCCTCCACAACGCTCGTCAAGTCATACAGGATAACTCCGGAGCGCATCGAACTACGAGCTGCCTCAGGCAAGGGCTTCACGCCCCTCATCATTTCCTGCAATGCCGATCATTTCTAACCATATAACTCACAGAGCAAACGAAATTTTTTACCTTCTTCTATTTTCATCCACTTTCTCGTAAACGAAACAAAGAAAATGAAAATGTTCGTGTTGTGCTATTCGAAAAGCTAAAGTAAATGTAACATCGAATTGAAATGCTCTTATCGCTTACCTGAGGGAACCAATTTGATTAGGGTTTTCCGGTTAGGGGTTTAGGGCTTTACCAAGACGACGACGTTCCGACGAATCAGACAACAATTCGGAGCTCCGACTTCGCCGGTTTTCAAAGAGAAGGAAAAAAGGCGGGTCGGCTTCAGACTCGAGTTTCAACTGAAGTGGTATTTTAACTGCCGCTTGCGCGAGTGTCGAGAGGCGTGAGATTTGAGTGTGCTTTGATAAAGTCACAGGCCTCTGGATTCGGTGACTCACAGCTGAGACGTCAGTGGCCCGATCCGTGAAACCCTAACACGTCGTACGTGGGAAGATGTATATCCGCTTTTATCTTTTGACGGCTGTGTCTCTGAATTCTAATTGGCTGCGGAGCCACATGTCAAAGTTCCCCGCGGGTAATTTGATTTCAGTAGTCGTTATCCATTTTACTTTACTTATTAATGACGTCTAGGAGGCATGTCCAGACGTCCTCTTGCGTAATTACGATTCTAACCAAGAGGAAAATAATTTGCTTATCTCATCTTGGTCATGAAGATCACAGCTCAAACACACTTTCACCATTGGGGGTTGTCCAAAACAAACTTAATATTGACGTAGTAGGTTTTTTTTAATAAAAAATTTAATATGAAAAAAGTGCATCTTAAATCAGAATTTTATTAAACAACCAATTATAATACTATAAGATATATAAAAAAAATTCGGTGGTAAGATCCGTCGCAGATTTTCTTTGTAAATTTTTTATCTGAAAAAAAACGTCTTAACATTTAGACACAAATTTATATAATTGTAATAGATGACATGTTGGAAAGTTAAAAAGGAGGTGAGTGATGAGTAATTTACTTAACATAACGTGCTCAAGTGTGAGTGAGTTAGTGTCCAATGCTCATAATTTGGACAATACTTTATTGAAATGATTCAATTCAAACTAAATTCAACATTTACATACACACAAAAAACAATCATAGAGCCTCTCCTCCTCTTAGGGAAGGGTTATGCACACAAATGTGATATGCATGGAGAAAATATCAACATGAAATCAATAGTGGGCCATAATTAATTTAAAAATTTATATGCCTTACATCAATTAATCCTCACTAATCCATTAGTTGGTTTGGAGCAATTGCTCCCTTAAGAAAGGTCATAGGTTCAAGTCCTAGCATTTGTGTAATGTACGTGAGTTTAGTATGTTATCGTCCATTTTAATAAGAAAGGTCTTCCAAAAAAAAACCCTCACTAATCCATTAAATTTCCAACCAAGTCCAACCCTAATTGCCCAATAAGCAAGCAACCCCCATTTGGTTAATCTTAATCAATTCACATTTCTTTAGGAAAAAAATAATTGATTTAAAAAATAACATGACATTCATAAATTAGTTAATATTTAAAGATAGGGATAAATAAATAAATAAAAATTGAACGGATTGAATCGCAATAGCATGAATGCGTGCATGAACATGATGATGCCGTGGTGGCAAAAACGTAGTTTGATGAGAAAGATGAGGTGAGTGAGTGAATGGGTAAAAAAGAAAAATGGTGGGTTTTTTGTGGGATTTGGGTCTTGGGGTTCTAGAACCAGAACCAGAACCAATCGAAATTCTGTCTTTAACTCAAAATAATATATAAAGGGCACAAACAACATCTTCCATTTTTCTTTCACCACCCTGATTTTTCTTCCTCTCCTCTCTATCTCTCTCTCTCTCTCTCTCTCTCTCTCTCTCTCTCTCTCTCTCTCTCTCTCTGAAAACCCTAATTACAGCTGTGCCGTTTATCTCTCTCCTTGTCTCAAAGGAGACAAATTTAGCAATAAGATCAGGTATTTTTTTGCTTACCCTTCATCTCTGTTTTGATCGTTGTATTGAATTTTGCAGAATTATCGGTAATGACGCTGAAACTTGCATTGATTTGTTGAATTCTGGTGAATTGAGCTTGTAGCATTATGGATTGGTTTTGATTCTCATTCGTTTGATTGTCTGCGTCCGATCTTGTTTGATGAATTCAGATTGGTCTTTGAATTCTGTTGTGCTTGTGATGCTTGTAATTCAGCTGTGTTGTTTTTGTTGTTGTTGAATTATTGGATGTTGTTGATGAAGCTTTGTTTGCTTCCTGGTAAGAGTTTGACGGTTGGATAAGGGAAGATGATTTGCGGTTTTCTGCTGTTCGTTCGTTTTTTTAAGTTACTTGGATGATTGAGGAAGAAGAAAAGAAACTCAATTTAGCTATGTAATTACCTGGAATTTAGTTAAGCTTGTTGTTTTTCTTAAGGTTTTATTAGAAATTGAAGGCATCCAAACCTGGATGTGAAGTTCTCGTCTTTCCATCTGGGTTCTGTGTATGGTGATTCAATATTAAGAATGGTTTAATTGATTTTGGATTTTGTATGCCACAAAATTATGGGTTTACCTAATCATCTGTATTCATGCATATGAAGTTCTTGCCTTTTCATCCAAAACTGATGCTTAATGTTAATTCTTATTGTTTTGCAGATGGAGTGGTCATTCTCTCGGTGTGGAGAGTAATTGTCATTTCAGTGTAAAAGGGTATATTGGAAGCAGACCAATGGAGGCTAACATATGTGATGTCAATCATTTGGATGCCGATGTCTTATTGCCTCCACGAAAGCGTCTGCTTGCTGGATTGAAGAAACAGAGTCCGGATGGTGATGGATCTTCATGGCTGTCTCTAGTTGCTTCTTCAGCTTCAGCATCAGCTTCGGCATCTGCATCTTCCTCTTCATCGCCTTCTTCAAGTGACTTTAACACACGTCTTAACAATATATTGAGTTCTCATAACCCTAACCTTTCACCTGAGGAGCTGGTAGAGATCTCAAATTCAGCTGCTGCTGCTGCAGCTAAGGCTGCAGAGGATGCAAGAGCTGCGGCTGAAGAGAAAGCTGGCATAGCTGCAAAGGCAGTGGCTGCAGCCAAGAGTGCTTTAGAATTGGTTGCCTCTTTTTCTGAAGATGTAGGCTGTAAGGAAAAATACCTGAAAAAGAACAAGCTCAAGAAGCATGTTCCAGTTCAGCTTTTGTACAAAAAATACCAACCAATTGAGAATTGCAAGAAAGATGAAGAGTTGGCCCGAAAGTTGCATAGAGCTATAAATAGCTCCCCGAGAATCTCAAAGAATTCATCAAGTACTGACTCGAAAGGTCATAAACACAAGAAGCCTAAAATCGTGCACAGTTCTGAGAAAGTTAGGGTTTCCAATGGGGGTATTGAGTTGGAACAAAACCCTGAACCTGCTTGCAATGGACATGCAGTAGCAGGTAAGGTCAATGTTGAAGGCACCATTCTAGAGTTGTACAAAAACAAAGCCGAAGAAAAAGCTTATAGACATGATAAAACTGGTCGATTGGAGATGGATAATGCAGAAGCAGAATCAAGTCAGATGAAGGAAAAAAGTTGGGATGATGTGTGTACTAGTGGTAAAAAGAGGGGAAGAGTGAAGCTAAAAAAGTTGCCTTTAAGCATTTGCACATTCAGGGATCAAGCAAATCCCAAAGAAGAAATGGATGCAAGAGGCTCTCCATTGACTGTCATAAACAGGGGCAATCCTACTGCTGGAAAGAAGCCTTTGTTTCCTGTGGAGTCTTCTGCTGATAGTATGCTGCCAATTGAGGCCACACCAGTGTGGAAATACCAGGATTTCAAGGCGCCTGCGTGTGTGAAACAAAATAAAGTCATGCAGTCATAATATTGCTGAATTGATATTTTGTGACAGGTGGCTATAAGATAGAATGGGATAGCTGAGGTAGGATTCACGATGTTCTTCGCTTCTTATAGAAACGGCCCTTATTTTGATTTATCTTTTTGCTCCTTTTGGTTTTGTAATGAACTTGGAACTGACTACATGTAAATTTAGATGTTAAATTGCTGCTTGCGTCCGTGCTTTACAGTCCAAATTGCCTGTTGCTCTTTTGACAGCAAAGCTTGAAGTTGAGAAACAACAGGGGTTTCCATTAGTTTGATTAGTGTTTTGTTGATATCTTGCACAATAATTCCTGCTGGTGTGCTGATGATAGATGTACAAACATTGTCAATGTCTTTGGTAATCATATTCTTTTGGAAATTCATTCATTCATTTTTTTTCCTTTTGCTTTGAAATTCTTCTGGTATGAGATTATGGTTTCCCTTGTCAGCACTTCAAATAAATTCAGAGCTCTGCCTCTGGAAGCGATCGAAGAATTTCTCAGGAACCCTACAAGATCCGTTCGTTCTTCTTTGCACCTCGGACAGATGGTCAGAACTTTTTCTGGGATGAAGTCCATAAATATTTCTCTATTAAATGAACCAAGCCTGCGTGGTGTGCTCGATGAATTCATTTTGAGGCAACAAATGTGATGAGTTTGTGAAACCTTGTGTGACAATAAATTGATGAGAAAGAGTAGAACCCTTGATGTTTGGTACTTAGGTTTTGAAGATCCGATCTTGGAGATGCTGCCAGGGTGCCAGCAGTATATTATATAAAACTGTCAAAAACTCTGCTTCTGCTGACACTTTAAGGAATTTTTAAGCTTTCAGGGCCAAATACTAATTGGAAGTTTGGAACCCACATTAGCCGACCGTGGGTGAAAAGTAAATAGTAAAATACTGGTCTTTGTCATAACTTGTTACTCTTTTCAACGTCTTTCACATATAAATTTGAGTTTTTTTTCTTTTATCTTTTTTATTGTTGTTAAATCCACTGCTGAAGTCAACTCAACCAACCAAAACTAACCTTGAAGAGAAAACTAAAATACTTCTAAAACGTCTAAAATAATTTTCTACCAACCCATCAACGCCCTCCAAATCCAAGGTCTCTCTCTCTCTCTCTCTCCCCCAAGTCTCAATCTTTTCTCATAAACCTCAGAATCACATCCAAAAGAAGAAAGTATGGAACTTTTCTCCAAGTGGGCCACTTATTGTTGGGCGGTGACCACACTTTGGGTTATCATGTCACAGTCGGTTGAGTTGAGCATTTAGAACATAACTTTCATATGGAAATTAACTAAAGGCATTAATACAAAGTAGATCCATTGGGAATTTTCCCAGTGTTCTCAACATCAGATTAAATTTTTACAAACTGAAAAATCATACACGTGAATAATAATTTTATTTCTCAATTGATTTATTGTATTAATATTGGGACCACTTCAGTTATGCAGGACTGTTCCTTCACTTCAGTCATGCAGGCTGCAGCCCAGACAGGTGGAATGTTATGTCGGTCTGTCAGAGATATGAAAATGTCAGTAACATAAAAAAGAACCGCTATGGTGGATTTTTTAGGGTACAAATTTGTCTACGAGTGCAATTATAGCCGTTACATTGGCGAGTTTATCTATAAATCACAATTCCATTTTCTTTGGATTGTGGTTTCTTTGGATTGTGCTTCCATTTTCATTAAGTAGGAATTCATACTGAAGATGGAGCGTCTTGGATTAGAGAGCAAAACAAAAGGCAAGAAACTAACCCATCAGATAAAAATGTGGAAAACAAAGAAAGAAAGAAAGAATTTAAGAAACAATAACTCACTCAAGAAGAAAGTCACCAATCATCATGAGTATAAAAATGTGGGAAACATAGATGTGTATTGTTGTTCTGGCTTTAGCTAGTTTACAAGCCACCAGGGCATATCCATTTTGACAGTCGAATTCCTCTATCTGAATTCTGACTGTAATTTTTCTCACAAAAATCATTACTAATTTACATCTCTTATAGTTATAGTTAATAAAAAAATAATAAGAATCTTATTAGATCAGTAACAAACAAAATTAATTCACAATCAATTGTCACAATGTGGTGTGGAGGAGTGTTTGGAAGCGTTAACATAGTGTGGTAGATGACAGCATCATCCTTCATTCCTTTCTTCACTTGCCAACCTTAATCTGAAGGTTGCTCATCCCGACATTCACCTTCTCCATTTTAGATTTATTTTTCATCTCAGACTGGCTCGAAGTACTGCGATTGAGCCACGGGTGTTGCAGGCACTGCTGAGCAGTTGGCCGCTTCTCTGGTGAAAAATCAAAAATGGGACAAAGGAATTCTGCAAATTCCCGAGCATCAGTCTCAGAAAATTTGTATCTATCAATCAGTATTTTATCAAGTGGCCAAAATTTCAGCCTTCGAATTCTTTTTAGATCCCCGTGTCTGTCGAAGAAATCCTTGGAACGAGCTCCTGCAATTGCTACCTGAAAACCCAAGCATAAGAGAGAAATGAATCAGACAAAGTTATAGGAGAACTATCCGAGTGCAATGAAGGATTAATATCTCACCTTTCGAGGCATCTTTCCAAGGAGTTCCATCATCAACGCAAGGTGATCCTGAAATCAATCCAATGGATATTTCAATTGCAAAGCGGTAAAAAGAAGGCTGTGCGGGATAGAAAATTCTCCACATAACATGGCCAAATCACATAAAATTGAGAAACTGAGATTTAATATTGATTAACATGAAGAATTACGTTTGATTACAGAAACCTTATTTAAAATGTCAAATTGTTCATAGAGAAGAGAAAGTCCAGCCTAAATATTGTATCAAAAGGAGAAACGTTGGGGTTCCAGGTTCCCATTGTCCAACTTGAAAAAAAAACAGATTATATATAACTTTATTTTCTATAAATAAAGTGGGCATGCTATAATACCATTAGTCCCATTGTAAAGAAATTTAATCAAAATAGTGTAAAGGTGAAACTCATTTTTACCTCATCCTCACTAAAGCCTTGTCCCATCTTTGGAGCAAACAACATGTCACCAGTTGCAAGCTCGAAGGCGGTGCAAGCAAATGACCACATATCAACTGAGTAGGAATAACCAGATCGCAGAACAACTTCAGGAGCTCTATACTGCCTTGTTTGAATCTCTTCTGTGAGTTGCTTGTTAGCCCAACAGGCATTTCCGAAATCAACAACCTTGCACCTTACATCAATCCCATCCATGTTTCTTTCAGACTTCAGAGCTTCAACACCTCCCATAGATTCTCTTCTCATGGAAATCTTAGCAACTGCCCGCCTTGCCCTCCTTTTCAACTTTTTCTCAATAAGATTCATGGTGGCTCCACCATTCAGGTTCCCTTCAGGCCTTTCAAGAATTGGGGTGAGGCTAGACCTGACTGGATCTTTGGCAGGATCAATGGTGGTAAATAGAAGAATGTTTTCAGGTTTTAGGTCGGTGTGAATGATACCAAGTTCTCTATGCAAATAATCCAGACCTATCAATATGCATTTGCAGATCTCCCTAACTTGATTCAATTTAAGGCCTTTGTAACGGTTATACTTGATCAGCCGAAGTAAGCTATCACCAAGAAACTCAAGGACCATACACTGATGCTGCCCATTTGGGCCTGCGTGCTTAAAATGGTCTATCAGTCGCACAACACACTTGGAGTTTGTGGGGTCACCATCCGCAATATTAGAAAGAACTTCAATCTCATGAAGAGCAGCTTGAGCAAACTGTGCTGCGCTTTTCTGAATCTTAAGAGCCACGTACGTCTAAGAAGTATAAAAGGGAAATAAGATGATGCAAAAGTCAGGTTACTGAAGCAAACATATTACTCTTCCTAAACAAGCAATTTACTTCATGGATGCACGAAGAAAAGAAAGAGCCAAAAATCCAAGTATAGCATCAAAAACAAAAGAAATATCACAATTCACAAATGTCTTGTTGATAAAAAATCACTTCTTCAGATTATGTGTTAGCCAAAGGCGATCCAACATCACATGAAAACAATCAAACACAGAAGAGCCAAAAAGCTTGAAACGTACATAATACATCAATTAAAAATGCATAAATACAAGCTAATTCAAATAAATAAAGAAGATCTTGTTCATAAAAGTATCAGAATCCACACACACACAAAATGCTAAACTCAATTAAAAAAAGGGCAATCATGAATTAAAACCAATAAATCGATAGATTTAAATAAAACCCAGTAAATATTTCATACCAATAAGTAGGTAAAAACAGATAAACAAAAATGACACAAAGAAAATTTAAAAAGGGCGCGGCTTACAGAGGTGGTGGTGTCGTATGCGAGCCAGACGGTGGAGAACTGACCCCAACCTAGCTTCCTCTGAGCGACGTAGCGGCCGCCGGCGAACTGATCGCCGACCCTGACAGCATGGTAGCCTCCTTTCCTGTAGGAGTCGATGCCCTCATCGTCATCCTCCGACCCTGATGAAGATGAACACGACATGTCGTTGATCCAACTGGGTTTTGATTCTCTGATCTATTGGATTGGGTTTGTTGAATATGAATCTCACCAATGAAAAAAGGTCCTTCCTTTTTCTCTGTTTTTGTTGATGAATGATGATTTGAAGTTTGATTTAGAAAAAGAAACGATTGTTGGGTAAAAGGCTAAAAATGGATGGATGGATGGATGTCGATGTTATTGTGCGTGTGTGAGGGGGGAAGGGGGAAGTTTCCTGTTTTATGCAGATTGGATTGATAAATGGATTGGATTTGATTTGAAATTGATGACTCTATTGCAATGAGAAAGGAGACTCACTCACTCCTCTCTCTCCTTTCTCTCTCTCTTTCTCTCGGTCTCAGATTAAATCGGGAGTTTGTGTGTCCTTCACCACAAAGCCTCTTCTCATGTCTCTCGTCTCTCGTCTCTCCACTTTTTTCTCTTTTGCTTTTCCTAGTTGCTTGCTATTGCTGGCCTTTTTCCCCGGTGCAGCAAGTGGTGGGTCTTTCCAAGGAAAATGGTTGTTTTCTTTTCTTTTCTTTCTCATTTTGTGACAACTTGCAAAATGGGGATTTTGGGTTTTGTTTTTGGAAATCACTAGAAGATGAGGTGGCCATGGTTTTGGGGATTAAAGGGTTGTACTCATTAGGTGGAGTTGTGAAGTGATCGATTTCTTGGAGTTGGGAGAGGTTGATGGTTGATGGTTGATGGTTGATGGTTGATGGTTGTTAGCCACCTGCCCTTCATTCTTTAATTCTCGGGTTTTGTTCAACTAAACCACGAACGTATTCTCACATTGACAGTATGCGCCTGAGAAAACCCCATCCTCTTTCTTTCTCTTCCCCCTTCCTGACTTTTGCATAAATTTTAAAAATAACATGAGTAACTTGGGCGTTGCAAGTCCTTGTAAGGTTCTTGGGCATAACCTAACACAAGAAATAATAGAAGCACATAAATTCTACTGGGTTATTAGAGGTGTAAAATATATAATGACATTAGGTCATTATCAACACAGAGTCATTTTATAGATAGAGTCTCACTGGCCCTCATTATAGAATTCTTATACCGACATACTTGTGTATTGAAAAGAAACTTTCATGCACTGAGTTTTACACGAGATAGGAACTTATTTTTTGTGTCTTTATTTGTTCCAAGTGTACATTGGCATTAAAGGAGTGAGCTTGTTTTGGTTTTGCTGAAATCCAATTCATTGTTGTAAAGTAGTGACCAGCTCGTTTGAAAAATAAATAATGTAAATAATACACATGACAATAATATTATCAATAATGATCATATCAAATATAATTTACACTAAAGTAAAAAACAACTGAAAATAATAATAAAGTATAATAAGATCCAAACCGTTACTTAAGCAATTGTGAATTAAGTTCGATTGGTACATAAACGATTCTTGAAGAAGATTAAAATAGGCACAATCACATGCTTTTGCATAACTTATTTTATGCATAAGCCATGGGTTACATTACATCTTTCTCATTCCAACATGACACAGATGTCCGTACAACCTTAGTGAGACCTGAAATGTTCATAAAGTTGTAAGCTTGTAGCCCTTAGGTGCCAAAAAGTTGAGTACTTCCAAATTATTCAATTTCTACACGAAAATGGACAAGGGTAGTGAGGAAGTTCCACATTTTTCTAGACCCTTCTTTGATATCACCCAATCTCCAACACAATTTTGAATGATTTTCAAATTGAAGTTGAAAAGCTTGACCATCGAAGTTGCAAGACTGAAAAATCAGAACTCAACCCACCAAAACAACTGCAAAAGTGCTACACAGTAGAATACAATTGGTGAAATAATTAACAAACGTAGCACAAGAATACAGTGAGAGAGAGCAATCAAAATTTACTTGATCAACTGCCTAATCAAATCAGGCTGTGGGTGCAAGAATCGCTGCTATTGAAGACCAAGTTCCAGAGACTCCAATAACCACACCAAGAACCACAATAGTCCCATCCAAAAGCATCCCATGCCAACTCAGTTCTTCCTTGAACACCATCAAATGAAACAAAGCAGGCAACACAAAGCCCAGAGCAACACACACACTGCTCCCAACCAGAGACAAAAAGTCTGCAAAATTAGGCACCAAAAGAGCTACCAAGCTGACCACAAACACCATCACCCACCTCAGCCACAGGCAGTA
This sequence comes from Prunus persica, assembly GCF_000346465.2. Taxonomy (NCBI): domain Eukaryota; kingdom Viridiplantae; phylum Streptophyta; class Magnoliopsida; order Rosales; family Rosaceae; genus Prunus; species Prunus persica. The sequence goes on from NC_034015.1 coordinate 17,831,042, forward strand.
CCTAGAATCATTGAACCTTCTCTCCACCACTTCGAAAACAGGGTTCATCATCAATGGTAATGTGAAAAAGAGGTTAATGCAGAGACCCATCTGCACCAGAGTGCTCACCAAGCCTTGCCCAAAATTGGTGGTGATTATGTCTTTGGTCTCTTCACCAAAAGCAAAGTAACCCAGAACTCCAAATGATCCATACAACAAAGCAATGAAAGCCATACACAAGGCCAAGACTTTACCAAACTTGTCTTTGTCTTTAGCCTCTGATTCCAATGGTAATATCATTCCAATTCCTTCAAAGGCATAAACAGCCACACCAAGACCATAGAAGAAAACAGAGAAGCCTCCAAAAGCCTGCAGAGCTGGCCTATTTTGCAGAAAAATCATAACATCCTCCACCATCACAACCCCCATAGCTCCAAGATCAATAACATCAGCGAAAATGCTCAAAGGGGCCAAATGGGTCAGCGTGGGAATCGAATTCAATCCCAGCTGAAATGGAAAACAAGCCCAAAGGTACAAGGATTTTGGGGCAAGGCCCAGAATTCGATCTGGTCCAGAGTAGTTGATAACAAAAGCCAAAGTGTTTGATATAAAAATTAGATAGCTCACACAGAAACCAGCCTGAGCAAGCACGATCATGATGTCAACTGAGAGTCGTCCAATTGGGCCACACACAGCGAAGCCCAGGTCGCCAAAAGATGCGATCTTTGAGAGGCCATGGACAGAATCGAGCTTCCGACGAGTGTGAATTAGGAGCATCATACAGTAGTAGGTGAAGAAAGCCACAGAGAAGAGCATGAGAGAGCCGAAGACCCATCCGGTTTTCTTGAAAGTGTACGGGAGACCCAGCACGCCTGAACCCACTATGGCTATGAAGACGTTGGCAAAGGTCTTGCCTTGGGATGAGAGCTTGCGAGGTCTGGCTAGAAGTGGAGTGTCTTCTCTAGGAAAAGGCGGGAGTGTTTGTGAGGATGAGCTCGCTTCTTTGTCAAACACCACCATGGTAGCTTTGTGCCTTTGGGTGGCGAATCTCAAGTTCCTAATTGCAATGAAGAAAGAGAAATTGGGTTGCTGGGATTTGAGCTTTTGATTCTAAAGAAGTGAATTGAATTGAGAGAATGGATGAGATTTTGAGTTGATCGAGAGATTTTGAGTTGAACGAGAGATTTTTTGGGGTATGATGGGAATTGGGAAAGATGTGTTTGGGGATGGGGCTGCTGGTGGTGGCTGGTAGTCTATTTGTGCAAGTTATTTTGGAAGGGTCCAAGAAGCCAAATGAGAACAGGCATTTATCCAAGACCAGCATTAAAATATCTCCTAAAAAAAAATTGTTTCCTCAAAATTCAAGTTCCACCAAATCCAATTTTTCTTCTTTCATCAAGGAAATTGTAAATACTTTTGGAGGATATAGCAAACATATGGATGTGGTTTTTTCTCTTAATTCTCGGATTTGAAGTAGTTCATTGTATGTGTCAAAATTCAAACCCTTCTTTGAAAGTTTTGGCTTTTTTTTATTATAAGTTTTTATAAAAACTGAAGTTTAGGAAAGTTTAGGGTAAATTTTGGGGTAAATTTTGATTATTTTTAATAAAAACTCCTTTTAATTGAACTGTTACCATCAGATGTAATTATCAATATTATTTTGAGAGGAAGTACAATCTAAATTGAAATAATATTACAGGTGTCTTTGAATGCTTGACTGCTGGTGTCGTCGGTATACTCATAATTTCTCTTGAGGTGGCAAAGTCGGTCACTCGGGTCCGCACATAACAATCAACAGGGCACACCACAACATACGAATTCTTCTACCCACCACCACATATTCAATATTGTATTCATTTTTATTTCTAGGACCTTTCTGATAAATTGACATAATTCATTTTAATTTTCTGATGAAGCCAAAACAAATGAAAGGAAGGACCTAACTCGTTGCTAATACAGCCAAAACAACACGAGAGATGAGCCATCATCACAAGGCAAACGGTTGCAACTTTTCAAAGGATTATTGTCAACAAAGAGCCATCTCCCTTGGCGGCCAGAATCTAATTCAGTTCAGGTATTAAACAGTACACAGAACACGGGTTATTTGCAAGGGGCATATTCTTGTTCTACAAGACTCTTAACCATTCTGTTCCTTAACACGGACGCAAAAGCAACTACTTCCTCCTAAATAATGAGTAAATATTCCATTTTGTACCATTTGCAAAAACAAATGGCGCCCGAAGCTTCCTGCGAATCCGGCGGAGAATTATGACAGCCTGTATTAGGTATTGAGGTGATGACAGATGAGATCCATAAACCTCTTTCAACTATGGTGGTTCAATTCACTACCAACTTTTGGTTGCACAAGAAACCCATGATCTGAACATGAACATCAAATGTTGATGCAACAGAAAGGTAGCCATGACTAATCGTCTCATTCATCAGCCCGAAGACGTCATGAACATGCCCTTCTTGTTCATGGCGAAATTTAATCCACGGATGAAACGATCATGGACAAGGAGACCTGGAATTCCCCTTCCCCAACTCTCTGGTTATAACTTTCTTCTATCCTCAGTGGCACCCTCCTCAGAAAAGCCCAACAAGTAAAAACCCTCCAAGTTCCTATTCTTATTAAAAGCTCAAATGCTTCATCTAATCAATTTTCCTCATCAGTAAAACCCTCCAACTAGTAATAAAATCTGTTTCCATATGAGTAAAGAGCTCAAGAGCCTAATCCCACATCACCAACTCAAAGTATCAATCAGAGAGCTACTCCTGAGCTAATTCTGGGAAACTACTTTTCCAACTTGGTCAATTAATAAACGTATTCAATCAGGACACAACTATATTCAGAATGACATAAAGAACACAGAGAGAAAAAAAACTCAATTCTGCATAGGATCCAAGTGCATTTACATTTGCAAGGTAAATTTTATATGGAACTTTTCAAGCAATCAACTTCAGCTGTGTCTTGGAAGAAAATACCAAATAATAAGAGAATTCATAAACAGAACAAGGCTAGTTTGATGAAGTGCAAGCCATCCTCATTTCTCATTAACATTGAAAAGCTACTGCAAAATTCGTAAACAAGAAAGCTACCCAATTACACTAAGCTCATGAACAACACTGACAAAATCACTATAAAACTAACAAGTCACAAGCAAAACCTCTCAAACCAAACAAAAATCCAATCTTCTTCTCAAAACAACGATGATGGTTTCAAAATGTGACCTTTCCCCCCAAATCAATCCAAGTCCTTAACAATCTTAATCCCCATAGAATTAGCCGTACCAATAATGGACTTACAAATGGACTCCAAGGGCATGTACTGGCAATACGGGTCAGATTGCTTCACTTTGGCGATCTCATACAAGTGCCTCACAGACAGCTCAGAAGCGACCACGTGTTTGGGTCGGCTGCTGCCGGAGTCGACGCCGGTGGCATTTTTCAGGTACCAGCTGACAGACGGTGACTTTACCGTGAACTCGTAGGTGTTGTCCTTGAAGACCGTCAGTGTCACCGCCATGGGTATGCCGGGTTTGAACTTTTGGGTCTGGGCGTTGAAGTCCTTGCAGAAGGCCATCATGTTCATCCTGTATTGACCCAAACCCTTGCTCAGCGGTTGGGGTGTGGCCGCTCCCGCCGGGGCTGTGACCCGGATCGTCGTCAGCACGGGTCGTCGGGTAAGAATCTCCTTCAGGGTTGACATGGCTTCGCTGCTCTCACTCTGATGAATGGTTTTTAGTTTTTGGGAGAGAGAGTGGCGTGGGTAGACAAGGGCCGGGCGGAGAGTTCAATACAATAACAAGCCCAGTAATTACAAGGCCCGGCCCATGTCATCATCCTTACTTTTATATTTTTTATTTGAACAAATAAATAAAAGTGACTAATAATAATAACTAATTTGTAAAGTCATGTTTGTTTAGGGGCTATGCTTTAATACATTTTACCAAGGATTAAGAAAAACGCAAGGGGATTGCAGTTCAAATTGTGAAGAGCAATTATCTCTGCTTGTGAGGTCCTTTGTTCGAATCCTTGCACCTCTAGTATCACTTTATTTATAAAAAGTGGTCATTAAGAATCAAGATAAAATTTATACTGTAACAAAAAGGGTATGATATTTTACTACAAGGCCTATTTTAAGATCATCTGATCCATAGTTAGTGTTTGATCTTATTTGTTCTAGCAATGTATTGCACCACCAAGGTCAACTGCCATACCTAGGTCCTCGATTTTGGTTTATCGATAAGAGTAGTTTAGAGCATTATTCATTATTATTAGCCATTTAGCATTTAACATTTTCACATTTACTACTCGTATTGTACACGTATGTACATTATTTTCATATTTAATACACTTGTTTTTTTAGAAAATTTTCAAAATTACATACAAAATACTCACATATTATTGAATACAAATAAAATATATTTAAATATTTAAATACTAATTATAAACTAAGTAAATAACAATTATAAAGCAAAAGATAGAGAATGGTGAAACATTCAAAATACCAGAAAATGCTATTGGTTAATGCAAACATTAACAATTGAAATTATTAATTAGATTGATGATAATATGGTAAATTCACACATTTTTATATTAAAAACATTAAAATTAAAAGAAAAATCAGATAATTGATCCTATTTTTATGGAACACAACTATCCATTATCTTTTTAATTCTAAAATAAATTAAAATTTTTGTTTTAAAAAACCACTCATCTATATATATAAAGCAAAAGGCAGAGAATGGTGAAACATTCAAAATACCAGAAAATGCCCTTTGTTAATTCAAACATTAAGAATTGAAATTATTAATTAAATGAGGATAATATCGTAAATTCATATTTTTTAATATTAAAAAAATTAAAATTAAAAATAAAATAAGATAATAGGTCCTACTTTTATGGAACATAACTACCATGTTATTTTTTCTTAATTCTAAAAATAAAAAAAAATAAAAAAAAGAAAACCAATTGGCACATGCGTGAGCATGTGTCAAGGGGCTAGTAGGGTAGAAAGCATGTACGGATAGGCTATTAATAATTAAAACATAACTACTATTTAAAGTAATTAAAAAATAGAAATTCAGATTATGCTATTAAATGGGTATAGCCGAGCGGCTTTTAAAACAAAATCTATTTACAGTGTATAGCTGCACGGCTATACTCTTTTCACAAAAAACGCACGCTATGCGCTATGCAGATTCCTTTTATTTTTATATATATAAATAGTATAGCCGTACTTTTAAAATTATTTTTTCCCGATTTTTGTTTATCAATAAAAGTAGTTTAGAGCATTATCTACTACTATGAGTAGGGATGGCAAAAATTCCCGTAGGAGTGGATCCTTGTCAGGTCCCCGACCCTAATGGGGGGAGATTTCGGGGCTAAATGGGTATCAGGTACGAGGATCTCCGAACTTAAAAAAGCCTCGACGGGTATGGGGAGAGGATGGTATTGGCGTCCCCATCCCCAAACCTGACCCGAAAATATATATGTTTATATTTAAATAAATAAATATTTATAATATTTATGTTTAACCCTAAGTTAACTTCCCTCTCCTAATTCTTCCTAATTTTCTATGGAATTTCATATTGATGTGATTTTGAATAGTTGAGTTGAACTTTATAGTTAATTTAGATGTGTTGAATGATAATTTAATATGAAACTTAATGTTAAAATGTATGATAAATATTTTTTTATGCAAAAAAATCGGGAATTCGGGACGGTTATGGGGGATAGTCCCCCGATGGGGACGGGGACGGGAATTCCCTGAAACCTAATAAACGGGAATGGGTTCGGGGACGGGAGCAAGGATGGAGAACGGGGATGGGGATGGTATTGTCATACCCGGCCCCTACCCGACCCGTTGCCATCCCTAACTATGAGGCCATTACCCGAGTCTTTATTGTCCCCCTTTAAGTTTTTACTTTTCTAGAGTTATTACTCATATAAAGAATTTAGCATTTTTATGTATAATACTCCTATTGTACACGTATGTACATATTTTTCATGTTTAATACACTTTTTTTTACAAAATTTTCAATATTACACAAAATTCACGTATTATATATAGAATACACACATATTATTGAATAAAAATAAAATATATTAAAATATTTGAATACTAATTATTCACTAAGTAAATAATAACTAGAACATACCTACTATTTAAAGTAATTTAAAAAGAGAAGTTCAGATTATGATGTTAAATGGGTATAGCCGTGTGGCTATACTTAAAAAGAATCTTTTTACAGAGTATAGCCGCACGGCTACACTCCGTTGGCAACGACAGGCGAGACATTTTTTTTTTTTTTTTTTTTTTTTTCCTAAACAACACAGCTATACTCTGGATTTTTTTTTTTAAAATTTATTAAAAAAGAGTATTGCCCAGAGGCTTTTCTGGGGTCCTTTTTATTTTTTAAATAGTATGACCGCACGTATAGCCGCACGGCTATACGTATGAAATATTATGTTTACACAATATAGCCGCGCGGCTATACTTCTTTCACAACAACGCTGGGCACTAGACGACAGGTGGAGTTTTTAAAAATATAAAAAAGAGTATAGCCGTGCGGTTCTGGGTCGTTTTTATTTTATTTATAAATAGTATAGCCGGCTATACCATAGATAATGTGATCTTTTAATTATTTGGCCAGAGTTTTGTTTATCAATAGGACTAGTTTAGAGCATTATCCAAGTCTCTATTGTCCCCTTTTGAGATTTTACTTTTCTAAAGTTATTTCTCGTATAAAGAATCTAGCATTTTCACGTTTAATACTTATATTATATACGTACGGACATATTTTCAATATTACACACAATTCACAAAATACTGTTGAATACTAATTATTCCCCAAGTAAATAACAATTAAAACATAACTACTATTTAAAGTAAAAAGGACATCGAAGATTTCATGGACAGACTGCTAAAAGAAAGTGCTTCCTAGATTCTTGTAAAGGATTGTGAATTCGCACCTCTTTTCTACCTCTACCCCATTCCCAATTTCATTTTCAACACAAAATTTAGAATAATGTCGGAAAGCATTCAAATCGCAAAAGAGGTTTTTGAAGCAATAAAAAAGCAACACGAAGACCAACAGAAACTCTAGAAGCTGTTTGACCTAACAGAAAGTGAAAGAACTCAATGCTGTTGTGGCTCATTCTTCCTCGGTGAAGAGTAATATGTGGGTTCAATTCAACAGACTGCTTCAGGAACTCATGGAATCCAATAGGATTGGTATAGCTGGGTGAGCCTTCTTGCTTTGAAGATTTGGATGTTGATTTTATTTTGAAATATGTAACGACCCAATCAGATCTACCGGTTCTACTTGCACGTCCAATCCTATTGGACCATTTCTCCCAACTGTGATTGGATGTGCAAGTGGAACCGGTAGATTTGGTTGTGTCGTTACATATTATTCGCTTACTGGACACCCAAATTGACCAAAACATACATGTTTATCCTTTAATTCAACAAAGAAAGTTCAAAGCTTTCCCGCTTACTGGGCTTTCCTATAAGTATATGGGGTATTTGGTGGGACATATAAACAATACAACACATATTGACCTAAGGCTTGCGTGCAAGGGAAGACTATAATAAGGGCATTTGTCTTCATGTAAGGGCAATTCCATGTTAAGTGTCATTTTTTAGGCATCCCATCACATATCCGGTGTGAACATTATAGTTGTGCAAATTGAAATATGAGGGTGGCAATTGCCAAGAATGTGTCAATTTACATTACTTATGCGGGTAACATGTTATTTGCTTCACTACGTTCCAAATTGCACATTCAGTTAATTTATTGTTGCATATAAATACACCACAACAATAAAATCTTGTTTGATATCAAAATAATCATCTTTACCCAATGTAATCAAAATTGACATCTATATGTGATTTCTCGAACTTACATCTATATAAATACTAATATAAGAGTAACATGAAAATCACAATGAGTTGTAGTTTATACCACAGTTAGGTAATACACATACGTACGTATCTGGAGGTGATCACCTTGACCTCCTGCCACTAGTGTTAACAGAAATACCTGCAACAAGATGAGATTAGGATAGAAAAATATATTTGGTTAATGAAAATGAAATTTTTGTGATTTTATTCATCATGAACCGATTCTTGAACGAGCTTTTCTAATCCATCCTTCACAACATGACGAACTACAAAATAACTCAAACATGATTAGGGGGCGTGTTGCTTTGCAAGGTAGTTAGTTTGTTCATCACATAGGCATGATAGTACTCAACTGCGAAAAACTAGTAAGGATTGTGCCTGCCATCAAATTCGTGCCGCATTAAAACACAAACACAAAAATTTGACAAGCTCCAACCCAAAAATAAACCGACCTACCCCAAGGCATAAAGGAAAAAGACGTGAGAGTTACCAAAATCGAAGTCTATTTTGTTAGAATTGGCTATGTCTATTTTGAATTTGTCATATGTTGTAGATTATATGTTCTCCTTCTTTTGAGAGCTGTTGGTGTCACCTATACTCTTCCTCCATAACCTGGAGAACATATGAGCCAACAACAGATCAGCTATCCTAGTGAGTAATTGACCCAATGTGGTAGTTTGATCCTAGAATCAGCTCCAGATTTCCCTCTTGCCTCACTTCTCCCAACTTTCTAGTGTGGTTAGGTGTGCAAGTGGAACCAACTGATCTTTTTGTAGCTCGGGTTGGGTCGTTACATACTTCAACATAAAATCAACCACCTCCGGATCTTTAGAGGATGAAGGCTCACCCAGATTACCAGCTATACCAATCCTATTGGACTGCATGAGCTCCTGAAGCACTGTCTTGAATTTAACCCACACGTTACCTTCATGCTTTGAAAATCTGGAGATGGTTGGTTTTACGTTGAAGTATATAAAGACCCAACCCGAACTATGAAAATATCTGCCGATTCCACTTGCATGCCCAACCACACCCGAAAGTTAGGAGAAGTGGGGCAAGAGGACAATCTGGAACTGATTCTGGGATCGAACTACCACAGCGGGTCAATTACTCACTAGGATAGATGATTTGTTGTTGGCTCAGATGTTCTTCGGGTTATGGAGGAAGAGTATAGGCGACACTGATAGCTCTCAAAAGAAGGAGAACACAGAATCTACAACATATGACAAATTCAAAATAGACATAGCCAATTCTGACAAAATAGACTTTGATTTTAGTAACCCTCACATCTTTTTCCTTTATGCCTTGAGGTAGGTCGGTTTATTTGGATGGGAGCTTGTCAAATTTTTTTGTATGTGTAATTTAATGCGGCACGAATTTGATGGCAAGCACAATCCTTACTAGTTTTTCACAGTTGAGTACTATCATGCATGTGTGATGAACAAACTAACTAACTTGCAAAGCAACACACCCCCTAATCACGCTGCCTGTGTTATTTTGTAGTTCGATATGTTGCGAATGGTGGATTAGAAAAGCTTGTTCAAGAATCGGTTCATGGTGAATAAAATCATAAAAATTTCATTTTCAGTAACCAAATATATTGTTCTATCATAATCTCATCTTGCTGTAGGTATTTCTGTTAACACTAGTGGAAGGAGTTCAAGGTGATCACCTCCAGATACGTATGTATGTGTATTACCTAACTGTGGTATAAACTACAACTCATTGTGATTTTCATGTTACTCTTATAATATTAGTATTTTTATAGATGTAAGTTCGAGAAATCGCATATAGATGTCAATTTTGATTACATTGGGTAAAGATGATTATTTTAATGTCAAATAAGATTTTATTGTTGTGGTGTATTTATATGCGACAATCAGTTAATTGAATGTGCAATTTGAAACGTAGTGAAGCCAATAACATGTTACCCAAATTGATATTACGCATAGGTAATGTAAATTGACACATTCTTATGGCAATTCGTCAATTTAGATCGGCAGAAACTCCAGAAGAAGTCTGGCCTAACAGAACAACCGTCAATTTGGACCAGCTGAAACTCCAGAAGAAGTCTAGCCTAACAAAAGGTGAAAGAGATGATCTGGATTAACACTCTAATACTCTTCCTCCATAACCCGGAAAACATCTAAGCCAACAATACTGCCAACAACAGATCAGCTATCCCAGTGAGTAATTGACCCGCTGTGATAGTTCAATCCCAGAACCAGCTCCAGATTGTCCTCCTCTTGTCCCATTTTTCCCAATTTTCGGGTGTGGTTAGGCGTGCAAGTGGAACCGACAGATCTTTTCGTAGCTCGAGTTGGGTCGTTACATACTTCAACATAAAATCAACCACCTCCTGATCTTCAGAGGATGAAGGCTCACCCAGATTACCAGCTATACCAATCCTATTGGAGTGCATGAGCTCCTGAAGTAGTGTCTTGAATTCGACCCACTCCGAGCTACAAAAAGATCTGCCGGTTACACTTGCACGCCCAACCTTACTCAGAAGTTGGAAGAAGTGGGGCAAGAAGAGGACACTTTGGAGCTGGTTCTGGGATCGAACTATCATAGCGGGTCAATTACTCACTGGGATAGCTGATCTGTTATTGGCAGTATTGTTAGCTCAGATGTTCTTCGGGTTATGGAGGAAGAATATTAGCGTGTTAATTCAGATCATTTCTTTCACCCTCATGATCGCACGATCGGACAGTTAATGTAAAACACAAATTTTAAGTTGTTGAATCGGAACATCCGGGGTTCCGACTCAAGATCCGCAAAATCCTACACAATTCTAGAAATACCTAGATCAACATATATTAAATTGGAGTCGATCCAAAGGCTCGAACATATCGAACCCGGATAACGCCTAATATGAGATAATCTATCGACGATCAAACAATGTCCACATTTATATCCTAGCATACCGTTGTACTCGGGACGACATAATGAGTATTTTAGGAGCCTAAGATCAGCCAAATAGTGGCCCACGTGCCGACAGCGCTTGGGTGCCCAAAGCGATTCCGGCGATCTGAAAATCTCCAAATCGCCAGACAAAACTTATACCTACATGATCAGCACCTAGAGTGTAGCAACTTTTGTTCTTGGACCCACCCCATAAAGTCACCGGAAGTGGCCGGAATCGGAGGCCGAAAATAGGCAGAACTTCAATTGCTTACTTAACCCCCTAAACGCAGAAATTTCTCCTATCCAACACAACCAGCAGCTAGAACGTCTCGAGAGGTTGCGAAAGCATACATGGATTGACGAAAATGGTGGCCGAAGGCGTCCGAACAAGCTCCGTGAATTTTGGGTTAAAACTGGTCGATTTTTGGTATTTTCCTGTGAGCATAGGTGGTTCCAGCGGTTGAGGTTGGTCGGGATGGAAAGAGGGAGGCTGCCTGGTTCATTTGGGTTCGGCCCCGCCGGCTGGAGATGAGGGTTCTGCTTGAGAGAGAGAGAAAGAGAGAGAGAGAGAGAGAGAGAGAGAGAGAGAGAGAAGTGAGGGTTTTTGTTTTTAAATAAAAACTAATTTCAACTTATTTAAGATTATGCCACTGAGTGTAATTTGATTGTATTTTCTTCGTTACAACTCCGATTCAAGCTCATTACATGTCTACGGACTCATCTCAGTACGATCTACGTAAAAAATACCACTCACTGCCCCAAAATCCTTTCAGATTAAAAGTGACCATTTTACCCATACCCCGAGGGCAAAATTGTAAATTCATATTCAAATTTAATTAAATTCAAGAATATCTATATTTTTGGGTCGGGATGTTACACAAGGCGAAGCACAAAGAAAGGAAGGAGAATAGAGTATTGAGATATATGATGATGCCTTTGGCTTTGGAGGGTGCGTGTACGTAAATTTTGGCAAAGTGTGTGAAGTGAAGAGATAAGAAGTTACGGGCTTGTGGCGCAAAATGCGGAAATTAAATTTAGCTTCACGGAAAATTTGAAGTCTGAGTTTAGGTGGGATTTTGAAAAATGATTTGCCACATGCTATCCGTGTGATGTCGATCCATTGGTTGGGATTAGAGGTGTCAAACGGGCCGTGCCGGGCCGGCCCAACCCATTTAAACTCGTGCCTTTAATGTATTCGTGCCGTGCCGTGCCGGCCCATTTAATTTATCGGGCCGTGCCGTGCTGGCCCATTTAGTAAAATCATTGATCCCAGCCCGGCCCAAAGCCCAAGTCCATATTGAAACGGGCCGTGCCGTGCTTGGGCCGTGCCCGTGCTCGTGCTCGGGCCATACTCGGGCCCAAGAACAAGCCCATTTAATTTGAATTTTTTTTACTTGATTTTTTTTTCCCACTAGATAATTAAAATTATAAACATAAAACATATAACTAGAAGCAAGGAATGATGAACTATTTGAAAACATTAATAATCAAACATCCAAAACAATATGAAAAAGGTGGAGGGCAAAAATGTGGCCTCGTTAAAACCTTGCCTTAAAAAACCCCCAAAGGAGGAAAATCCGGTCAAGGAAAAAGAGTACCACTACCCTCCCAAATTACACAAAAAGAAAAATAAAATTAATCTAGGACACCGGGTAAAATATCAGCATTTGTCATCTCACGTTCCTGCATCAGTCAACCGAAAAAAAATTTAATTATTTTCTGGAGTAAAATAAGATACTTAGAGCATCATAAATCTTCAAAAAGACATGCAGTCTGATCATCAACATACAAACCTGTAATTAAAGGTGGATCTGGCCCTCGTGTACTATGCAATATAGCAGTTCCAGATAACACAGTGATGAACCCTCAAAGTTTTGACGCTATGCTGGTCACGCTTTGACCAGAATAATCCTACCAAAAGATTACATACATTAGATTTATAACAAAGACTCACACACAAACACAACATGTTCATGTGATGATACTTTAAACATTATTGCACTGGCAAATATTGTAAAAGAGGTGAACATAGCATAATAGATAGGAGAAACAATTGCTGTGTTGAAAGTATCCAATGCCTGCAACCACACCAGAGTGAGAAACCAGCTAAAAAGTTCACCCGATTTCCAAGCTAGAAGAAATTAACAAAAATTCAAACTTGGAAAGACAGATCTCGCTAAAAAAAGTGGAACTCCAACCGTTATTTAAGTAGGTAAGTAATTGGTCATTGCATCAATTTTTTATATTTTTTATTTTATTTTATTTACTTGCTGTTCCAAGTTCCAACTTGGTAGTGAAAAAATGCAGTAGATGATTTAAGTGGGCTCGGACTCGTGTCGTGCTTGGAGGGGGCTCGGGCTCGTGCCGTGCTTGGAGCGGGCTCGGGCTAAGCCCGTCTCATGTCGGGCCACGGGCCGGCCCGGTCCATTGGACCTTTTTTTAAATCCCAGCCCGGTCCAAGCTTTCGTGCCGTGCCGAGCACGGCCCATTAATATTCGTGCTCGTGCCGTGCCGTGCCTCATTTAAATGGGCTGGACTCGTGCCGTGCTGGGCCGGCCCGACCCGTTTGACACCTCTAGTTGGGATTCGTTTCGCTGTGTTTCCTTGTGTTTCTATGTGGCTGTGCAGTGGAAATAGCAGGACACGTGGATGCTTTGGCGCATGCGTTATGGGTGGCGGGTGCGGAATTATGAATCGAAATGACAAATATAGGCTTTGATTTATGTAGCGTTTTTTGGAATGGTAGTTGGTTGGTGATGGAATCACAAGAATAAAATGTGGAGCATGCGATTGTTGTATTTAGCGACGCGATAATATTGTGTTTGGGTCAATTAGTAAATTGGTTTCTTGATAATTTAACCCGCACATTTGGGCTAAACTTCGAATTGGGCTTTTGCCAATTTTTATTATCTAAATGCAGTAGCCTACATTTTGTTTGCTTAGAGCATTTACAATCATGCTCTCTATTTTTTAGTTGAAATTTAGCTAAAAACACACTAAAGTTATTTTAGGAGCTCTCTATAAAATTTCAACTTCAATCATACTCTCTCTAGTTTAGGGAGTCATAAATGCTATAATTATATTTGAATTCAACATAAATGGTCCATCTCTATGAAAAAAATAATATAAAAATAGACAATATTGATTAAAGGTTTTAAAATATTCATTAAATAAGGTAGCATTAAATTATAGGGAGCCACTAAAAGTCTATTCTCTTTCCTCAGATTTAGGAGCTCTTAGAGGTCTCTCTATTTTAGGAGCTGGATAGGGAGCATGGTTGGAGGTGGGTTTTCTTACTTCCTCTCTAAATTTTATCCAAGGAGGTGGTTTGGGGAGTCCATTGTGGATGCTCTTACACATGCACATAAGGTCCTCTATTTGAATTCTCTCGTCTCTAATATCGCTTATATATAACAAGTGTAGTCATTAAGAATGAAGATAAAATTTCTAGTGTAACAAAAAGGATATGATATGCTACTACAAGGGCTATTTTAAGATCATCGGATCCATAGTCAAGTGTTTGATCTTATTTGTTATAGCAACGTATTGCACTACCCAGGTCCACTGCCATACAACATACTTTGTAGGAAGGAAAATGGACTTGTAGTGTTGTAGCAGCCAATGTCTTGCCTATTATGCTTTAAAGAGTGAATGTCAATATATCAATTGTATGACTTATTTACAATATCCAGCCACTCAAGGCAAATGAACCCAAAAGAAAACGAAAAAGAAAAAAGCAAAAAAAGAAAAAAGAAAAAAAAAGGCTTTATACAGGATCCATTTCTTCAAGTTCTACACAGGACTACTTGTTTTATAGTTTGCTATTTAAATCCTATAACCAAGTTGAAGTAGGCTGACTGGTGCAAGAGAGCCTTGCAGCAACTTATATATTTCTAACATTCAAAAAATTTCCGAATCAAAGCTTCAAAATTTGAGATTGTTAATAGTATCTCAAATCGGACAGGACGTATAGTTAAAGAAATCAGGAAGCAACATCCGCAGCAGGGCACAGGAGCAACCCAGAAAAGTTCCCAACTAGGGGTGTAAGCTGCACATTTATGTATGCAAGCCGTTGTGTTTTCAGATATTGCTTAAGACACCCTTGAGAAGGTCCAACCCTTCAGCTGAAATACTTCTCCTCTTCTGGGACTTAGGAATTTCGGTTTTAGGAGGTGGATCTTCGGAGAAACAGACCACAACAACAGTCAGGTTATCGCATGTGTTTCGTTGGAGTGCCTCCTTGACAAGCGCTTTTGAACATCTCTCAGGATCGTTATGCTGCAGGAGCTCCTTCCTTACCATTGTAACTGCACACTGGCTGCTCATCACATCCCACAAGCCATCGCAGCCCATTATCAAGAACTCATCTTCTTCCGTTAGGACAATTTCCTCCAATTCTGGCTCAGAGCTTAAGGGGCAGTTTGACCCTTTAGAGCCCTTGATATGCCAGTCACCAAGAGCACGTGCCACTGATAGTTGGCCATTGAGGTAGCCATCATAGATGACACCGCCCAGCTTCTCAATTCTTAATCTTTCAGAGGTGCAGTTAGGTTTGTGATCTTTAGATAGTTCAATTGCCCTTCCCCGCTTCCCCAACACAGCTCGACAATCCCCAGCATTAGCGATTAGCATGGTCCTGCAAGTACAGTACTGAGCAAATGTCCACGGGAAAGTAAACAGGATAGACACAATTTAATTATTTTGTACCAACTTCAATGATTAGTCAGCGCCAACAAAAGATAATTACTCATGAATACAGATAATCATATATAGCTGGATGTATCAGTTCCTCACCTTCCTAAAATAAGGGAAGTCAAAGCAGTGGTACCAGAGGACTTATCAACAGAGCTAGCATCTGCAAATGCATGATCAGCCTTCACAAAGGCGCTCCTAACTGCCTTTCTAATGCCTGATGGGAAGTGAGAGTCTTCAACAATGAATCTAAGGATGTTTTTTTTAATAAACGATGCTGCATCAACACCATTGTGTCCGTCAAAGACCTGTGGAAGTCAACAAAATCTCAGTAAGAGTCCAATTAACACTCTAGGATAGAAGGATATAAATGCTTCTTGTCACCTAGCTTCTAACAACTCAGGAATGAAGTGAATAAGATGGCCTTTGTCATATGATATGGAAAATTCAATGGTGGAAGTGAAGTATGGTTGTCACTTCAAAAAAGCACCACGCAAAAAGAAATTAACGAGAGCAAGTTACACACCCCATAAAATGCCCCAGGAGAAGGCAAGTTTTCCATTTGACCAAGATGTTCATGAAGATCATCTACACAAATATACTCATCCTCCATGTATTGTTTAGGTCCTTTTTCAGAACAGCTTCCTGAACGGAATACAGACACGAACTCTGCCGTCTCACTTGCTGGTGACTTCAAGCCCATACTTCCAATATCTGATTCCTAAGAAAAAGGAACATCGAGGAATAATTAGTTAATGCACTACTTCTTCAAAATAGAGGCCTAATTCAACCACAAAACTCCAAATTTTGGAGTCATAGCACTGATATGCTAATTAAAGCAGCTTGTGTCAACTAAGCATTAATAGTTGACCTAGGAAAGTACCTCTGCATGCACACGGAAACATGCATCGCATACAAGAGCAGGTCAAAGAGAGGTAGTGATGACTGATGGCATTCATTTGCTAAATTTATAATATAAGACACAAGGGGTTCAACTTGAGAGAGAGAACTTGATCTACTTGCAGCTAGAAGGATCAACGATCCAAAATGGCATCAACTACCTACGCATTTCTACGGTTTCCATTTGAAGCATGCAAGGAAAAACCAGATCAGTTTGCAAACAGCAATCCCTGGCTACTTGAACATATTGAAAATGGTTTCCTTATAGTTTCTAGGACGCCATTCATTCACTCAACATTAGGCAGGAAATCCCAGATTCATTTCAGCTGTTATCATTCATATTCCTCCACAATGCAACATAGACTTAGAAGGCCTCAACTCAATGAAGAAAACACAAATATCCGTCAGCATGACATACATCAAATGCATCTTCTTAATTGGAAACGTACAA
Source organism: Prunus persica (assembly GCF_000346465.2). Taxonomy (NCBI): domain Eukaryota; kingdom Viridiplantae; phylum Streptophyta; class Magnoliopsida; order Rosales; family Rosaceae; genus Prunus; species Prunus persica. Next base: position 17,847,883 of record NC_034015.1, read on the forward strand.
TAATTTGCAAACCCAATTAACAAAAAACAGAAGATTAGGAAAGAAAGAGAGGACGGCACAGGGCTTCACTCAGACTTACTGATTCGGTCAACAATGCATAGCTTGTGCAATTCCGCATAACTGAGAGGTTTCTTGGAGGCTTTCCAGTAGGAACGTTGTTCGAATTTCCCAAAGCATCAACATTTTGATCCTCCATGATAGGTATACCACCATCGTTTAAGCACCCACCATCCAATCTGGTTACATGAGGCGAGATATCTGCAGTTCCTGAAGCCATTTTTCTCCTTCCTAACCCATTAATCTCTCAACCCTTTTAGCTAAACCACCATAACTGCTAAGAAAACAACCCAATTCAGATGACCTTCAGCTAAAAGCCAAAACCAACTGTCAACCAAGGCCCATTGCTCACAGACAACGCATTTTTAGACAATAAATGCCTCCAAAAGCCAGAACACACAAACCCAGCTGTCCAAACTATCCAGCAGTCGATCCAAGATGCAAAATTTGCATAACGTGCATATCACAGATCGCAAAAGCAAGCTCCTTTACAATTTGAAAGACGATGGCCCTCTGTTTCTTGTGTTGTGTGGTGAACCAAGCACATTCTCATGCCGAATTTTGAGTGTTTACAGGCAATACAGATAAAAATTTACAAAACCCAGATCGAGAATTCAGCAAATATGCAAGAATTCAAAAGCCAAAATGAAATAATTCGAAAAGATATAAGACAAAAAACAGAGGAAAGATAATCTTGAGAGCCTAAGACCATAGCATAGTAGTAGGGAAGGGGGAACCGTTGGAGAGGAAAGAGAACTTGGTTATAATGTGTGCTTGGTTGACTGGCAATTCCAGGTTTTTCGGTCGACATTGTAGCGCCCTGGAAGGGAGTTGGGGTACTGACACGTGTATGCCTTTTGTGATTGCATTATTGTATTATTGTGGTAGTTCTTTAATCTTGGATCTCTTTGAAGCTACCATTGGATGCTTTACACTTCATCCTGTACTGTCACATGAAAATGTGGGTTTCTCTTTTCCTATGTGGCTGTTTGTGGTTTTCTTATATTGGAAAGATGTCACACCTAAATAGCTTAAGAAATTAAAAAGCCAATGAAGCAATCAATCAAACGACATATGTGGATAATATTATTTTATTATTTTTAATCAATAATATTATATTACAAGGAAGTGTTGTCACGTGTATTATAATATTATTGGTCAGAAATAACAAAATTGTGTTATTCTTGTTTTATAAAAATCTTTCTCCAATTGTATAAGGGTGTCCAAAATCCAAAATTTTGCTGAAAATTGCATAAAGACAGCATATAGCTAGACAAAAAAAAAAGTTATGGCAGAAAGTGTTGCTAACAGCTTTCCAACTCATAATGTATTAGAGGAACAAGCTAAATTAGTCCATTCAATTCAAAGTTCAAACATTTAATAAATTCAATGAATTTGTGAGGCACTAGATATAAAGTTCAAAACTTTATGGATATTCTCATCAGTTCTAAAGTCAAATTATCTTGAATGAGTTAGAAGCCAAAAAAATGGTTTGTGACTCTATCAAGGCAAGGACTTCAAAAGAGTGAAGTGGAAGGAGTTATTCAAATAGTTATCCCCCCTCAGCAAATAGTTAACCTCTTTAATTATGTTGCTATGATTTAGCTTTGAAGGTCACACTTTATAACAGGGTGGTCCAAAAATAATCTGAATCTATATCAAACCTCATATCTCTTCATATAATACTCGAGTCTGGGGAATGGCAATGAATTGCAACTTTTATTTTTGATGACAACAATGATTCAGCAACTTTGAGGTGGCCTTATTTATAGTGCCTGTCTTTTAAAAAGTAGCTTTTTATAGAGTCATGTGGCACAAAACCTGTGGATGACGGGGAGGATTATCCTCTTCTCCTCCTATTGGCAATGGATGATGTTCAAGGGGTTCTTACTTCTTTGCATTTCCTTGCACAAAATCATGAATTCCTTCCACTTCACCCTTTTGAAGTCCCTACAATAATAGACTCATGGGTAGCTCTTACTTGCCAGTGTAGCTTGGGTGCTTATATAATCTCGTTTGCTTGTTCTTGCTTTTGCATATACATATTTGTCTTCAGTTGAGAGCAAATAATGTAAGCTTCATTATTTTTCTTTACGTCCTTCAAATTCATCTTTTTCGTATTGCTTTGTTAGATATTTAGTCAGCTTCATGCATGTGTTTTTGGAGCATGTTCCTTTATTTTTGTTGTTAATTACCCACTTCTCTTTCCCATTAGATATTTCGGTCCTTTTGCAGTGTGCAGACCACCATGAACAAAGCCTTGTTGCTTATGCTATTTATGGTTTTCTATAATGGTGCTTCTTCAAATGGAATTGGTGTTGGTGCTACTGCTACTACTGCAAGACCTGAAGTTGTCAACATAGGCGCGATTTTCACTTTCGATTCTGTCATTGGCAAAATTGCAAAACTTGCAATAGCCCTTGCAGTTGAAGATGTCAATTCTGATCCAGAAAATCTCAATGGAACAAAGCTGACACTTAAAATGCAGAATACCAAATCTAGTGACTTTCTGGGCATCATTGAGGGTACACACTAATTAAATTTCCCATGTTTTCACTCGAAAGTTTTATCAGTTCCTTTACACAAGTCTTAGTAAGAATGATGGATATTTCTTGTTGCTTGACAGCTTTGCAGTTCTTGGAGAATGACACAGTGGCCATAATTGGCCCCCAATTCTCAGCTACTGCTCATGTAATCTCACATATTGCAGATGAACTAAAAGTCCCACTATTATCATTTGCAGCAACAGACCCTACTCTGTCTCCAACTCAGTTCCCATTCTTGGTTAGGACAACAAGAAGTGACCTCTTTCAGATGACTGCAGTAGCAGACCTTGTTTTCTACTATGAGTGGAGAGATGTCATAGCAATATACGTGAATGATGATTTTGGCAGAAATGCCATTGCTGCCTTAGGGGACAAGCTAGCCGAAAAACGGCGTAAAATTTCATACAAAGTGCCTCTGAACCCCAAAGCAACAAAAGATGAAATCACCAACGCACTCATTAGTGTTTCTTCAATGGAGTCCAGGATTCTGATCCTGCACATTTATACTAGTTGGGGTCTACAAGTGCTTACTGAAGCACGAAACCTCATGATGATGGCTAGTGGATATGTCTGGATTGCTACTGATTGGTTCTCTACAATAATAGATACAGATCCTTCCCTGCCTTTTATATCAACAGATGACATTCAAGGGGTTCTTACATTAAAAATGTACACACCAGAATCGGAGCACAAAAAGAAATTTAAATTGCGGTGGAGCAACTTAACTAGTTCAAGAAGAGTGAATGGCTCTTCTTTTGGGCTAAATACGTATGGTCTATATGCCTATGATTCTGTAAGGCATCTTGCTGTTGCCCTTGATTCATTTTTTGCTCGTGGGGAAAATATTTCATTTTCAAATGACTCGAACTTAAACGAGTTAGGCGGACGGAAGTTGAATCTTGATGCTTTGAACATGTTCAATGGTGGCAGCCAGCTACTCCAAAGCATTTTAGAGGTTAACACAACTGGTTTAACTAGGTCAATTAAGTTTAATCCAGATGGGAACTTGATTAATCCTGCATTTGAAGTCATCAATGTGATTGGCACAGGGACTAGGACAATTGGTTATTGGTCCAACTCTTCTGGTTTCTCACTTGATCCACCAGAAAAGCCTCAAAGGAAGCTGCAGTCTAATGGCTCCAGCACCGGTATTCAACGACTATACAGCGTCATCTGGCCTGGACAAACAACTCAGAAGCCTCGTGGGTGGGTTTTCCCTGACAACGGAAGAAAGCTCAGGCTTGGTGTCCCAAATCGAGTTAGCTATCGTGAGTTTGTGAGGCACAGAATTCACTGGCTATTGCATTGAGGTCTTTCAAGCTGCATTGAATGAGTTACCATATGGTGTCCCATATAAATTTGTCCCTTTCGGGGATGGTAAAAAGAACCCAGAAAACCATGAACTTCTGCACATGATCCAAATTGGTGTCAGTATAAACTACAAAACAGAGAGTATTTAGATTTTTCTTGACATTACTATAATTATTAATTCTTTGGATTATACAGGAGTTTGATGGTGTGGTTGGAGATATTACCATCACCACTGGCAGAACAAAGATGGTGGATTTCACACAGCCATATATTGAGACTGGTTTAGTTGTGGTTGCACCAATAAGGAAGTTGAACTCTAGTGCCGGGGCTTTTCTGAGACCTTTCACACCAATGATGTGGGGTGTCACAGGCATTTTCTTCCTAGTTGTGGGAACAGTAGTTTGGATTTGGAGCGTAGGACAAACGAGGATTTTCGGGGCCCTCCAAGAAAGCAATTTGTCACAATTATTTGGTAAGTGCTTCAATCCACATCTTCAAACGCAAAATTTCAATACATTCCACCAAGATTTTCTTGGTTTGTTTTTAATCATCACTTGATCTGAACTCTCTAATTGGTATATAATTATTGCTTTCTTCTCGCAGGTTTAGCTTTTCAACTCTGTTCTTTTCCCAGAGTAAGTGAAATGAACCAAGAAGCTTATATTATGTTAAATGATACTTTATATAACTGTTTGATCGTATTCCTTATTGGTAACATATGCAGAAGGAAAAACGGGCAGCACGCTCGGTTGCTTCGTGCTAATCATATGGCTATTTGTAGTTCTAATACTCAACTCAAGCTACATTGCAAGCCTGACGTCAATCCTCACAGTGGAGAGCTTTCTTCACCTGTTAAAGGGATTGAAAGTCTAGCAACAGGCGGTGATCCCATTGGTTTCCTGAAGGGTTCATTTGCCGAAAACTACTTGACCGATGAGCTAAACATACACAGGTCCAGACTTGTACCTCTCAACTCACCAGAAGAATATGAGAAAGCCTTGCAAGATGGCCCCAGCGCAGGCGGTGTTGCTGCAGTGATCGATGAGCGTGCATACATGGAACTCTTCCTCTCTTCTCGAGGCGGATATAGCATTGTAGGTCAAGAATTCACCAAAATGGGATGGGGTTTTGTAAGTATCATATCCTTCAATCTCATTGTACAAAAGTTCATGACATTTGGTTTTTGCATTTTTTTTTTCCGGCATATGACTTTGATACCTTATGTTGTCATACTGTCAATATGAGCCTTGACAACATAACATGATAAACTGTCTAGTGCTCGATCGTATGCTTATAATCATAGTTGGTTTTTCATTTTAGGCCTTTCCAAGGGACTCTCCACTAGCAATTGACATGTCAACTGCAGTATTTAAACTATCAGAGAAGGGTAATCTTCAGAAGATTCATGACAAGTGGCTGATGAAAAGTGCTTGCAGTGCAGAAGGAGCAAAGCAAGCTGTAGATCGCCTTCAGATAAAGAGCTTTTGGGGCCTTTTTCTGCTGAGTGGCATAGCTTGCTTTCTTGCTCTTGTTCTTCATGTTATTCGCATGATGCACAAATACTACAAGCGGCCTGATTCTGACTGTGAGAGCTCACAATCTAGACGGCTTCAATCTTTCGTTTCGTTTGTAAATAAAAGGGAGCAAGAAATGAAAAGCAGACCCAAGAGAATGAGGACTGAGAAGGCCTCAAGTAAAATAGTGCATGAAGATAGTAGCATCAATGGTTTGGATGAAAGCGTCTAAACTATGAGAATATCCATGCATAATAGGTCTTTAGATTAGATTTTTCATTCTCTAATATTACTTGTGTAAAAATAAAAAAATTAAGGACAGTTAATCCTAGTGAATTAGGGTCGAAGCCTGCCAAAAAAGCCCAACAGCTTGTCCCGTACTCTAAATATGGGCTAAAATAAGGTTTGAGCCCAATAAAATATCTGTACACTAGACCAGACATTTTACTTTACACTTTTTTTTTTCTTACATCTTTTCATACACAACCTTCTTCATAACTTTTTATATTTCGATTACTTTCTTTTCAATTTGTCAACAATAAAGTTGGGAACGTTTTAGAAAAGAATATTCGATACTTGTTGTAAATAATATTGGTGAAGCCCACATAAAGAGAAATGATGGAAGAAAAATGATGGTGTTGAGTATGTTAGTCAAAAGAAGAAATGATGGTGTTAGAAGTGAGATGATTAGTCAAAAGATGAAATTATAATGTTGGGGAGAAATCATTATGTCTCCATTAGAAGCCTTTTACTTTGCCTATAAATAGGCTTGCTCATTCACTTGTAAGATACACCAAATGAAGAGAAGAAAGAGTGAGGAAAGAAAGAAAGGAAGAGAAGGAAGAAAGAGGGTGAGTAAGTAGAGAGAAAAATAGAGTGGAGAGAAATTTCTCCAAGAGAGAAAAATTAGTGAGCCACATATATTGTAAACACTAAAGTTGTAGCCCTATTATTTTACATAGTGGAAAAGTTACTACTGCTGCTCTCCGGGAACGTAGGCATAGCCGAACCTCGTTAAATACTGTGTCTCATCTACTTTACGTGCAGCTCAATATTCGCACATATCCCAGTTATTTTACAACACGTTATCAGCACGAAAAGCTCTCAGGTATAATTTTTGTGCTGCACTATTATTTATACTACTAACCATTGTATATATATATATATGAAAAGTTGATGGTAATATAATATGCTATATCTATTCATTTTTCTATTACTAACCACTAACAAAAATGGACCCTTGGTAATACTAAACATATTATCAGTGGGAGACCGTTACTAATACTAATATTTTTCTTATTTTATTCGGTGGTGGTTTTAACCCCATATTTATTTTATTTACTGTATGGTGTAGGTTTATTACCCATACAAGCACGTTTACTTTATCGCAAATTTACTTTTACTTAAAGTATGATGTGTAATTAACCCTCATACTTTATGAAATTTACTTTACCGCACATTTATTTTATTTACTGTATGGTGTAGGTTTATTACCCATACAACAGTATTTATTTAAAAGGGTGGTGCGGGTTTATCGTCCACGCCTTTACTTTTATTTAAATGTATGGAGCAGAATTAGTGCCCATACAAGCACGTTTACTTTATCGTAAATTTACTTTTACTTAAAGTATGATGAGGAATTAACCCTCATACTTTATGAATTTACTTTACCGCACATTTAATTTTATTTAAGATATGGTGCGGAATTAACGTCCATATAGCAAGTAATTTATTTTATCGCACATTTACTTTTACTTAAAGTATGATGAGGAATTAACCCTCATACTTTATGAATTTACTTTACCGCACATTTACTTTTACTTAAAGTATGATGAGGAATTAACCCTCATACTTTATGAATTTACTTTACCGCACATTTACTTTTATTTAACGTATGGTGCGGGTTTATCGTCCATACAAGCAATTCATTTACCAATAATTTAATTTACAAGCAATTTATTTTATGGATTAATTGTGTGGTATGATGAGTTTTTTTACAAGGATACAGATCAGAACCAGAAGTTTCTTGATCCTCATCATACAACTACATCAGGACTTGAAGATCTTTGATAATGATATTGATATGAGAGCTGGCAGTCTCTCCAGTACTATATTTGTAAACATGTGATCGGACTTGAGGGTCCTTGATTCTTGATATGTAAATAAGGACCTGGGGTTCCTTAAATGATGTAACAGTATTATATTGGTTAATAGTGCCGTACACATGAAAATAACTGTATTGGCAAATGTACTGTACACATGAATAGTGCCGTATACATGAATAGTGATGTATGCATAAATATTTACCATTTTGGGTAAACTGTCACTATTCAAAAGGGAACCTGCAGTTCCTTAAACTCATGGATGAGCAATTAAATGAGATGCCAGAAGTTCCTCAAGATATGGACAATTATGTAAGGGCTTGAAGTCTAGAAATATGTACAGAAAATTGTAAAAATGTCCATACCATGAGAATATGTGATTTTGGCTTGAGGTTCAAAATCTAACAGTGTTGAGAACCTCAAGTTCCAACAATTAAATGGACAACCCTTGAGGTATTATTGCAAATTGTGGTACGCCACATATTTCTTTGGCATAAGAGAATGATGAATTTAATAAAGTTCGATTTTGTTATAATCGACACCTCAAGGAAGAAATATATTTTGTGAATTCCGGTTGTTAAGAATACACCGTGAAATGGATAATATCAATATAAACCTCAAATGATGAATTGAGGCTCCCCACATATTTTGATATATCTGGGCCGGAAGCACATGGATTCAAATATATGAGAAATCCCGAATTTGAGATTGTGGGTATATAGTAGTTAATGCTCTTCACTACTATATTGCGATATTATCATAGCTTTTACTCAATTCATATTTCATGTCTATTTGAAAAAGGGCGAATAAATTCTGAGTTTGTGTTTAGCCCAGGCCAAAAGTTCCATACGTTGAAATATGAAATTTGGAAGAGTCGATGTGGTTCTTTGAACCTATAAGGAACAGGGTTCCAAACCGTCATTTTGAAAAGACGTAAAAACCACAGGTGCAAGTTTAAGAATGTGCGCAATTATTATAAGAGGAACATACAACAGATAGATTTTTTCCACCTGCAATGAAGGTGCAGGCCCTGTAAAATCTATAAAATTACATTATGTTCTGGAAGCCTCTGAAGGAAGAGGACGGCGCCTCTTAAGCTTAGCCATGAGCCTCTCATGGTCTCCCAAAATTCTTTCGTTGGAGACCTGCAGCATGTCTAGCCTTCTCAGTGTATCAACAGAGTACGAACTCACCAGTTTCAACAAGGCATTATTCTCTCCTTTAAGTTTCTCAACCTCCTGTTGAGACTCATGAAGCATTCTTTGGAGAGACGAATTTTCAGTTGTTAACCTCTCAACCTCGTTTGCTCTGGCACGCAAACGATCAGCCATGTTAGAAACAGAAGCAGCACTCTGAATGCTAAAAGCCATTGAGTCATCAATAGCCTCTTCCTCAGATCTCCCTGTCAACAACATTTCATCCATTGGAATAATGAAATTCCTAGCTACTATGACAGCAGTAGCATCATCCATCATCACAGAATCATTAACTGTGAGATGACAATTTTGGGATACAAAGGATGGACGCCAAACTTTGGCGTCACTGGTTGTTGTGGGAGTATCATTTAAATTGAAATAATTTGGGCAGGAAGAAGAGGAAGTCATTTTTAAGAAGGTTTCGAAGAAAGTCTTAAGAAAACTAAAGTTTCAAAAAAATGAAGGAAGTTAAGTTGAAACGCTGTTGCTCCAATCAAGTTTTGCAAAGGCAATATCTATAGGAGGAAATATGGCTACAGTTTTTCAGGATCCCAATATCTTTTCGGATCCCCATATTCTCTTTTTCTTTCCCAGATTTCAAAACTTCACGTGGCCTCCATTAATGTTTGTCGGCACTTTCGGCGTTTTCAAAGTATTATTTTCGTCAAAAGCCGATCTTGCTTTGCGGATTTCACGGAGCTATTTTTTTCAAAAGCATCCCGAGAATCTCGCAATTTTCTTATGGTTAATTTGAAATTCACCGGTTCTACCTATTCCTCTTATTTGTGTATAAATGTGTTACTAACGAAATTTTCTTTGCAGAAGACATCCGGTTTTCTCCATACCTAGTGATGCGATATCTACTTATTTTTCTTATCAGTGAGCACTCAATATGCCCGAGAAGCAAGACTATCTCTGATCATCCATTCAGGAAGCGAGACTATCCCTGATCACGTTTTCGCTGCATTAGGGAACTGTGAAGGCGACCTTATGCTCCAATCTCCTGAGGTCCGTCTAGACTAGGAGAAATGAGAGCTTGTTGTTTGCTCCCACCAGCTTCCTTCCTTGATTGCTTACCTTACCTTGCAATCAATATCACAATTTTTGTATTTTTTTCTTTCTTCTTATAACCCTCTGTTCATAAGGGATTTTATTTCTTTAGAATGAACATCCGAAGAAAGAATCCATGCAGTGATCCTAACTCTGAGGGTTATTTGTTTTAACAGAGGCAAAAGAATTGTGATTTTTGCTCTTGCAAGATATAACTAGATCATCAAGCGCTACATTATATTTACTGGGCCGATACGAGCTTGAATGATACTTGAGAAAAGTTTCTCCCACCTAAGGATGTAAGCAATACTTGTGTGTTATTTTATGCTTATATACTTATTTGATATTTTATCTTGAAAGGTAACCAAATAGGGAGATAAGTCTGTTCCAAAAGAATGACTTGTATGTATCCATGAATTATTAATGCAAATTTTACAGATTGCAAGTTAGATACATTGATAATACACTGCACAGATTAAAGTCCCATAAGAATAGAATATGGGTATAGCAGTGATCAATATGATGCACGCCTGTTGCGTAGCAAATGATGTGGATTGAAGTCCCGAAAGGACAATCCTTTGACATGTCAATATTGATATTGTGCACGCCTAATGCGTAGCAAATTGTATGGGTTAAAGTCCCAGAAATTAATTGACATGTATGTATTAATCTGTGGCATGCCTGCAGCATGACAGATATATGGGTTCTAAATGTTCCAACTCCCTAAATAGAGATTATCCACGCCCTACTGTAAAATAACGCTCCATTGGAGGTTATAATCCACATTCTCACATAATAAAAGCCCCATGAAGTGGCTTGGGTACCCAAAAGCAAAGAAATGCTTATGATTGATGCATGCACGTGCAAATGAGAATGATGGGATCATAAATTGATGAATGACAATTTTTAGTTTTAGAGTAGCTACTCAAATCATCAATGGGCTGTGTTAATTGGAACCACGTTCAATTATTAAATGTCGACAATATCATTGGCCAAAATGGAATGAGGTAATTCCATTATAGATGAGAATGAACGTGAAAGAACAAACCCACAGTACGAACCCCAAAAGATGTTAATATTGAAAGTTATACTTGGGTGTTCGGAATAGAAGGGAATATACCTACTTTGTATGACACAATATTTTTGGCATAAATAAGGAACGTTGGATTTTCTCCATATTTATAGATTCAATTGTGCCCCTTTATTGCACATTTACGGAGACCAACATATTATCTTTAAGGGGTATTAAATGCACAGAGCATATTGCCAGAAGCGATTCCCTAAAGATGTATAAATAGCTGGATTAAAGCTATATAATGTGTCATAAAGTTTAATCCCTTTAAACAAAATCCTTGAAAGGATTGAAATTGCATGAAGCAAGTCCCTGAAGGACATGTGCCTGAAGCACAAAATCTGTACTCAATACTAATGTGCATAAATTGTCTCAGTGAGTACATGGATTATAATGTGTTTGCAACACATTAAAGCTTTTGAAGAGTTCAAGAAATATTTGTCTCGACTTAAGGATCGAGCATTATGCCAACGAGATTCTTGCTTATACTAAGAAAGTATTGAAGCATTTTTATGAGGATTATCCGTTGAACACTTTAATGATTTTCCGGAAGTATATTGGACCGGACATCATATTTTCCAGATAGGGCTCAACTCCATCACCATCATTTTGGGATGATGTGAGGTATATTTGATGCTATCTCCGCATAACACCATGTACGGGCATATTCTTTCAAGTGAACTTACAAATAGCCCAAGTTTTGTTAGAAACGCGGACTCTGAAAATTTCTATGATTTACATAGAGATAGATCACTGAAAATATATTTACTTACTCAACTACGAGAATTATTAATGGCTATATCCTCCACTCACTCCGAAAGATTCTCACTCCAAAGGATAGTCATGAAGACATCAGGGGGAGATATTCATCAGGGGGAGCATCCAGAACTATGCTGCACTGATTACTGTAATCTTCTTCATTCCATCAGTTTTCTACCTCATTGGGTTTTCTTCAAGCAAATCTTTAATGATGCAACCGACATGTCATTTGTGGTCTCCAAGGGGGAGTGTTGTAAATAATATTGGTGAAGCCCACATAAAGAGAAATGATGGAAGAAAAATGATGGTGTTGAGTATGGTAGTCAAAAGAAGAAATGATGGTGTTAGAAGTGGGATGATTAGTCAAAAGATGAAATTATAATGTTGGGGAGAAATCATTATGTCTCCATTAGAAGCCTTTTACTTTGCCTATAAATAGGCTTGCTCATTCACTTATAAGATACACCAAATGAAGAGAAGAAAGAGTGAGGAAAGAAAGAAAGGAAGAGAAGGAAGAAAGAGGGTGAGTAAGTAGAGAGAAAAATAGAGTGGAGAGAAATTTCTCCAAGAGAGAAAAATTAGTGAGCCACATATATTGTAAACACTAAAGTTGTAGCCTTATTATTTTACATAGTGGAAAAGTTACTACTGCTGCTCTCCGGGGACGTAGGCATAGCCGAACCTCGTTAAATACTGTGTCTCATCTACTTTACGTGCAGCTCAATATTCGCACATATCCCAGTTATTTTACAACAATACTAGATTTATTGCTCAAAATCCTTCTGTGAAAACAGCCAATTCTTAATGCTTAATATATGGACCACATGATCCTATGGTACCACGTGCTACCCTATCTGTGGCTTCCATTCCAGGGGTGAAGCCAATGAATTAAACAAGCAAACACCATTCTGATTGAAACCCAACTGAGCCATGGACCATCCATAAGTGAGTCTGAAAATTCTACACAAGGCATATGTGCATTTTTGGGTCCACCATTCTTGGTTGTATTGTGCTGTTCTTTTGCTGATAAATTGAAGGTCGGCTGGTCCACTGATTTTTTCTAGTCATTCCCTCGTATGACTATTTGGTCTAGTCACACCAATTTTCCACTTGATTTAAAACTTTGAATAGATGATAATTCATATATGTTAAGAATCCTTCAGTAACTATTTTATGTTACATACTTCTAATTTTGGTCATTTAATTATATTCATTAAACGTGTTAGTAGTTTCTTAAATGTCATTTAAGAACCTACTGATAAGTCATCTTATTTTAAATTTTGTTTCATTTAGAAAAGAAAAATGAATAATAAGTTACATCAGATCTTGCTGATGATGGTAATTAATATGAAATCATTAATCACTTTTTTAAGTTAAGAGAAAACAAAATTCTCTCAAGAAAAAGTCGGGAAAACGAATTATATATCACATTTGCACTTGTGTACGTTGTTATCAGTTAATTAATGGTACAAAATATCTACGAAAAGAATAGTCCTGCAACAATCTTTTTTTATGAGAATTTTGCCCCTCTCAACTTGTAACGGTGAAAAAGAGAGGACAGCCACAAAAACTATTTTGCCACTGAAAATTCCGAGGTCGTCATCTCCATGTCATGGAACACACTCTCATCACAACCAACGGTGTCTCTTTCTTTCTCCCTGGTATTAATTTCCAACCCACATTTTCTGCATTGACAATAATACTATTATCCTCATTATACATGAGCAATTTCAGAAACTTTCTCAGGTGTACATGCTTGACCAATACTGCTTAGCGTATAACCCTGACCTTTTTGATGCATAAAGCTCTAAAGTTTATAACTTTTTGCTTCTTAAATTCCTTTCATCTTCTTTGCTAGAAAACCCAGTTGGCCAATTTCCTGATTATACTTGTCCTTTGGGGGGGAAATAAGTTTTTTCCCAAAAGGGTTCTTTGGGTTTAAGTCACAAATGCTGTGTTACTGTTTTAATCTAGTAAGAGAGAGTAGAAATTTCTGGGTCTAACTTCTGGTTCAGTTCTTTGGATTAAGGCAATGGCTGCACTGTTAGTTGTCTTTTCATCTGGAATCAAACTTCTAAAGGTTTCTTTTCCTTTTTTCACTGTTTTTTTCCCCTTGGTCGAATTCTCTTTTTTGATGAAGTTGGTGGAATTCTATTTTACTGTTAAGTGTTGCTAGAATATGCATATTGGTGTGAGCCCATAATTGTGTCCGTATTAAACGCTCTTCCTTTTTCCTCAAAGTAGAAATTCTTTCCTCACAAGCTGCTTTTTACTTTCATTTTGTGTCTGTTGTCTCTTCATGGGTCTGATTAGTTGGTAATTTAGCAGAAAACTCTAGTTTGTGAGCTCAACTTATCATTTGTCTGTTTATGTTTCATGATTAGATCTAGTTATTAGTGGGAGTTTCTAATTATTTATCTACTTCTTGTGGAGTTTATGATGTTGACCTTACGTGTACATACTCTTTCAGCACCTAGTTGTTCTCTTCATGTTACTGGATGAAATTCTTAGTTGCTTGCTTATTTTTCGGTGTTTCTTAACTATGCCAGTGTATGAGTTTGAAGTCCAGTTGATTCTACCGCTTTCTGGGTGGCTGGTTTGCTTCCTTTGCAAAGCAAGTTGAAAATTGGGGGTTTACGATGAATATAGTTTGGCTCTTGGTGTTGATGGTTTTCTATAATGGGGTTGCCTCAAATAGGGGTAGCACGAATGTCTCTACAAGACCAGAATTTGTAAATGTTGGGGCTGTTTTCTCTTTCAATTCCATTGTTGGCAAAGTTGCTAAAGTGGCAATAGAAGCTGCCATTGAAGATGTGAATTCTGATCCAGCTGTTCTTGGTGGAACTAAGATGATAGTTCAAATGCAAGACTCAAATTACAGTGGATTTCTGGGCGTCGTTGAAGGTATGTCTTGCGACTTTGTTCACAGTTCGTAAGATCTCTCTTAAATGCATTATATAGGAACACTGTGAATTCTGATCCAGCTGTTCTTGCTGCAGCCTTACGGTTCATGGAGAAAGACACAGTGGCCATAATTGGACCTGAGAATGCTGTCACAGCTCATATAATATCTCATATTGCAAATGAGCTCCAAGTTCCTCTATTATCATTTTCAGTAACGGACCCCACCCTGTCTTCACTTCAGTTCCCATTCTTTGTTAGAACCACCCAGAATGATCTGCATCAAATGGCTGCAGTAGCCGCAATGATTGACCACTACGGATGGAAAGAGGTAATTGCACTCTATGTTGATGATGACTATGGGAGAAATGGGATTGCTGCATTAGGGGATATGCTTGCTGAGAGACGTTGTAAGATCTCATACAAAGCACCTTTGGTCCTTGATCCTAACCAGAGTAACATCACTGATTTACTGGTTAAAGTGGCTTTGACAGAGTCTCGGATTATTGTTCTTCACGCTTATGCTGGTTGGGGTCCTCAGGTGTTTACTGTGGCCAAGTATCTTGGCATGATGGGAACTGGCTATGTCTGGATAGCCACTCACTGGCTAACTACTCAAATAGATACCAACTCTCCTCTCCCATCAAGTATGATGGATGATATGCAAGGAGTTCTAACATTGCGCATGTACACACCAGAGACAGAACTGAAAAGAAAATTTGTTTCTAGGTGGAGCAACTTGACTAGTGGACAGACATCTAAAGGCAAACTTGGGTTGAATGCTTATGGTCTTTATGCCTACGACACTGTGTGGTTGCTTGCTCATGCAATTAATGCCTTTTTTGATCAAGGAGGAAACATTTCATTTTCAAATGATTCAAGGTTGACTCAGCTGCGCAGAGGGGATCTGAATCTTGATGCCATGAGTATCTTTAATGGAGGGAATCTGTTATTGCGTAACATTTTACAGGTTAATATGACTGGCATAACTGGCCCTGTTAAGTTCACTCCAGATAGGAACCTCATTCATCCTGCATTTGAAATCATAAATGTGATTGGCACAGGGATTAGGAAGATTGGTTACTGGTCCAATTATTCGGGTTTATCAGTTGTGCCTCCAGAATACACAAAGCCACCAAACCGTTCGAGTTCAAATGAAAGCCTGTACGGCGTAATTTGGCCTGGACAAACAACACAGAAGCCTCGTGGTTGGGTATTTCCAAACAATGGAAGGAACTTGAAGATTGGAGTCCCAAAACGTGTTAGTTTTCGTGAATTTGTTTCATACGCAGAAGGCAATGACATGTTCACTGGATACTGCATTGATGTTTTTACTGCTGCATTGAACATGTTGCCCTATGCTGTTCCATACAAGTTCATTCCTTTTGGTGATGGCGTTAAGAACCCAACAAGCACTGAACTTGTGCACAAAATCCAAACGGGTGTGAGTATCATATACAGAGCATTTCTTTAAACTTAAGAAGGTAGATATTTTTTCTGATTTTCCATTTGCTTCTTCCCTATAGGAATTTGATGGAGCAATAGGTGACATTGCAATCATCACCAACCTAACAAGGATGGCAGATTTTACACAGCCATTTATTGAATCTGGGCTAGTAGTTGTTGCACCTGTTAGGACAACGTTGAATTCTAATCCTTGGGCTTTTCTGAGGCCATTCAATCCAATGATGTGGGGCGTCACGGCTGCCTTCTTTCTCATTGTTGGAACAGTTGTTTGGATTTTAGAGCATAGGTTGAACGATGATTTTCGGGGGCCTCCTAAAAAACAAATTGTCACTATTCTGTGGTGAGTAATAAGAAGTATCTCATGTTATCTCATTCTATGTTGGAAGCTTTATAATTCTCTACTGTGTTCAAGACATTGAGATAGTGTCTGTGAATTGGTGTTACTTTCTCATAATGTCTATTTGTGGAGTTCACCATACTAGGATTGGCATCTTCTTGGTATAAATCCCACAATCACTTAAAATTTGTGCTTTCCTTCTGCAGGTTTAGCTTTTCAACTTGGTTCTTTGCCCATAGTAAGTAAATTCGCACTAATTTAGTAGCTTTTCCAGCAACCATGGGTTATAGCTGCTTCAGTAATGCTTATTTACTCTTTTTTTTTTTCTTTTTTTTTTTTGTTGGGATCTTATGCAGGAGAAAATACAGTCAGCACTCTGGGTCGCTTAGTACTAATTATATGGCTGTTTGTCGTTCTTATAATCAATTCAAGCTACACTGCAAGTTTGACCTCAATCCTTACAGTGCAACAGCTTTCTTCCTCCATCAAAGGCCTTGATACTTTGCTTGCAAGCAATGACCCCATTGGCTACCAGCAAGGTTCATTTGCCAGGGGTTATCTAACTGGTGAACTCAACGTTGACGAGTCCAGACTCGTTCCTCTTATCATGCCAGACGATTATGCTAAAGCCTTGAAAGACGGTCCCCAAAGAGGTGGTGTTGCTGCAGTGATTGATGAGCGTACATACATTGAGCTATTCCTCTCAAGCAGATGTGATTTCAGTATTGTAGGTCAAGAATTCACCAAAACCGGTTGGGGATTTGTAAGTTTCTCTTTTATCTATTATATCTATGACCATGGTAATACTCTTTTATCAGATAACCTGACATGTTATAT
The DNA here is from genome assembly GCF_000346465.2 of Prunus persica. NCBI lineage: Eukaryota > Viridiplantae > Streptophyta > Magnoliopsida > Rosales > Rosaceae > Prunus > Prunus persica. The sequence continues at coordinate 17,865,032 of NC_034015.1, forward strand.
TACCAAATCAGGCCCTTCAAGACATTTTGATAAAACAACCTTAATATTGCTAAAGTGTTATATAAGCAGAACTGGTTGCCCAAATATTATGTTCTGGATTCTCATAGTTATCATGTTCATTTCAAATCAGGCTTTTGCAAGGGACTCACCTTTATCAGTGGACATGTCTACTGCTATTTTGAAGCTGTCAGATAATGGGGATCTACGAAGGATCCATGATAAATGGCTTATAAGCAGTAGTTGTGCCTCACAAGGCGCAAAGCTACAAGTTGACAGGCTTCAACTTAAAAGCTTCTGGGGCCTCTTTGTTCTTTGTGGTTCAGCTTGTTTTCTTGCTCTGATTATATATTTCATCAATATGCTGCGCCAGTTCAGCAAGCACTACACTGAGGAAGTGATTTCTGCCGGCAGCTCGACATCTGCACGTCTTCAAACCTTTATTTCATTTGTTGATGAGAAGGAAGAGGAAGTAAAAAGTCGATCCAAACGACGGCAAATGGAAAGGATCTCAAATAGAAGTGCAAGTGAAGATGAATCAATGTACAACTCCAAAAGAAGACATATTGATCAATCATCTTCAAGAATGAGTCTTGATAATGGTAATAATGCCTGATCAGAAGTTCTGATTCCGAGCCATCCCACACCAATTATAACTTCATGGGTCGTCTTCTGATATGAATTAGGTTAGAAGCTTATGCATACACAGCTCATGTCATTACATATTCAATTTCATGCTGCATTACTCTTTTATGGGAATACTTTGACAAAGCTCTTTGTGAAGTGTACCAAATTTTTAATAGAAAGATGATGAAATTCACTAATTATTTGTGTGCTTGGTGGGTAATTCTGCATGAAATGAAACCCAACCAAGAAAAGAATAAAAAACTAATAAAAAAAACTTTAAGATCTATTCATCTCAGTGTATAATTTTTACACTGATCCTCCCTCTAGGAACAGGATCGAGCTTCAAATACTTAGCTGGAGGGTCATTTTTATGCACATAGCTGCTAACTCAGCAGCTAAGTATTTGAAGACATAGGGTATTGCAACTGTCTCCATCCCTTTATTCGTATCAGAAGCATGACAGAAGACCTTGGGAGGTCTTACAGGGGGCAGTCCCTTAACTGCACGTGCAACCCGTTTCTCTGGCTTGATGACTGAGGGTGTTAGGATGCTTCCACATGTGGAACATACAGCAGCAATGTGATAATCAGAACATGTATGAAGCCTATCATGCAATAGATAGGCTGCCCCATGCGCAAGCAACGAGTCTCGTTCTATTTCACCAAAACATATACCTCCACCTCCCTTTCATCCCTTGATGGGCTGGCTGGTGATCTGATCTACCATACCAGTGGAATGAACCTGCACGCCAATTTGGAGTGGCATGTAAGGAAACCGATAAACGAAATTGGAGAAATATACATGCAAAATTATACTGAGAAAATCTTAAACTTGTCTGAAACCATATGTTGTAGTCGTTGATAATAAACAGGACCAATAAAGATCTCACATGTCAGTTCGGTTCCATAAACCCCACTGTACAACACCTCTAAACCATAGTAGTTAAACCCTTTAACATTTCACCAAGTTCATCAACAAGGGTTTTGGATTTTGGTTGAGTGTTTTCATTAGCCTTCTTTGAATTAGCAAACGGTCAACATATTCTCCATGCACAGACTATTATTTCAAGAAGTTCAATGGACTCTGCTGTGCAATACTTTATCAAAATGCAAATTTATGTCCTAGTATTTATGCTCATCCAGTAATTAAAACTTAACTCTATAACCCAAGAGCAGCAACTAATAGTTAACTTTTATTTTCCAGAAACTTCCCAAAAATCCTGTTATCTGAATTTCCCTTTCCAGCAACTCGATGGCAATCGAGATTTATTCGTCTAAAGTCCTATTTGAACATTTCCAAATCCTAATAAACTCTCACATTTTCCCTAACCATTGCACAAATTAGCCTTCCATCACTTTATTACTGCTGCAATACAACAGTTCTGTACCTTCTTCGCATCTATAGCAACATAGTCAACGATAACATCCTCTGAACCTTTTTATTTGACGGCATGTTGCTCATTATTTACCTCATTATAGATGCTATAATATTCTTCATCTGGTTTTATTGTCCGAAATTTAACTTTTGTTTTTTGGCCTACCTCCTTAATTTAATATATGTAATTAAGTAATATGTTAGCCTTTTTTAATTACTTTAATTAGTGATTACGTTTTAAACAACAAATTGAATAATTAAATTAAATTAATTAACTAATCGGGTTTAATTTAAATCACAGAGCTCAAGAGCCCCAAAGCCCAAAGCTAACCTTTTCATTAATTAAAAATATATACATATATTAACCATTGAACACATAATTCTCACATATTATTGAATAAAAATGATATATACTAAAAGAAAATCACCTTAATTGCTTTTAAAAAATAGTATAGCCGCGCGGCTATACTTTTTTAAAAAAAAAACGTGTGCTACTGGTTTGACGCTTAAGCGCTGGACTGGTCTGTGTACATGCATATATAGTATAGCCGACCGGCTATACTAGATTCTTTTTTGAATTTTTTAAGAAATAGTATAGCCGCGCGGCTATACTCATTTTCCCACTTTTTTTTCAAAAATAGTGTAGCCGTTCGGCTTTACTCATTTGACACGTGGCACCCTGGCCTTGGCCAGTGTAGCTTGGGTGCTTATATAATCTCGTTTGCTTGTTCTTGCTTTTGCATATACATATTTGTCTTCAGTTGAGAGCAAATAATTAAGCTTCATTATTTTTCTTTATGTCCTTCAAATTCATCTTTTTCGTATTGCTTTGTTAGATATTTAGCCAGCTTCATGCATGTGTTTTTGGAGCATGTTCCTTTATTTTTGTTGTTAATTACCCACTTCTCTTTCCCATTAGATATTTCGGTCCTTTTGCAGTGTGCAGACCACCATGAACAAAGCCTTGCTGCTTATGCTATTTATGGTTCTCTATAATGGTGCTTCTTCAAATGGAATTGGTGTTGGTGCTACTGCTACTACTGCAAGACCTGAAGTTGTCAACATAGGCGCGATTTTCACTTTCGATTCTGTCATTGGCAAAATTGCAAAACTTGCAATAGCCCTTGCAGTTGAAGATGTCAATTCTGATCCAGAAAATCTCAATGGAACAAAGCTGACACTTAAAATGCAGAATACCAAATCTAGTGACTTTCTGGGCATCATCGAGGGTACACACTAATTAAATTTCCCATGTTTTCACTCAAAAGTTTTATCAGTTCCTTTACACAAGTCTTAGTAAGAATGATGGATATTTCTTGTTGCTTGACAGCTTTGCAGTTCATGGAGAATGACACAGTGGCCATAATTGGCCCCCAATTCTCAGCTACTGCTCATGTAATCTCACATATTGCAGATGAACTAAAAGTCCCACTATTATCATTTGCAGCAACGGACCCTACTCTGTCTCCAACTCAGTTCCCATTCTTGGTTAGGACAACAAGAAGTGACCTCTTTCAGATGACTGCAGTAGCAGACCTTGTTGACTACTATGAGTGGAGAGATGTCATAGCAATCTACGTGAATGATGATTTTGGCAGAAATGCCATTGCTGCCTTAGGGGACAAGCTAGCCGAAAAACGGTGTAAAATTTCATACAAAGTGCCTCTGAACCCCAAAGCAACAAAAGATGAAATCACCAACGCACTCATTAGTGTTTCTTCAATGGAGTCCAGGATTCTGATCCTGCACATTTATACCAGTTGGGGTCTACAAGTGCTTACTGAAGCACGAAACCTCATGATGATGGCTAGTGGATATGTCTGGATCCTTCCCTGACTTTTGTATCAACAGATGACATTCAAGGGGTTCTTACATTAAAATGTACACACCAGAATCGGAGCTCAAAAAGAAATTTAAATCGCAGTGGAGCAACTTAACTAGTGCAAGAAGAGTGAATGGCTCTTCTTTTGGGCTAAATACGTATGGTCTATATGCCTATGATTCTGTAAGGCATCTTGCTGTTGCCCTTGATTCATTTTTTGCTCGTGGGGGAAATATTTCATTTTCAACTGACTCGAACTTAAATGAGTTACGCGGAGGGAAGTTGAATCTTGATGCTTTGAAAATGTTCAATGGTGGCAGCCAGCTGCTCCAAAGCATTTTAGAGGTTAACACAACTGGTTTAATTGGGCCAATTAAGTTTAATCCAGATGGGAACTTGATTAATCCTGCATTTGAAGTCATCAATGTTATTGGCACAGGGACTAGGACAATTGGTTATTGGTCCAACTCTTCTGGCTTATCACTTGATCCACCAGAAAAGCCTCAAAGGAAGCTGCAGTCTAATGGCTCCAGCATCGGTATTCAACGACTATACAGCGTCATCTGGCCTGGACAAACAACTCAGAAGCCTCGTGGGTGGGTTTTCCCTGACAACGGAAGAAAGCTCAGGATTGGTGTCCCAAATCGAGTTAGCTATCGTGAGTTTGTGGGCATAAAAGGCACAGAATTCACTGGCTATTGCATTGAGGTCTTTCTAGCTGCATTGGATGAGTTACCATATGCTGTCCCATTTAAATTTGTCCCTTTTGGGGATGGTAAAAAGAACCCAGAAAACCATGAACTTCTGCACATGATCCAAATTGGTGTAAGTATAAACTACAAAACAGAGAGTATTTAGATTTTTCTTAACATTACTATAATTATTAATTCTTTGGATTACCATCTTTATACAGGAGTTTGATGGTGTGGTTGGAGATATTACCATCACCACTGGCAGAACAAAGATGGTGGATTTCACACAGCCATATATTGAGTCTGGTTTAGTTGTGGTTGCACCAATAAGGAAGTTGAACTCTAGTGCCTGGGCTTTTCTGAGACCTTTCACACCAATGATGTGGGGTGTCACAGGCATTTTCTTCCTAGTTGTTGGAACAGTAGTTTGGATTTTGGAGCGTAGGACAAACGAGGATTTTCGGGGCCCTCCAAGGAAGCAATTTGTCACAATTATTTGGTAAGTGCTTCAATCCACATCTTCAGATGCAAAATTTCAATACATTCCACAAAGATTTTCTTGGTTTTTAATCATCTCTTGATCTAAACTCTCTAATTAGTATATAATTATTGCTTTCTTCTCACAGGTTTAGCTTTTCAACTCTGTTCTTTTCCCAGAGTAAGTGAAATGAACCAAGAAGCTTATATTATGTTAAATGTTATATAACTGTTTGATCTTACTCCTTATTGGTAACATATGCAGAAGAAAAAACTGACAGCACGCTTGGTCGGTTTGTGCTAATCATATGGCTATTTGTAGTTCTAATAATCAACTCAAGTTACACTGCAAGCCTGACCTCAATCCTCACAGTGGAGCAGCTTTCTTCCCCCATTAAAGGCATTGAAAGTTTAGCAACAGGCAATGATCCCATTGGTTTCCCAAAAGGTTCCTTTGTCGGAAAATATTTGACAGACGAGCTAAACATACACAGTTCAGGACTTGTTCCCCTTAACTCACCAGAAGAATTTGAGAAGGCCTTAAAAGATGGGCCCCGCGCAGGCGGTGTTGCTGCAGTGGTTCAGGAGCGTGCGTACATGGAGCTCTTCCTCTCTGTCCGATGCGGATATAGTATTGTAGGTCAAGAATTCACGAAAATGGGGTGGGGATTTGTAAGTATCTTATTCTTTCATGTGATCATCCTCCCTTTAAAATGCCATTGCTAAACACAAAATGACATTCTTTTGATTGCATGTTGTGTATGATTGTTGGTTTTTTCATGCATTAGGCCTTTCCAAAGGACTCGCCACTAGCAACTGACATGTCAACCGCGGTGTTGAAACTATCAGAGAAGGGGGATCTCCAAAAGATTCGTGACAAGTGGCTGATGAGAAGTGCTTGCAGTGCACAAGGAGCAAAGCAATCGGTAGACCGCCTGCCACTGAAAAGCTTTTGGGGCCTCTTTGTGCTCAGCGGCATAGCTTGCTTTCTTGCTCTCCTTCTTCATGTTATCACTACTACAAAAAAGCAAAAAGACGACGGTAAATCACCGTCGTGTATTCGATTTTTCAATGGTCGTGGAATCCACCGTCATCTTTTCCCTCATATACCACGACGCTAAATCACCGTCGTTGTTAAAATATACAACGTCATCAACAAATACAAAACGACGTCTTTGTACTGCAAAAAGATCTAAAAAAGCAGTCGAGGATGAGAATAGACGACCAACTCTCTAAAAAAACCGTCGTTAAAAAGGAAAAATATGACACATATTAAGAGAACAAGGCCGCAAGATAGACATACAACGACGGAAATAAAAAACGACGCCGTTAAATATCATTTTCACGACAATAAAAAATTTGACGTCTTTAAATACATTAGAAGACGACGTTATTGATACCTACTACGTCGCATATATAAAAACAGCCGTCGTAAAATTAATTTTCCACTTCGATTTTTCGATAAAAGATGACGTGGAAATAGTTGTCAGTGTCATTATTTACGACGTATGTATTTATTGAGTAGACGTTGAAAAACGAAACAACGTCGGTTACAAATATATGAGAGTCGTATTACAAAATTTATACGTCATATTTTCAGAAACAAACAACGACGATAAATATTAGACGTTGTTAAATAAAACAACATCGGAAAACAATAAAAACAGACGTGTTTAGTCTGCTAAAGTTCTAGAAAATAGTCGAGGATGAGAATAGACGACCAACTCAAACAAATCACCGTCGTTAAAAAGGAAAAATATGACACATGTTAAAAGAACAAGGCCGCAAGATATACATACAACGACGACAACTAAAATTTTACGCCGTTAAATATAATTTACACGATAAGAAAAAATATGACGTCTTTAAATACATGAGAAGACGACGTTATTGAAATATACTACGTCTCTTATTTACAAACAACCGTCGTGAAATAAATTTTCCACTTCGATTTTTCTAAAAAAGATGACGTGGAAATAGTTGTCAGTGTCATTATTTACGACGTATGTATTTATACAGTTGACGTTGAAATGCGAAACAACGTCGGTGGCATTTATATAGTCGACGTTGTATTTATATCTATCATCATCACGACGCACTTAATAATATAGACGACGTTGAACTTCTAAACAACGTCGGTTCCAAATAAATGAGAGCCGTATTACAGAACATATAGACGGCGTTGATTATGATGAGAGCCGTATTACAAATAACGTCGTTTAATTGTTATTAGACGGCGGTTATAATGAATTTCCGTCGGAATTCATTTCGTTCCTCTTCGTTTATAAAAGAACTTGCGACGTGGAAAATGTATGATGACGTCGTATTTTTTAACGTTCAGATTATATATCTCGTTTTTTAGACGTCGGTATTATGGGATTGGAGTCGTGTTATTTTGAATTACATGGCGGTTCTTAATCCTTCCCCGACGTGATATCCTGAATAATTGCTTCACAATTGCGTCGTGGTTCTTCATTGTTACGTTGCTTTAAGACGTCGGTAAATATGCTGAATAACTGGCTCACAATAACGTCGTGTTTTATTTGAACGTAGAAAGTGAAGAAATCACATTACAATATATTACAAAATTAATGTCATACACTGCCAATTACATAAGCATCATTCAATCCATATATCTTCACACCCATCTCGAATATTTTGACCGCCTAACTCACCCACCAGTTCATCAAATGTGTCAACATTTGGCATCCCTCTAGTAAATGGCTCACACTCAATTATCACATCACCTAAGACTTCATCACCAATAACATCATTATATTCTCTATTAGGCATTGATAACACTACCGACCAACCACGATGCATCGGGTCGTCAACAAAAAATATTTGTTTGACTTGAGAAGCCAAAACAAATTGGTCATTCCTATGTCCAATTTTACTCAAATCTACAAGGGTAAATCCAAGTTCGTCGACTACAAGACCAGAACTATCTATCCAATCACACCTAAAGACTGGGATTGTAAACTTTTGGTAGTCAAGGTCCCAAATTTCTTGAATGACACCATAGAAACCCATATTTGAGAGAATTGGGTTTTTATCCTTGGCACTAGCAACTTGCATGGTATGTGCAAGTAAATAAACTCCACTATTTTGAGTTGTCCGCACATCATCTTGTGCCTTGATATTGAATTTAATACCTTTAATAAGATAGCTCCTATATAATGGCACTGACATGTTTGGACCAGCTGCTAGCCACCTTAAATTTTCTGATACGCCATGATTGTCTTCCTCAAGTTCACTTTGAACCTGCAAATTAATCATATCTTAATTCAATCTAACATATAAATAAGAAGAAAATTAAAAGAGAAATATGTTATTCAACAATATATACCTTGAAGCGTAGCCATTGAATGAAAGTGCTATTGTGCTTATCCTGCAGCCACTTTGTTCTCTTTCTAAATTTTGGATAAGCAGTCTTGATGTGAATCATATGTTGCCTACATGACACGAAAAATTCAAGCATTACGGTCCTAAATATAGAAGATAAACATAAGAAATAATTTAAAATGGAAACTTAAAGAATAAAGCTCATACGTACTCGATATAAGGTAGGACTTCCTCCGTATTCTCCAAGACATATAGATGTGCTTGATTCAACAGGTCCTGATCAACTACGCTCACTGTGCAACCTGATAATGGCTTTGAAAGTCCCATCTTTTGGCTTGAAGGCACTCCAACTGTACTAACATCAGATAAATGCTGAGTACAACACTCTACCGCTTCTTCAGCTATATACCGCTCAGCAATGCAACCTTCGGGACGAGTACGATTCTGAACATACCCCTTCAGCACTTTCATATATCTTTCAAACGGATACATCCACCTAAAATATACTGGCCCACATAGACGAACTTCTCTGACAAGATGTACTACTAGATGAACCATGATATCAAAGAATGAAGGGGGAAAGTACTTCTCAAGCAAACACAGAGTAACTACTACATCTTCTTCCAACTTATCTAGCTTGGAAACATCAACAGTCTTTGCACATATAGCATTGAAGAAGAAGCACAAACGCGTTATTGCATACCTTGCAGGCTTCTCCAAAACAGAACGAATTGCCACAGGGAGCAATTGTTGCATTAAGGTATGACAATCATGTGATTTAAGGCCAAGAAGTCTTGAATCTTGTAAAGATACAAGATTTTTAATATTTGAAGAATAACCTTCAGGGACCTTCATACCATAGAAAGAATTGCAAACCTCTCTCTTCTCTGCTCTTGACAAATTCCAAGGCCCAAGAGGCAAACGAGTACGTCTTTCTCCATACTCGGGTTGCAAATCAGTTTTGACCCCCATGTTCAATAAATCTAATCGAGCAGCAATCCCATCTTTATTTTTTCCAGGGATCTCCAGCAATGTACCAATGATACTATCGCAAACATTCTTCTCAATGTGCATAACATCTAGGGCATGCCTTACAGGAAGGTATTTCCAATACTCGAGATCAAAGAATATTGATTTCTTCTTCCAACAAACTCTGTCACCATTTTCAACCATATGCAGCACTTCTTCTCCGGTTAATGGCTCGGGAGGTATGCCATATTCAGGTTTCCCATTAAAAGCTGCACGTTGCCTCCTATATGGATGATTGATTGGTAACCATTTTCTATGCCCAATGTAACAAATTTTGTGGCCATTTTTCAACCTGTGACTAGGTGTATCATCGCCGCATATTGGACAAGCTTTATATCCTTTAACAACACAACCAGATAAGTTTTCATAGGCGGGGAAATCATTAATTGTCCACATTAATGCAGCTCTGAGTGTAAAGTATTCTCCATTATGTGCATCATACACTCCTCTAATCCCAACCCACAAGGATTTTAAATCATCAATCAAAGGCTCCAAGTAGACGTCTATATCATTTCCGGGTTGTTTAGGACCGGAAATCAATAAGGTTAATATCATGAACTTTCGTTTCATGCACAGCCATGGAGGGAGATTATATGTAACTAAGATAACCGGCCAACAACTATATCTGCTACTTAGAGAACTGTGGGGATTGAATCCATCAGATGAAAGAGTCAATCTCAAGTTTCTCGGCTCATTACCAAACTCAGGCCATTTATCATCAAGAAGTTTCCAAGACGGGGAATCCGCCGGATGAGACATCTGACCGTCAATTGATTTTCTAGCAGCATGCCACCAAGTCAAACTCTTAGCTGTCTCATGTGATTGAAACATCCTTTTAAACCTTGGAATTGGGGGAAAATACCACACCACCTTCGCTGGCACACCCTCTTTCAAGATTGAATCTTTGCCTTCCTTCCACCTTGAGATACCACAAGTAGGACAATTAGTTGAATCCTCATACTCCTTCCTATACAAGATGCAATCATTGGGGCATGCGTGCATTTTCTCATAACTCAGCCCCAATGCACACAAAGTCTTTTTAGCCTCATACATGGAGGTTGGTATTGTATTTCCTTCTGGAAGCAAATCGCCTTGAAGTATCAATAATTCTGTAAAACAGACATCACTCATCCCATGTTTTGCCTTCAAATTATACAACTTCACTAATGCCGATAACTTCGTGTACTTTCTACAACCAGGGTACACTGGTTGATCTCCATCCCCAATCACATTGGCAAACTCATACGGATCCGAACCAAAATCACCAAAATCATTATCATCCATATCAATTTCTTCAGACACAAAACTGTACCTACTATGGCCATCATCTTCTTCAACATTTCTACTAGCATTAGTAGTTGCTTCCCAAGGTTCTCCGTGAAATGTCCAATTCTTATAGCTTTGGTCAATTCCATTAAAGTATAAGTGATCCCTTATAATTCCAACCTCAAACAACTTCAAATTAACACATTTAACACATGGACAACGGATATGTGTTGTAGTTAGAAGATTTTCTATAGCAAAGTTCAAAAATGCTTCCACCCCAAATTCATATGCCTTCGATCTTCTATCCGATGCATCCATGACTTATCCATCTCCGACACTATAACCTATTATCTATAATAAAGTGAAAATACAGGCAATGACCATCACTATAGCAGATTATACAATGATCTAATCGCAAGTAATACACAACAGAGACGACGGGTTTTAAACAAAAACAGACGTATTTGGCATATATAGACGACGGATTTTCAACAGACGTCGTCTATTATAAGTAATACAAACGACGGTTTATGAAAAAACCGTCGTGTATAAGTAATACAACGATGGTAGTTTAAAAACACCGTCGTGTAATCGTCGTCGTATGCCTTAAAATTCGTCGTGTCTCAGTTTATTTTCAAGAACACAAAACCCATTAAGAACACAACATATATATGAAACCAAGCAAGAAACCAACATATACATGAAACCAAGCATGAAAACAATAAATCCATTCCCAATTCAACATAACATAGGGTGATTAAAAGATACGACAAAATTAAATCCATTCCCAATTCAACATAACAGATAATGTAATCCATGAACCCATTAAACAGAAAATCCATGAACCCATACCTATAAGCACATTATTAACAGATCGCAAAGCATATACCTAAAACCCTTTAACAAAACAACCTAATATCATTCAATGAATTTACAAGGGGAAGATAGGGTTTGTACTTACAGGTTGGACGAGCTCACAGATTCGACGAGCCTGGAGAGTGCAACTTTTAATTAGAGCAGAAGTGAGAGAGCGAAATGTTATGTCGCGTGAAATCTGAAATTTTAGGTTTCAGGGATCAAAGTATAAGACTAAGAGCCAAATCTAAAAAAATTTAGGTCGCGCGAAAATTTTTAGAGCGCGCGCGTTATAAAACGTCGAAAGAAAAACCAAGGCGAAAGTTCTACAAGTACCGACGTAAATTTAATATTCCACGACGGAAACTTCATTTTTCGGATTAAGAACGTAAGGCCGTTCATTTTTCGGATTAATTTTAAATTTATTTTGAATTTTTTATATAACGACGACTGAAAAACCACGTCGGTGTTAAGAAATTAAAGACGTTGTAAATTATATAAACCGACTTACATATTAAAATAACGTCGTTTAAAGCGTAAACCATGTCGTATGTTTTACTGTACGACGTAAAATATGTATTCCACGACCCAACCACCGTCGTTAAAAATTAATACACTAAACCCATAAAATTAAATTATACAATTTAAAAAATTAAGTTTATAAAAGGTTTTATGGTTTTAAAGCCTAACATATAACATAGACTACCCAAAAATTATACTTTAAAAATAAACCCCAATAAATAACAACACTAATCTCTAAACCCTAGACTCTAAACCCTAAACCATTAAACTAGAAGTGATTTTATGACTCATCAAACAATTTTGTTTTGGATGGTCATTTTAAATTTTTGTTATTCAAAATGAATTTTTTCAAGGTTTATGTGGAAGAAATATATCAATGACTTCATAGGAGTTGACTTTTCAATTTTCTGATTTATTTTAAATTTATTTTGAATATTTTGATATAAAAATAATAAAATATTCTTACCACAACAACAAACCACGTCGGTGTTAATAAATTGTAGACGTTGTAAATTGTAATAGACTACTAAGTCGTTAAAATGACGTCGTTAAAATGAGAAACCATGGCGGCTATTTAACTATACGACGTAAAATATATATATCAACGACTTAACCGCTGTCGTTACATAAACGTCGTCGATGATACCCTGAACCCTTAAGAAATTGAAGATGTTGTAAACCATAAACGACTCAATTGTTCAAAGAACGTCGTCTAACTATATTTTTACGTCGTATTTGTTTAAAACACGAAACAACAAAATACGACGGTTTTTGACTTTATTAGGTCGTTGGAAAAGTATTACACGTCGGTTAAGCAATTTGTATGTTTGTTTTTTTTTTAATTTAAGAAAACCTCAACAAATTTTTACATTACATATTATAGAGAAAATTTGTACATTATACATAAATATCAAGTGTTCAATAATTGCCCTGTTTAATAATTTGGAAAACAAACTCTGCCCATTCATTCCGGACTTCATCAATGGCTTCTTGGGGGTATGAAGCTTCCTGGTTTCCCTTGGCATACTGCATAAACAATGACTATTAGGGTTTATAAATAAAAAGAAATTCAATCACAGACGACGATATTTTTCATAACCGACGTAGTATATCCATTCAACGACGTTAATTTTACTTGACCGTCGTTGATAATACAAAAAACGACGTGAAATGTATGAAGGTAATTTCTTCTTACCTTATTCTCAAACCCCAAGGAAGGATCCATGATGATGTCCCTCATGAAGCGCATCACATAATACCCGCATTCGACATTGCTGGGTTGCTTTGGTGTGCCTGAGAGAGTTTTCCAAATTACATTTTTACGTCCTGCTCGGCCTATGTGGGTATTATATATTTTTAAAGCACTGTTCACGATGTTTTTCGCCTCTTCGTCGACCACACGATGACCTGACAGAGGATCCAGAAAATAGACGGTCTCCTTCTTTGCTCTTACAATCAGCAAGATCCAATGACGGCTGCACAAAATTAATATAAAAACGACGGTTATTTACAAAAACGACGTATTATAGTATTTCACACGACGAAATAAAGTAGATAACGACGACATTATATATTTATCTCGACGACAAATAAATACCGACGTGGTTAGTAGTTTCAAACGACTAAATAAAATAAAACACCGACGTGGTTAGTTTATAAGCTGTCATTTATTGAAAATCATAAAAACAAAATCCTAAGGAGACTAACCCTGGATTGTAAGGCATCATGAAAAGCTGTTCACCGTCTGTCTTCTGAAGTCGAGCTGCTACCAGTCGTGATCTTTCAGTTATTGTGCCAGAGTTGGCACTAACTGTAGCAGGGTCAATAAAGCCAACCATGCTGCACATATTGGCTTGTTTCAAAACATCGTGTAAGTACCTAAATACATAAAATAATATAAACAAGTCAGCAAAAACAAACACGACGGTTATGTATAAAAAAACGACGTATTATAATATTTCACACGACGTACTGAAATAGATAAGGACGTTATAATATATTTATCACGACGGTAGTTAGTTAAGACGACGTGGTTAGTTAGTTAAGACGACGCAATATATAAACCAACGAGTTATTATCTTAGAAGTACAAACCTCATATATACAGCCAATACAGTAGCTCCAATTTCTTCCATGCCTGCAAATTGTGTAATATCTTCAGGCAGGAGGAAGGTATCGCGCTCACCACCAAACACCTCCTTATCAATTGTAAATTGGAGTGTCTTATCCTCAGGCAGGAGTGTCGTTTCCACAAAACGACAAAGGGTTTTTAAAGAAGATGGCGCCTCCATATTTGAATAAGCACCAACTTCAATAACCTGTTTAAAGAAATAAAAAAAATGACGTGGTAATTCAATAAAGACGACGGTTTAAGGAATAAAACGTCGTCTTAAAAGGATTTAAACGACGGTGAAAAAACTGTCGTGGTAATTCAATAAAGACGACGGTTTTATTAATAAAGCGTCGTCTGAAACCATTTAAACGACGGTGCAAAAACCGTCGTTTAAATATTTTATTACGTCTTAAAAAAAGTCCGCCGTCTAAGTTTTAAACAAACGACGGATTAAATAAAAATATCGACGTCTGAAATTTTGAAAAACAAATAAAAAAGGCAAAGTTATGTGAACATACCTTGTCGTCATGAAATTTTGAAAAACAAATAAAAAAGGCAAAGTTATGTGAACATACCTTGTCGTCATGCTTTTCTTCATCTTCTTTCTCCTTTTCTTCTTCCTTCTCTTCATCTCTTTTTTCTTCTTCCTTCTCTTCATCTGGCTGATGTTTCCCCATTTTGGCAGTATCATCCTCCAAATGTAGGGATCTCACATCACCTCCAGAGCAGCTAGCTTTGTCAGACATTGGATTTTTGGGGCTTTGGCTAATTCTTGGTTTAAGCATGCTTGGATCAAAATTGGGAATTAATTGGGAAAGCTGACTCAGGAAATGCTCCCTCTCAGCCTCTACCAATTGTTTTGTCCTAGCCTCCATCCTTAAGGCCTCTTCCTTTGCCTTAGCCTCCATCTTTTTAGTCTCTTCTTGAAGGAGAACTCTTAAACTGTCCTTCAAACGGTCGTCAAAGCTCACCCTCTGTGGTTTGGGCAAATTGAAATATTGCCTTGGGGAAACACCAGCACCAACTCCCCTCAGTCTGCCTGGATGCTCGGGGCCCAAAGCCATGGTCAGCACATCATTGCTGCCATCTACTCTGACTTTGCCTTCCGAGACTTGTTTCTGCAATTCATCCTAAAAAAAGATAAACAAAAAAACACACGACGGTTATTTATGTACAAACGACGTATTATATAATTTCACACGACGCAATAACGTATAAACCGACGTTATTATAACTTATCACGACAGTAGTTATACCGACGTGGTTATTTCTTTAAAACGACGAAATGAATAAACAACCGACGTCTTATGCTATAATTAAAGATAACAGAGTAGTGATTCCTATTTAGACCGTTAACGACGTTTTTAAAAAAGTTTCGACGTGGTAATATCATTCACACGACGCGAAAATGAACCACCGACGTCTTATGCTATAATTACAGAAAACATAGTAGTGATTCCTATTTAGACCTTTAACGACGTTTTTAAAAACTTTTCGACGTGGTAATATCATTCACACGACGAAAAATATAACATACGACGGTTTAATAAAAATTCACAGTTTAATAAAAATTTAAAACAGAGTGATAGTAGGCTTACAATTAATTTTGCTTTCTCTGCCACCTTTGGATCAGGGATGTTACCATGTTTGTCCTGTCTAGCTCTCTTCCATAAGGTAGATCGATCAATTTCTACCCCAGGCATGGTTTCCTCCAATTGATCCTCCAATCCAGCATATCCTTTTCGAGACAATCGATGATTGTACTCGAGTTTCTCCCTAATCTGTGCATGTTGAGAATGCACAGACTCAAAATCTTTGGATAGCCTTGAAGCTACAAAGGCATCCCATTGTGCTTTCTCTATGAATTTATATGTTTCAGGGGGTTGGCTTAATTTCTCCCTGTCATTGGTGTATGGAAGGATATAATGCCTCGTTAGTGTAGACTTGAAATCCTTCCATTTCTTGGAAGCAGAAGCTAAAACAGAGGTCTTGCCCCCTTGGCCTACGACAAAAGCCATGTCAACTGCTTCCCAAATCTGCTCCTTTATATCCTTGGGGATTTGGGACCATTTCTTGTCCACAAGTGGGATCCTGGAGCGTGCCAACACACCAATATACGACTGCATCTCAATATGTGCTTGGCCAACACCTTTCCCCCTTTTATTGTACTCAACAATTGGCCTCAGTTTCTGAAGCTTTCTCTTCACAACACGAGGCATTGTGCTCATACCTCGACCAGTCTTTGAATCATCAGAGATTGTTGTCTGGCTGGTTTGTTCTGTCTCAGCAGATGATGAAGCAAACTTCATCTTCTTCGAAGACTTCATCTCCTTCGAAGACTTGTCTTGAGGAGCTACCATTCCAAGCTTCTTGGAGCCAGAATCCTTAGTTTGTTGTTGAGAAACCATTTTAACAGACAAAACTGCAAGTGAAAATATTTCAGGAAAACATTAAGAACACAAACGACGGTATTAAAAAAATACGACGTATGATATGATTTTAGACGACGCAATGAAATAATCTCAGACGTAATAAATGTTTAAAACCATTATTTATATAACGTCGTGGTATATATGTTCACACGACGTCAATAGTAATACACCGTCGTGGTAAACTATTATTTATATAACGGCGTGGTATTTATGTTCATACGACGTCAATAGTAATACACCGTCGTGGTATTAACATTCACACGACGTAAAACAATAAGATATTTTGTCGTCTATATTAGATACCAACCCTAGTTTCTTTTTCTTTATATTTTATCAAATAAGGGAAAAACAAAAACCATTGTTCAGAGAAATCAAACCTGCAATTAAACAAGCATATAAAAAAAGACTATTATTTTAAAAACAACTTTGTCAATTTTCAGACGACGCTAGAACAACTGACGAACCGTCGTGGTCTACGGTCGTCTTATTTAGTTGATGTAGTTGTCTTCAAAGTTGGAAACTTTCCCTCTTTGTCTGTATATTTTATCAAACTTGGAAAGAAGTAAAATGATTTTGGCCAGAAAAAAGGTCAAAAGATTTTTCAAACAAAAAACGTATGAGCATGCAAAACAGTAACCAAAATAGTGAAAATGAAAGCTTACCTTTTGCGTGCAATGAAAGCAAGAGGAAGATGATCGATGTTTAAGTTCAGAGACGACGAAGAAGACGAGAGGAAGACGATGAGAAACTCTGACAATGCTCTGACAAGGAAAAAAGACGAAAAGGTTTCTCTGGGAGATTGAAATTTTTAATCGGGTTTGGAAACAGTGCATGTGTAAGTCGAAAAGTTGCTTACATATAAAACCATTTCAAAAAAATAATACGGCGGTTACATTTAACTACGTCGTTTTTAACTAACACGACGCAATATTTTTCGTTCGACATGGAATCATTTCATTTAACGTCGTTAGGTTTAATATAACCGACGTGGATTTTAATTTTTAAATTATGAATAGAATTTTTTTTCCCGTGACCTTTCAGTTTATTTTTCAATTACAGTGCGTTATAAATAGAGTTTTTTTTCCGGAGGAAATTTAAAACGAAGGAAATTAATATTCTGCAATATGTAAAGTTTCTTTTTTGGATGACAGATTTAAATAAAATAAGAATATAAAAACAACAAATGTGTAAGTCAAGTAGACGAAAAGTTGCTTACATATAAAACCATTTCAAAAAAATAATACGGCGGTTACATATAACTACGACGTATAAATTACAAAATACGACGGTACATTTAACTTCGGACGTGGTAAATAAATACGACAGTAGTTTGTAGGTACCGTCGTAGTAAACTCAAAAATTAAAGTACATAAGTAAT